>NC_069126.1:47382758-47693830 GCF_026914265.1 Mya arenaria | reverse complement strand
GCCTGGATGTTAGTATTGGAAATTGATAGCTTGGTTAATAATTTGTATTAAAATGTTAACAAGTATCAAGGAGATCAACGAAAAAATAGAAGGTATAGTTTGATGTGAAAAAAAAATGTTTTTAAGGCAGGAGAGAAAAAGTGGGGAACAGACGAGTCCAAGTTCAACACCATTCTTGTGACACGCAGCTACCCTCAGTTAAGGGCAACTTTCGAGGAATACAAGAATGTTTCAAAGAAAGAGATCGAGGAAGCACTTAAGAGCGAGATGTCTGGAGACCTGTTACGAGGGATGCTTACTGTGGGTAGGTGCCCTGACTGGTTTACGGAAATCTTTATTTTCTCCTGATAACACCTTCCTCTCCTTTCAGCATTGGTTAGACATTCTATATTTATATTTCACTTAGTGTGATCTGACATTTAGTTTACAATTGTGTATGAATTTTAATTTATTTCGGTGTTTTGAAAAATTCAGCCTTAAGTGTTAATCTGGCATTTTCATAACATTAGAATTGAGCAAAACTCTTATGTGATACTTGCAAGTACTTGCAAAGATACTGAGATAAGTTTCTAGATATATTTGAGAGAAACTCTTGTAATGAAAAAATAAATTGCAATTGATCTCAATACAACACTGGTAAAAAGATGTGGATAATTAAGCATTATTATATTGCAATTATATAGATGATCAAGCAAATACTTTTTAGTGAGATGTGTGAAGAACAAGTTCAGCCACTTTGCGCGACAGCTCCAGAAGACAATGAAAGGGATCGGCACAGACGACGATACACTCGTGCGCGTGGTCGTATCTCGGTGTGAGATTGACATGGTGCAAATTAAGGGAGAATTCCAGACACTCACCAGTCAGACATTGGAACAGTACATAGCTGTAGGTGTTTATGATCTTCTTACTGAGTGTGAGAGAGGTACTGGTGTCTTACCCTCACCTAGGGTGAAAGTGGGCTAGTGGTACTCAAAATGTGAAAACTAGTCATCACCATTTAGCTTAAAAACATCTGTATAATCAATTGTCATATAACCTTTTCTGTAACTGTTTTCAATTTTAAATGCATTTAAATGTCCCTGAATAAAAACTGTTTATAACTGAGATATCATAACTGTTAGATCTGATGTGTCATTTGAGAAAATCTTTTTTTGAAATAATTGATTGTATGCTTATTTTGTGTAAAAAGTTTTGTTGTTAAATAAAATAACAACCCAGTAAATCAGGTTATGAGCGCTTGGGTCCTAGATTGTCCTGTACTCAACTCAGCATGATACTCATTGTATTACATACTACTGTTTCAACAAACATAACATGAACACCAAGCTATAGGACAATAAATCATGTGTGCTAGGAAGTTCTTGTGTTATAAAACTGCTTTAAATGTAAAACTGAATGTGTTTTCTAGGATGACATATCAGGTGACTACCGGGATGCCATTCTTGCACTGGTTGTTGGTGGAGACCCCCCAGACACTTCTTCTAAATGTAAGTTGCTACTGTATGTAAAGGAAACTGCAACTCAGATGTTTTCATTGTTTAAAACAGTAAAGTGACTTGATAAAAACATCAAAATCTATGATGTAAATGTCAGTCAAGGTCAAAATCTATGATGTAAATGTCAGTCAAGGTCAAAATCTATGATGTAAATGTCAGTCAAGGTCAAAATCTATGATGTAAATGTCAGTCAAGGTCAAAATCTGTGATGTAAATGTCAGTCAAGGTCAAAAGCAAATCCACATTGTTTCACCCAAGAATGAGTTACCTCCCTTGTTGAAATTTCGGAACAAATGTCATCTAAGTGTATCAGCTACAAATAAAGTTGTGACTGTACACCCTGTGCATAGTGAAAAGTTCATTACATGATTCAGGTTTTTCTAACAGTACTTTGTCATAGTCATTATTAGATGATGCTGTTTGCACTTAATTAAGCATTTGACAGTGGATCATATAATTATTTAAAACGATATTTTCCGCAAACAGCCTGAACATTTTTTTAATGCCTCTTTAAATTTAACTTTTTAACAATAAACAAACCTCCAACTTTCAACAGCTGGCCAGGGTTTTGTTGAGGCAGTGAAGCAGAAGACCGAGGAAGAATTAGATGAAGATATACGTATGGAGTCTGAGCCCCCACAAGAAGACCCCACACTTGTTCCGGCAGAAAATTTTAATGCAGAGACTGATTGTGATGTCCTCAAGAAGGCAATGAAAGGATGGGGTGAGTGCAAGTGGATTTGTCTGAAACAGTTGAATTGGGTGGTGGTCTTGTGTCAAGAGGTATTGGGTTCGAGCCCTGCCAGCAGCATACATGCCATATTTTCTGGAGACCATTCAGGGGGATTTGTTCAAAAGGCTGAAAAGTCAGGGGGATTTGGGTTGTATTCAGGGGGATTTTTTTAGCAGGTCTAAGTTGGCGAAATTTTAAAGTATTTTTAGACGCAAGTACGAAAAAATGTATTCACATATAGTTTGCTTTGAAAACCTCTTAACTTTTTCATTATACAGAATTATTTTATGTCATGATTTATCATATTCTTATGATACACTGTCATGTCATACTGTAATGCACTTGCAGAACAAAATATGTCATGGGAAAAATATGTTTTCGAGACAATTAAATTAAATTTACCTTCCTCCAAAGTCTTTTAAAAAATTGTGCTTAATTTTATCAGCTTAAAGACTTTCAGACAATAAGAGAATAGAATAAATATTATTGATTTCTTTCTTCCAAAATAGTAATATTTCTTTGCCTTTGGTAATTACTACAAATGAATTGATCACTTGTTGTAAAAGTTTCCTTTTGGCATTTCACCCTTGAGGAGTTGTTAGTTGTCTCTTTACATTCGGTTTCACTCACATACTGTGGTTTCACTTACTTTGTCATGATTGCCTGATGTAAAATTTCTAAAATAATTTTTTATTTTTTTTATTTAAATTCCGGGGGATTTTTATCTCCCGCCGGGAGATCGGGGGATGGATCGAAATTCCGGGGGATTTTCCCCCCCCGCCGGGGGATATGGCATGTATGCAGCAGTAAGATCTCTTAGCCCCTCAAACACACTAGTATTGGTATCTACCCACAAAACAGACGACAAAGTGATTCATATCAAAGCTTGTGGCTGTATTCACAACCAAGCAAAGATAAATTAGTTCAAATAAACAGTTAAATAGATTAGGTCCGTGTCTATTTGAGAAGCAATTCAGGAAGCAACTTCAGTTTGAGTTTTGCAGTAAGATCTTTGAATGGACAGACAACTGAGAGAGAGAGACTGACTGTGAGGTACTATATGAGATTATGATGGGATGATATGAGTGACATTTAAGGGGTAGAATACTGTCAAATTAGGAAAAGATCTGGGACCATTATGATAACAGAGCCAGTCTTTGTACCTACAAAGAATTTCAGTGGACAATAAACTATTTAGGAAGGGAAATATCTTGTTTATTTCATACAAATTGTTGTGTTGAAAAATCATGTTTAAAAAAACAACTCCTAAATGATTTCAAATAAGGCAGTTATTTTGGGAAACGCAAATGAGCGATTCAATGGAATGTAAGATTTGAGTTTTAAAAAAATCAATAATAACTCTGCAGCCCTTTTATAACTCGTAATGTTTAAATGTACAATTTTCTCATTAAAAACATGGGTTTCATACTGATGTATTGGATCTACTTCCCAAGACAGATAAGCCTTCATCAGTGGTCTTCAAGGTTGTTCGGTTAGCGCGTGGTTAGGGTACGCCCTTCATAAAAAGGCTTCTCAGGCTTGATTGATGTTACTAGTTTGGTTTGGGCATTCTCGTAGCAGAGTGTTGATGCTATGTTTACCATTTATCATTATCAAACCTCTGATGAATGCGAATGGGTTTGGGATTATGGTGGGTTTTACAGTTTACCTTACAAAGGGAGATAACACTCTTGCGTAACAATATGGCAATAAGAGGGGCCTACCATCATTTTTTACAAGCTTCTTAACAATTGTTGTTCTTCAATGTTTCAGGCACTGACGAGGCTGCCATCATCAAGGTCCTGGGTTACCGATCAAACGAACAAATGCAGCAAGTCGTAAGCTCATACAAGACCATGTTCGGTAAAGATCTGATTGCCGAACTAAAGAGCGAGATTAGCGGAGGATTTGAGAAACTTGCTGTGGGCTTGTGTATGTCATCGGCTGATTTTGATGCCATGAATTTGCATAAGGCTATCTCTGTAAGTATGAAAGAAGTTTGTTTCTATTTTAACTAGGTAGTACAATTCATTAATTTTATTTATAGGTTAGAAACTATCCATGCCTGTCACATTTGTGTTTGGTTTTTTTCAAATTCAGGTGCAATTTCATTTTAGGATTAAATAAATATTGTTCTATTCAAGCTTTTTGCCGATTATTTTTATTCATGTGATTTTGAAATGCCAATCAGCTAATCCTATAAGCAGTAATGGTAAATTGGGCAGCGTTGAAACGAAACTTGTCAACATTTTAATGTGTATGTTTTCCTCTTAACGTGAATCAAAGATACTTTGATATTTAGTTAAAATTTGTGTTCACAAGTTTCGTTATCACATAATAAGTTTGGTCACTCAATGCATTTAAGAGGCCTGATTCAAACTGTTATTTATTTTTTCATTATTCCTGAAAACATACAAATAAGCTTGCCTCAGCCCAGAATGCCATTTAGTAATAAGCTTCACAGGCTGACATACTTAATAGTAAAAAAGTTCAATTCATTACTCAAATATATAATTTTGTAGAAAAGTTATGAACTCATATTTCCAATAAAGACTACATTAATGACATTATTGTTTTATTATAGGGTTTGGGGACGGATGAGGATGTACTAACCGAGATTATCTGCACAAGATCAAACAAACAACTAACTGACATCAAGGCTGCCTATAAAGCCAGTAAGTTTATTATAAAGCCTGTAAGTTTATTGTGAATGTGTTTGACTGCTTAGATAGACTGGTGTTAGAATTTACGCTAATCAAGTCAATTTCCAGACTGAAAACGAAGGGATTTCTTGACACAGAATTTAGAAAACATTAGTTCTTTATACAATTTTCAAGTTAGGGATTTCCATTTTAAACTTACTGTGCATCCTAAAATCATAAGCCTTTATAAATAAGGTTTTAAATTTTTGGCTTCATGACCACAATTCCCCAGTAAAAAAGCACCAAAATATCACTAATATGCTTTTTGTTTTGCCCTGTAAAATATTTATGAATTGAAAATTAAATTTCATTATTCTATCTTTTGTTTGTTATTGAGAATGAGATAAACTAATTGAAATTAATACATTACTTTTGTGCATCTATCAAGTGCAATTCTATATTGTGCCCCTCAAGTCCATTTAGAAATATATAAAAGCTGCATTATCAATTTGATAGTTGAAACTTATTTCTTTAAGCTTGATAGTGACGAAAGCTGATAGCTTACAGAATCACTCTCAAGTCTGTTTCCTGGATGGAAACCAGTCCTGGTGTCCATTTTGAGAGGCCGCGTGAAAGTACCTCTGTTGAGGATCGAACCTACAATCTCTTGGGTGAGAGATGGACACCTATACCACGAGACCAATCCCACCACTTAATCAATTTAATATCAGATTAATCAAAGCAATAACAACCTCAATATCAATATTACTTTTCTTTAACAGAATACAATGTAGAGCTGGAGAAGGACGTGATAGGTGACACATCAGGTGACTACAAGCGTATATTGGTGGCGTGTCTGCAGGCCAACAGGCCGGAGGGACTGGAGTTTGATAGGACGAAGGCCAAACAGGATGCCCAGGCACTGTTCGATGCTGGGGAGAAGAAGTGGGGCACGGATGAATCAAGGTAAGAATTTTTTATCATTGTTTGTAAAGAAAGCTGTGACAAGTTTTCTTTTGTGCATTTGTTGCCATGGGTATGTGTATAACTGATCGGTTACAAGTTAAATAGAGTACTAACTACCGTTGTTTAAATTTTTCAAAGAACCACACTGCTAGGATTGGTGGGAAAGAAGCCTTATTTGTATTGACCATTAGCAGTAGGCATTACACATATATCAACGTAATCTTCATTTTTTTCCAAGATGTTTTACCTTCACTTAGTAAAGATAACGTTGGCAATAAATAAAGTGCCCTACATATTCTATATTATAACCTCCATTTCCCTTGCCAGATTCAATGTGATTCTAGCATCAAGAAGCTACCCACAACTGCGTGCCACATTCCAGGAATACGCCAAGATTGCCAACAAAGACATTGAAGATACGATAAAGAGTGAGATGTCAGGAGATCTGAAGAAGAGCATGTTGTCTATAGGTTAGTGAAATCTTACAAAAGCAAAATTGATCGGTTACGGTTAGGTTCTATGTCTGTTTTGTGAATAAAATATGTCAAGTTGTGTGAGTAATTTTTCAAGGAAGATCGAGTCATGCAAGATCTTTATTTTAGCCTTACTAAAAAGGTTTTCAAGATTTTCACATGAAACTTGGTACATGTGTGACATTTTATTCAACAGTCTGTACCTTTGTTGTATTAGTTATGTTACACTCAACATGCATGAAACCATCATTTTTCAGTTCGCTGCATCAGGAGCAAGGCAGGCCACTTTGCTAACGAGCTTCACAAGTCTATGAAGGGTCTGGGCACAGACGACGACACTCTGTGCCGCGTTGTTGCCTCACGGGCCTCCGTTGACATGGTGCAGATCAAACAGGAATTCCAGAAAATGTTTAAACAGACCCTTGGCATGTTTATTGCTGTAAGTACATTAGAATCAGGTTTTGTTTTATGTTATGTTAGTTTATAATTGTATCCTGTCACAGGGTTTTTAGTATGAAGTAAGAAACATAGATTTGGAAACTCACTGAAAAGAAAATTCTCTCCTGCACTCCCAATCATTAATTTTATATATTACTTAAAAGTATGGTGATAACACATTGGTGAAAATTCCTGATGCAGCACATGAATTTCAGTAAAGGTTTACAACATAGACTTGTTGAATGCATGTTCATCAAGGTTTATGAGCATCAGAGGCTACTAATACAAATGTACACGATCTCCCTATAATACGATATTGCTTAACTAACATGTATCTCATATTTTCTTTCTGTAATAATTTTTGAATGTTGCCCTTTCACATGTACAAAGGTCAATTAAAGTTTTGAATAATGATAAATGTATATATATCCAGGATGACTTATCTGGTGATTACAAGAAGTTGGCGTTGGCGCTCATTCGGGAAGAAAGTGCTGGCGGGAAGTAATAGATAGATCTGCAGAGAATATAGCTGATATTACCCCATTGCTTTAATTCTTTTAGGAACTATTTACAATTAGATATAGCATTTTCATTTGCTATTGAAGTTGGTAATAATGTAAAATATTGAAATGAATTTGGAGCAGATATCAAGTGAGTGGATTTAGTTTGTCTCCAATGTTTATTCAACTTGCATTTACTGGTTATGAAAAAAGCTACCAGGACCATTGCTTTATAACTTGTACATGTATTTTATTTTGGAAGTGGATACCTGTAACTAGCTTGCAGTTTAAATTGATAATCTTATTTAGAATTAAGTTGAACATATATTAAAATCTGTTCTTCAGCATTTAGTTTACACTTGATATTAAATTGACACATTACGAAAAATGACAAGCATTATTACCGGATAGTAAACAGCATTGTCACACAATATGTTTCAATCAGTAACTGACTGGACTTACAGTTGTACACAGTGGTTTTGGGATGACGTTCATTTAAAAGGCCTAACTTAAAAGGGTTGTTTAATTTTTTATTGATAATTATAATGATGATTTGTTTACATAAGGCAAACAACTACTTGAATAAACAAGTATAGAGCAACTATACTGTCAAATTTATTTATGGTATGTTTTAGTTTCGAATAAGATTATCACTTTAATAAATATGAACATTCAGAGAAGTCCACTTATCAGTTTAGAGATTGATGATCATAATCGTATGTACATGGAGATTTAGATCATATTATATATTACCTTTAGTCATGTTTAACTATTATTATACAAAAATAGTTCAATGGCTTATAGAGTTTTTTATCATGTTAGTTTTTTTGTCAGATATTTGTTAAATTTGTTAGATTTACTGCCAGAATAATATTCATTTTGACCCACACTAATTCCGAAAATTTGCTTCCAATTAATTTATAATCAGGTCATAACGGTGCTTGTTTCGAGTGTTACAAAACCCCTAAATATTTTCTTATGTTTCACTAGTCAAGGACTCGAGAGTCATACAATTTGATATTTGTGTTAATTGCCCTACTAATTAAGCATGAAACTTTTTACTGAAAACTGAGAACATCTTCATTATGAAGAATGTGTCATGTGATAAAGAGAATCTTATATTCGTTGCCATTTAAAACAAACAAGAGTGTCCTTCGGGCCCTGGATCGCTCACCATATACAAGAAACTCTGGCCAAGGAATTTGGTCAGGTTCGGCCCATGATAAACTTTGGCAAACATGGCAGAGATTGTATGGTTTTACATTTCATTTCAAATTGGATATGGAATGGTAAATATTTAAGATACTAAAAATGGTAACAATGTTAAAAATGGTGTTTTATATGATAAATCATGGAAAATAATTCTTGACTCCTGGTCAGATTCTTTCAATAATAATACTTGGCCGAGATTATATGATCATGCATTTTTATATTAAATAGGATTAGAATTGATGAGGGTGATAGAGTGGTTACAATGGTACATACATTTATTTAACAACCTTTTGATCAGATTTTTCCGATTGTCAAACTTACCATATGCATTATGTCCAAGTCTAAATAAGATTGGTTCAGATTTGTTGACGCTAATGAACTATTTGTGGACAATGAATGGTTGCTGGTCAAATGGTGATCACAAAAGCTCACCTTTGACCACTTACTGGTATATTAATGTGTGTGTTAAATGGCAACTCTTGTAAGATCCTATAGTTATATAAAATGCCTGTCTGCTAAACTCATAAGTCCTATTTGTTTTCAGCAAAATTAAGAACATTAATATATTCTATTGATTTTTTTTTTATTCTAGTTTGATAACATGTTTTTATGCTGTTTGTGACAATTTTAACAATTTAGCTGATAAGGTATAATAGATTTTGTAAAAGCAAAGTTTTAAGATAACTAATAGATATTTACACAAGTTTATCATTTACAACTGTTTTAAAGGACATTTTTACAGTTACCTATACAATTAAACCTTTAAAATTATGAAATTGTTTCCTGAGCTACATGTAAACTTAACATATTGATTTTTTTTTTAAGTGTCTTCATACCCCACAAACTTTGTTCAAAGGGGCCAAAATATTGGAGTCACCATACAATGTTGGTCAGTCTGTTGGCAAATATTTGTGGAGTAAAAGACTCCAAAAGTTTTACAATTTCCTTAAAGTTGTGTCCTTGAATAGGAGCAGCCGACTCTATGTTGAGTTTCATGCTTGTGAACATCATTGCCATATTGGGGATTTTTGATTGACGTTGTGGCATATACTATATCAAATTGACAAAATCCTCACACGTCTTTAATGAAATTTTTCAACATTTGCCCCAGTCAGTCAATAACATACTGTATGTAGGCAATGTATGGGGGTATTCATCATTCCTGTGATAGCTCTATTTTCATTTGTTGTACCGTGATAGTAATTTATTGCTTTTGTAATATTTAGAACGTTTTATTTTGCTGCGTGTTATAATTTTTAAGAAATATTTACATTTATCTTACAAGTTGTTTAGATTCTTGTACATTTAAGCTGGAAGTCTGTTGTAGTTAAACATTTAATAATAAAAATATTGAAACCTCTTTCCTTTTGTTTATGGTATATTTTCTACAAGCATCATTATGCTAGTTGCCACTTTGTCCGTCCTTTTTGTGTTTTCTCTTTTGCCCTTTACTTTCAGTCACTGCATTTTAGGATTAACAAATAACTTGGCTGAAATAAATACTGAATCCTGTATCAAGCATTGAGAGGGCATGTACCAGCCTATTCGCTTAAGGAAGGTCAAAGGTGAAAGTTGAAAGGTCAATGATGAGATAGCTATTTTTTGAGACTAAGCATCGATAAAGGTACAATCCCACCAAGTTCAAATATGCTTGTGTCAAATTGTGTGCTATGTACTACTGTTCCAGTGCTTAAATGCATGCATAAACAAAGGTTTTTCGTTCCAAATATTTCGAGTTTAATTTAGAAGCAGCATTAAGTTGATATGAATCATACGTGGGCACTAGAGATGGAGTTGTAGGACAACAAGTGCGCTCTGCAGATGGAGTTGTAGGACAACAAGTGCGATATACAGATGGAGTTGTAGGAGAACAAGTGCGCTCTACCGATGGAGTAGTAGGACAACAAGTGGGCTTTACAGGTGGAGTTGTAGGACAAGTGGGCTTTACTGATGGAGTTGTAGGACAATAAGTGGGCTCTACCGATGGAGTTGTAGAATACCAAGTTGGCTCTACAGATGGAGTTGTAGGACAACAGGTGGGCCTTACAGATGGAGTTGTAGTATAACAAGTGGGCTCTACAGATGGAGTTGTAGGACAAGTGGGCTTTACAGATGGAGTTGTAGGACAACAACTGGGCTCTACAAATGGATTTGTAGGACAAGTGGGCTTTACAGATGGAGTAGTAGGACAACAAGTGGGCTCTACAGATGGAATTGTAGGATACCAAGTGCGCTCTACAGATGGAGTTGTAGGACAACAGGTGGGCTCTACAGATGGAGTTGTAGGACAACAGGTGGGCTTTATAGATGAAGTTGTAGGACAACAGGTGGGCTCTACAGATGGAGTTGTAGGACAAGTGGGCTTTACAGATGGAGTTGTAGGACAACAAGTGGGCTCTACAGATGGAGTTGTAGGATAACAAGTTGGCTCTACAGATGGAGTTGTAGTACAACAGGTGGGCTTTAAAGATGGAGTTGTGGTATAACAAGTGGGCTCTACAGATGGAGTTGTAGGACAACAAGTGGGCTCTACAGATGGAGTTGTAGGACAACAAGTGGGCTCTACAGATGGAGTTGTAGGATACCAAGTTGGCTTTACAGATAGAGTTTTATGACAACAGGTGGGCTTTACAGATGGAGTTGTTGTATAACAAGTGGGCTCTACATATGGAGTTTAAGGATAACAAGTGGGCTCTATAGATTGAGTTGTAGAATAACAAGTGGGCTCTACAGATGGAGTTGTAGAATAACAAGTGGGCTTTACAGATGGAGATGTAGGACAAGTGTGCACGACAGATGGCGTTGTAGAACAACAAGTGGGCTCTACAGATGGAGTTGTAGGATACTAAGTTGGCTCTACAGATGGAGTTGTAGGATAACATGTGTGCTCTGCAGATGGAATTGTAGGACAATAAGTGGCATGCTGGAGTTGTAGGACAACAAGTGGGCTCTACAGATAGAGTTATAAGATAACAAGTGGGCTCTACAGATGGAGTTGTAGTATAACAATGGGCTCTACAGATGAAGTTGTAGTATAAAAAGTGGGCTCTACAGATGGAGTTGTAGGATAACAAGTGGGCTCTACAGATGGAGTTGTAGGATAACAAGTGGGCTCTACAGATGAAGTTGTAGGATACCAAGTGGGCTCTACAGATGGAGTTGTAGGATAACAAGTGGGCTCTACAGAGGGAGTTGTAGTATAAAAAGTGGGCTCTACAGATGGAGTTGTAGGATAACAAGTGGGCTCTACAGATGGAGTTGTAGTATAACAAGTGGGCTCTACAGATGGAGTTGTAGTATAACAAGTGAGCTCTACAGATGGAGTTGTAGGATAACAAGTGGGCTCTACAGATGGAGTTGTAGGATACCAAGTGGGCTCTACAGATGGAGTTGTAGTTTAACAAGTGGGCTGTACAGATGGAGTTGTAGAACAACAAGTGGGCTCTAGAGATGGAGTTGTAGGATAACAAGTGGGCTCTACAGATGGAGGTGTAGGATACCAAGCTCAACAGATGGAGTTGTAGGATAACAAGTGGGCTCTACAGATGGAGTTGTAGTATAACAAGGGGGCTCTACAAATGGAGTTGTAGGATAACAAGTGGACTCTACAGATGGAGTTGTAGGACAAGTGGGCTCTACAGATGGAGTTGAGAATACAAAGTGGGCCCTACAGATGGAGTTGTAGGATACCAAGTGGGCTCTACAAATGGAATTGTAGTTTAACAAATGGGCTTTACAGATGGAGGTGTAGGACAAGTAGGCAATAGAGATTGAGTTGTATGATGACAAGTGGGCTTTACAGATGAAATTGTAGCAGAAGTGGGCACTAGAGATGGAGTTTTAGGATAACAAGTGGGCTCTACAGATGAAGTTGTTGTATAACAAGTGGTCTCTACAGATGGAGTTGTTGTATAACAAGTGGGCTCTACATATGGAGTTTTAGGATAACAAGTGGGCTCTACAGACTGAGTTGTAGAATAACAAGTGGGCTCTACAGATGGAGTTGTAGAATAACAAGTGGGCTTTACAGATGGAGTTGTAGGACAACAGGTGGGCCTTACAGATGGAGTTGTAGTATAACAATTGGGCTCTACAGATGCAGTTGTAGGACAACAATTGGGCTCTACAGATGGAGTTGTAGGACAACAACTGGGCTCTACAGATGGAGTTGTAGGACAAGTGGGCTTTACAGATGGAGTTGTTGGACAACAAGTGGGCTCTACAGATGGAATTGTAGGATACAAAGTGGGCTCTACAACAAGTGGGCTCTACAGATGGAGTTGTAGGACAAGTGGGCTTTACAGATGGAGTTGTAGGACAACAGGTGGGCTCTACAGATGGAGTTGTATGATACCAAATTGGCTCTACAGATAAAGTTGTATGACAACAGGTGAGCTTTACAGATGGAGTTGTTGTATAACAAGTGGGCTCTACATATGGAGTTTTAGGATAACAAGTGGGCTCTACAGATGGAGTTATAGTTTAACAAGTGGGCTCTACAGATGGAGTTTTAGGATAACAAGTGGGCTCTACAGATGGAGTTATAGTTTAACAAGTGGGCTCTACAGATGGAGTTTTAGGATAACAAGTGGGCTCTACAGATGGAGTTATAGTTTAACAAGTGGGCTCTACAGATGGAGTTTTAGGATAACAAGTGGGCTCTACAGATGGAGTTATAGTTTAACAAGTGGGCTCTACAGATGGAGTTGTAGTATAACAAGTGGGCTCTACAGATGGAGTTGTAGGATACCAAGTGGGCTCTACAGATGGAGTTGTAGTTTAACAAGTGGGCTCTACAGAGGGAGTTGTAGGATAACACGTGGGCTCTAGAGATGGAGTTGTAGGATAACAAGTGGGCTCTACAGATGGCGTTGTAGGATAACAAGTTGGCTCTACAGATGGAGGTGTAGGATACCAAGCTCAACAGATGGAGTTGTAGTATAACAAGTGGGCTCTAAAGATGAGTTGTAGGATAATAAGTGGGCACTACAGATGGAGTTGTAGTATAACAAGGGGGCTCTACAAATGGAGTTGTAGGATAACAAGTGGGCTCTACAGATGGAGTTATAGTTTAACAAGTGGGCTCTACAGATGGAGTTGTAGTATAACAAGTGGGCTCTACAGATGGAGTTGTAGGATACCAAGTGGGCTCTACAGATGGAGTTGTAGTTTAACAAGTGGGCTCTACAGAGGGAGTTGTAGGATAACACGTGGGCTCTAGAGATGGAGTTGTAGGATAACAAGTGGGCTCTACAGATGGCGTTGTAGGATAACAAGTTGGCTCTACAGATGGAGGTGTAGGATACCAAGCTCAACAGATGGAGTTGTAGTATAACAAGTGGGCTCTAAAGATGAGTTGTAGGATAATAAGTGGGCACTACAGATGGAGTTGTAGTATAACAAGGGGGCTCTACAAATGGAGTTGTAGGATAACAAGTGGGCTCTTCAGATAAGTTGTAGGACAAGTGGGCTCTACGGATGGAATTGAAGGATACAAAGTGGGCCCTACAGATGGAGTTGTAGGATACCAAGTGGGCTCTACAAATGGAATTGTAGTTTAACAAATGGGCTTTACAGATGGAGGTGTAGGATAAGTAGGCAATAGAGATTGAGTTGTATGATGACAAGTGGGCTTTACAGATGAAATTGTAGCAGAAGTGGGCACTAGAGATGGAGTTGTAGGATAACAAGTGGGCTCTACAGATGAAGTTGCAGTATAACAAGTGGTCTCTACAGATGGAGTTGTAGGATAACAAGTGGGCTCTACAGATAAGTTGTAGGAAAAGTGAGCTATACAGATGGAGTTGTAAGATACAAAGTGGGCCCTACAATGGAGTTGTAGGATACCAAGTGGGCTCTACAGATGGAGTTCTAGGACAACAAGTGGACTCTACAGATGGAGTTGTAGGATAACAAGTGGGCTCTACAAATGGAGTTCTAGGACAAGTGGGCTCTACAGATGGAGTTCTAGGACAACAAGTGGACTCTACAGACGGAGTTGTAGGACACCAAGTGGGCTCTACAGAAGGAGTTGTAGGACAACTGATCACAAGTTGGCTCTAGAGATGGAGTTTAACAAGTGGGCTCTATTCTATTTATATATGGAGATTAACTGACCTAAAGTGGTCTGTAAAAGTTGGGAGATGAACTGATCACAAGTGTGCCCTATGACTGGAGTTGAACTGATCACAAGTGGGCTCTAGAGATGGAGTTGAACTGATTACAAGTGGGCTCTAGAGATGGAGTTGAACTGATTACAAGTGGGCTCTACAGATGGAGTTGAACTGATCACTAGTGGGCTCTACAGATGGATATAAACTGATAACAAGTGGGCTTTATATATGGAGTTGAACTGATCACAAATAGGCTCTAGATATGGAGTTGAATTTATCACAAGTGGGCTTTATATATGGAGTTAAATTTATCACAAGTGGGCTCACGAGACTGAGTTGAATAGTTCACAAGTGGGCTCTATGTTTATGGAGTTAAACCGATCACAAGTGGGCTTTATAAATGGAGTTGAATTTATCACAAATGGACTCTCAAGATGGAGTTGAACTGATCACAAGAGGGCTCAAGTGATGGAGTTGTACTTCTCACAAATGGGCTCTAGAGATGGAGTTGAACTCATCACAAGTGGGCTCTTTATATGGAGTTGAACTGATCACAAGTTGGCTCTAGAGATGGAGTTGAACTTATCACAAGTGAGCTCTAGAGATGAAGTTGAACTTATCACAAGTGGGCTCTAGAGATGGAGTTGAGATGATCCTAAGTGGGGTCTAGAGATGGCGTTGAACTTATCACAAGTGAGCTCTGGAGATGGAGTTGAACTAATCACAAGTGGGCTCTAGAAATGGAATTGAACTGATCACAAGTAGGCTCTAGAGATGGAGTTGAACTGATCACAAGTGTGCTCTAGACATGGAGTTTAACTGATCACAAGTGAGCTCTGGAGATGGAGTTGAACTGATCACAAGTTGGCTCTAGAGATGGGAGTTAAATTGATCACAAGTGGGCTCTAGAGATGGAGTTGAACTGATCACTAGTGGGCTCTAGAGATGGAGTTGAACTGATCACAAGCGGGTTCAAGAGATAGAGTTGAACTGATCACAAGTGGGCTCTAGGTTGGAGTTGAACTAATCTCAAGTGCACTTTTGAGATGGAATTGAACTGATCACAAATCAACACTAGAGATGGAGTTGAACTGATCACAAGTCAGCACTAGAGATGGAGTTAATCTGATCACAAATGGGCTCTAGAGATGGAGTTCAACTGATCACAAGCCAGCACTGAGATCGAGTTAAACTGATCACAAGTGGGCTCTAGAGATAAAGTTGAACTGATCATTATGGTTCTATAGATGGAATCCAGACTAATATCCTTTCGAAATTGTAAAAAGTTTATAACATCCCAATATAATATCCCTATACATGTTTTTAAACAAACTCTTTTTCGTTCATAAATTTTATTCACACAAACACAAAAAAATTCCTGATGTAAATATACAAATATCAAATCACAAGGTATACATATAGGTCAAAATTAGAGTTTCAGTTTGTTAAGACTTTTCTTAGTTTGATCTTAAAACAAAATATTGATATTTAAATAATCTTACACCGATGTTTACAAGATCAGGGTATCATTCAGCTAAAACATAGTTTTTTTTCCCATTAAACTATACAATGTTCCTGTGGTCAACAGTTCTTAAATTTCCGGTCTGGTCTCTGGCCATTTCTGCTCAGGAAACTGAAATGAAAAGGAACTACTTTTTTAAATTGTTTTAGTAGTTTACAATATGTACATGTTTTTTTCAATTGTACTATATAAATATTATCAAACCCTCTAAGACCTGCTTTGGTAAAATACTTTCTGGGCTTGCTCAAATTCTGGATTTACATAGCATTTACATTGTGTGATACTGTTTCTGATAATGTTAGTAAAATATAGTAGTTTTTAAATCACATGATAAATCAAGTACCTCCAAGCAAAACTTTCCAAATATTTTTTTTGTGATGAAAAATTTGATTAAAAAGTTCAACATGTTTGTTCTTGGATGATTTACAAGGTTTTCTCAAGGATTATAACAGCTGGGGGTCCTTGGTCCCTTATTATTGACAAACTTGAGCTCTTTACTGAAGCTCTGTATGCAAAATACTTAAGACTAGTTGAACCTTGTCATTGTTTGCTGATGATGCAATGAACAAATATATTCGGTAATGTTGTTGTTGAAATTGTGTCCAATTCCTGTGCACCCCAAAATTTGATTTGGGCTTCTATGTTAAAATTTACAGTGAAAAATATCAAATTAATATTTCCTCAGTTTATAACAGTGAAATTCCCTTTTAATTTTACTAATAAATTACTATAAACTAATGGAAAGCATTTTACAGGTTAAAGTCTTTTATGTAGTTTGAGCATCTTGAAACCTGTTACACAAAGATAACTCTTAGTTGTCACCATTTTCTTCAAATTGGCAACAGTCAATCAATGGCAACAACTTCAAAATACCGAAGGAAACGCTGATTAATGTTTACAAACAGTAACTAAATAAAAACCTGTTGGTTCTTGCATTGTTCAGCGGGTAGCATGTACCTCCATCTAAAAAATAAAAAAACACCATATTCATAATTACGGTTAGAATATTTGTCTAACAAGCAATATTTATAAATAATTTAATCAACATACAACAAGATAGAAACATGTACTTAAAAAAATGAAAAGTGACTTAATTTAGGAAATTACTTAAAGCTGCGCTCTTACAGATGAAACGTTTTGATAACATTTATATTTTTACTTGGAACAAGCCAATTATTGCGAAAATGCATGGAAAACAGTTATATTAGACTGCAGACAAAAAATCAGATCACAGGTTTTTATATTTAAGTTCAAAAATTGATGTTTTATGCATTTTTCTCAAAGCATTTGTAACGGTTTAAGCAATAAAACATTAATCAACCGGGACTACTTTATGATAAAAAAATTTAACGAAATAAATCAGAGGGATGATTAAATAAAACTGTCATTTCCGAAACTGCTTACTCGGAAACATCAATCATTGCAAAATAGTACTCAATAGTTGAGATAAAAATGTAGCCGTAGAAATTCACCGAAGAAGTTCATTGCAGGATGTTGGTTCATATAACATTCAAGTTTCATTAAATTCTAGCAGCTAGTTACTGAGAAACGGCTGCAAACAATGATTTTTTAATAAATTAAGGGCAATAACTCTAAGGAAAATTGACCAATCCAAAAGAAAAATAGACAGGCATCATCACAGTATGTTGGTTCTTTTTTATTCCAAGTGTCATGAAATTCTACCAGCTAGTTGCATAGAAAAGGCTGCAAACATGGATCTTTTAATAAATCAAGGGCAAATAACTCATAAAGAAATTACACAATCCAAAATATAAATAAACAGGCATGACATCGCAGTATGTTGGTTCATATTTATTTCAAGTTTCAAGAATTTCTACCAACTAGTTGCTGAGAAATGGCTGTAAATGAGTTTTTCAAAAAATCAAGGGCAATAACTCCAAGTACAACTGACCAATCCAAAAAAAAATATGAACAGGCATCATCCCAGTATAGTAATTCATATTTATTTTAAGTTTCATGAAATTCTTCCAGCTAGTGACTGAGAAATGGCTGTGAATGTGCATTTTTCAAAAAATCAAGGGCAATAACTCCAAGTACAATTGACCAATCAAATTTTTTTTTTGGACGGGCATCATTCCAGTATAGTGGTTCATATTCATTTTAAGTTTCATGAAATTCTACCAGCTAGTTTAAGTTACTGAGAAAACGCAGGTGACGGACGGACCGACGGACAACGCCATTTCAATATCCCCCTCCCTATTTCATAGGCGGGGGATAATAATTGTAAAATGGTATATCTGTGAGAGTGCAGCTTTAAGATGCTTTATGAATACTAACACTGCATCACAACTGAGTTCAACTCAGTCAAGGGCTATTCCTACAAGATAACAGCAGACATGTGAACCTTTGGCAATGACAGAGAGGTAGATTTAGGTCTCAAAAGTGGTAGTTTGGGGTCAAAAGCGGTAGAATTTCTAATTCCTTTAATTTTCAGCCAAAAACAATGATGGGAACAATGTAAATCAGACGGCCAAAACAGGTCAGAGTGTAAGTGCAGACAACTGCATGTCAAATTTCCCGCCAAAATGTCATTAAATTTTATACACTGTAGATAATTAATAACACCTTTGAAATGTTGTTTTCTTTAATGTTTTGACAGTTTTATAATGTCTTTGATGTTTACAAAAATGCTGATTATTAGGATGCCAATTAAAAAAGAATGCTGATTAGTGGTCTTTTGTACCGAACTGGTAACTTGGCAACGATCTCTGCTGAAGTGTGAAGAGATTTGACAAGTTGTTTATTGCGCCATGTTCTTTTAAGTGGCAGATTAATATGGTATTTTAGCATGGTTGATAGAATTTCGATGTTTTTAAAAGGAAAGTTAAGGCCAATTTCATATAATTTTGATATTTTTAAGAGAGCTTTCAATATCAGTATAGCTGGAAAGCGGTATGGCGTCAGAAGGGTCTCAAACGCGGTATATTTTACCTACCGCCGGTAGTGTTCACATGTATGTAACAGAAAAGCCACTGCTCAATTTATAAACAATTTAAGAATTGTGGCTGCACATACTCAGGGTCCTTGTAGGTCCACATCTTAAAGCACCAGAGAGCCGCACACCCTCCGCCAAAAATGGTGAAGAAGTGGAGAGGCAAAAGCTGAAACAATGAAAGAAAATTTGTCAGCTTAGTAAACAGATTTATTGCACATTACTGAAATCAGTATATGGGACATGTAGGGATGGAAAATAAGTTTAAAATCATAATCGATCATCGGACATACTCGGTCAAGCCATTTCTATTAATTAATAAATGTCAAATATGTATGGTTTTTTCCCAATTTCAAGAAAAAAAATCCAAATGAGGTGAAATTGCTGTCAATAAAAGTCTGGCTACTTGACTTACACCCTGCCCCTTAGCTGGGGTTTCAGCGCGGGAATACTTCGTTCATTTACAATTTATTAATGCACTTATGGGTGACATTCAAGGTTCTGTACATTAATTTCACAGAAAAATGTTGCCCAAAATGATGATTTTGTTGAGGATTTTTCTTCCTTATATTGCCAATTATTACTCGACTTATAAAACTCTTTTTGCAAATTCTTTGTCCCAAATTGACAAAAAAAAGGCCTGAACTTTTTCCCATATCTGTAAATTTTTGTCCTAAATTTTCCCAATTTGTCTTTTCCCCAAAATGGACAGAAAAAGCACTTAAGGTTTACTTTAATGGTCAGGGTCACTAGTGAATTGTGGTGTAAGTGAATAGTTAAGGTCATTTGTAAATGCTGGTGTCTGTGAACTACACTATCAAATATATAGAGAGAATTTATTTAGTGGTCTCTCACTCTCTGTACCTTAGTTACATAGTCCACCTAAATGGCCGTCAACCAGTCTTTTGACAATTTTTAGACTATGGCAGACTGGTGACGTCCACCATCCCAGCAAAAAGTAGCAAACGGGCCTTGCGCAGAGGATCCTCGCGGCCACAATTTTTAAATTATCTTTGTTATAAATTCAAATTTCTACGAAAATATCATTGCCTACTATCAAACACACATTTATTTATGTCATTATGCCAAAAAAACATGTTCAGATACCATAATGCACTTACATGCATCGATTGTATCCATTAATCTGTAAATCTAGGACAAATCTGACAGGTTGTGTACATGTATGAAACGGGGTAGAGGATTTCGAATATTTTGGTCGTTAATAGGCTCGGTTAAATAACACTATTAAAATGCAACCATTTCAATGCGCTGAACGCTAACGTGTTTGATGGGTCAAGTTGGGAGAAGTTCATGATGATGATGTTCGTGATGATGATGATGATGATGATGATGATGATGATTAGGTATCACCATTTTTGAACACTGTTGCGTTGCTCTGCACAATACATAGAAGAGGGAGGATAACTGTGACTGCGCACAGGGTTAACCATCATTGACGGATGGGTACAAATTTATTCGATAAAAATCAACATGTATATAAAATGGTGGACTGCTACGCTCATTTCGTGACCCAGAGTATATTTATGTGAAAATAACGACTCTAACGACAAATCCAACCCAGTTAAGATCACTGTTAGGTACATTTGTAACAATTATATCATTATTAATCAACATCGATGCATAATATTACTATATATTCTTTCGTCCAGTGTTAAATGGTAGAGAGTTGTAGCGTTACAGGGATACACATGAAATGTCAAAATAATAAAAAAAGTATCCCTGATCGCTCATTATTGTAGCTACTTAGTTACAATGATAGTGCTGCATGTCCATTAAATTATTCATCTTTTGAGCACTGCATGTTAACATCCTTATTACACATGGGTATTGTGACATTACTGACACACCAATAATGCGACATTAGTTGATAAGATGACCTGTTCAGATACAAAATAATTCTGACTATTCCCCACCCACCTACGTAAGGCATGGATGAATACAATCACTTACGATGTAATGGTGCATTGTAGACTTAATCGTCATTCCTGCAGTTGATTTCACCCAATTTTCTGGAACCTCATAAGGGACACCTTTTAAATTGTGTTCGCTCAGCTTGACAAGCGTTCTCCGAAATAACCCGGCCATGTTCGAGCTGGTGATGAAAAAAATAAAATGACCTTGTTTAATCTCTAAGCTCTAGGATGATTGTTTTAAAAAAAATAACTTTGCAAGTTTATTTAGATAATATAATCAACAGCAATTATATTTATATCTTTTTCTTATATTTTATCGTTTTAGTTAGCAAACACAGTTAGTTACACATTTTACTTTAAATAGAGAATATAACATGATGGGCTCAATTAGTTAACTAAGATTTAACCGATTACAAGATGCAAGGTTATGTACCACCAGTGGTAGAAAGATAAGAGCTATCTTACCTGTTTAAAAATCTATGAATTTTATTTATATTTAAAAGTTTAAATTACTTTTTGGAATCAAACACATTCAAAATGTGAAAAGCATGCGGGTTTTCAGAAACATTATGGTACCGCTGATCACACACTTGCACTAAAAATAAAGCGGAAAATTGTCTGTTTCGCAAACCTGTTCTTTTTTTAATTCGTATTAGATATTATGGCATACGTACCTTATTAGGTTAGAGTATCGATGGAAACTGTTTTGAAATCATATACAATAAGTTTGTAAGGGATAAATCATGTATTAGTTCAAGTAATACAATTTTAGATTCTTTCACTAGCCACACTGGGATAATATATAGTGAAAAATAATCTTCGCATTGTCTCCCCTTTTCTTGAATGATTTGACTTGCTTTATGAAGGTATACAGTTTTTGACAAAAGTAAAAATATTATCTGTAGTAATGATAAAATGTGGTTTGCGTTATGCTCCTGATTTGGACTGGGATAGAATTTTCTTAAAATTGTTGATAATTTTCCATATTAAATCAATCAATTTGAATTACTAAATAACTAAAACTTACCTGATAAATCAACGGTGTAAAGTCATGTTTACTTTAAAAAGTTTGTTTTGTTTTATTTGAATTTAGTACGGTCTGCACGAGCACAGTGGCTTGACCCCGCCGTGAATGCCATAAACGACATGAGGTAGAAGTGAAAGCAATTTGCTGTCAAATTCAGAAATTGAAATACCTGAAAAAACTGAGTTAGATACAAGAGATCTGGGTGTGAAACCCTATAGCCACTGGCGAATAAACGACATAGTTCTTGAACGTGCTCGTTGTAAAGCACAAATACACGGGATACAACTTTCCTGGGTCGAGCCAGTTCTGAGTACTCCATTGTTTTCTTATAATGCCGAGCACTAGGTAAGGGAGCCACTGGTACCATATTTTTAAGACTTTCGGTTTGACGCTGCCAGAGTTTGAACCCCACAACTTCCGCACCCGTAGCGAACGTTCTCGTAACTGGCCACTGAGATGGCGAGGTCTTACTGTAAAAGAGAAATCTAGGAAATCTGATCAAACCAACCAGTACACAAGACTATTTGTTTGATACAATAAAGTGTGAGGTATTGTAAAACTTTACAGGAGTGCATAAAAATAATTCTATGTATAGTATAAAATCTGACTGGCTTTGTTCTGTTCGAAATAATTTAACCTATGATTGAGGCATCAGATAAATCATAATGTAGACACACTTGCTTCATTCGAGAATATTGTCAAATCAAGATTACGTGATCATTTTATTAAAAATTTGGGAAGTACATTACAAATTTCACGTAAATTACAAGTATTATAAGCAGGACTTTTGTTTAGAATCACATTTTAGTATAACTAAAAGTATTGGGGTGTTGATCAATGTGAGACTGCCTTTACAGGGTTATTTAAAGCAGGCGAGCCGATACGATACAGGACAAAGAAAAAAAAATCGCATGAGAGTGAATCACGAACGCGAACATGGTTTCCTGCGCCCCGTTCATCCCATATCGGGTCACCTACTAAACCCGTAATTTATGATATGATCTGTAAATTAAGTCATATTTCTACAAATTTAGGAGTATGAATAACAAACTTTTTTTTGGTTGAAGGTAGACTTGATAATATTGCAAGAGAATTAAGGAGTTTTAATTTGTGTCAAAGCAACTCTTTTGGAGATAGATTTCATTATATCTTTTAACGTAAACATTGACAAATGCAAAAAAACAACTTTTATCATTGATATGTTTTTCTATGTACTTAAAGATACATTGAAATTAGAAATATGGATGACTCTTGAAAATAAAGGTACTCTTTTGAAACTTGCCGAGTTTGCAAAACATAACGTTTTTATTTATATAAAATAAGCTTTTACTTCTGTCCATTTTTCAAATTTAATTCCTTATTCTCTATTATTAGTTGCCGCTTTGAAACGCGGTATTATCATGTCATAGGGTTATCTACATTCACTGATAATGTATTACATGTAGCTGGGACCAATAACTACCCGCATGTTTTAAAGGTATATTGTCTTATGTACTTCACCATGCATACACTATTTTGTGTTAATTGCCATTTTGTTTTATTTTGTCTTATTATATTGTTTAATATTGTCTCATGCTCATATTGGCAAACTGTCTGCCTCTGATGTTGTTGATTGTGTAATATTGTTACAATGTTGTGTAATGAATTTCACATATCCATTTTCCAGCGTTGAAAGAAAAAATAAATAAGAATCTGATTGTGTAATTTCCTAGCCACGGACTTATTATAACTAACTGCAAGTTTTGGATTGAATGTATTAGAATAGACCTTAGTGGGCGTATGAATACATGGCTAGTGCCCGTCTAGTGAAGTTTACATACAGTAACTACATAGACACGGAAATAACCTTACCTTTCTTTAATTTTTTTGTTAAAGCCCCTTTAAAAGTGGAATGACATTTACCTGCAGCATTTAAAAAGTATGTAGAAAAACAGATATGTTACAGTATCAAATATAGTGACACATCCAAGTTAACGCCTCCCACAGAAGTGTCATTAACATTCGAAAGGTTCTCTGCATCTATGACATGAATATGTTTAACATACCCACACTTAAGACAGACTGCCACGTATGTCTAATACATTATCATTATATGCTGTGTTCCTACACAAGTATCAGTGGATAATATGCACACACAATTCTGTTGAACAATGTACCTCAGAACACAATGGATCAAATGCACGAACACAAAATGACTCGAGCCTGTAATCTCATCATTTATCATATTCCCATCATTTATTGATAAAGATATCTTGACGCGCGTGTGGTCGGTTTTTAGACTATCTGCGCATGCGCGCAGGTAGTCTTAAGACCACAAACTCCAAAGAACTACTTCTATTCATGTCGTTTTAACCCATTTTTTTGTCTCAATGCGCTCTATGTTTAGCAGAATGACGTCGAAACCATACAAATGGATTGGTCGTGTTGCAGTCCGAGTATGAGTTTTTGCTTGTTCGGCTATTTCCGCGCTGTGATTATGCATCCCGGCGTTTTATTTTTAGCAGAATATAACTATTTTTAGATCGTTGTATTTATCAGATTAATGAGGGTCAAGATAATGGAGGCTCTGGTATGAAGATAACATACAGTATTGATGTTCACTCTAGTTTAGCCCATGATGTTTCAGAAATTATTACCGACCGTAAGTGTCACATCGCCTGCAGGATTTGTTCTGACGTGACCCTGAAGCATGCTTTTTCGTAATGGTGATTTTCTATTAGACTCTATGAGATAAGAAACAAATACAATTATTGTCTTAGTGTTAAAATAGTTGTATCTCAGGTTTCGCATTGCTAATGCTTCAAATACTATACATTGTAATTTACCTGCTACACAATAATAAGATACTATTCATTCTATGATTTTAGGCGTTTATATTTATAATGAGAAGTTTTCATTTTTGCATAAAAGCTTCGTTCCGGTGTATTCTTGGCATAGTTTTAGACATTAGGCTTTCAATTTATATAAGCACACATGCCCTGATACGACAGTGAGTCATGCATACGTTTGGTGAAGCAAAGTATTTCGGATTAAACCTGTTTAACATCCAAAGAGTACGAAACATTCATAACAGCACTAGTAATGTTTCTACAAAGGTACTTACATTAAACATAAATAACATTAAATTTATCAATAAACCTTAAAAAGCACAATCCTATTCTCATTCATGAAAACAGACTAGTTCCGATATTCTAAACATAGTTTCTACATACATTAACTGACCACATGTTTGTCCTCACCGCGGGAAAACGACCATCTGATTAGCTCTGCATTTTAAAAGGTATAATTGCTAAAGTTGCTCGTAAAAATAAAATCATTTTCCTTAAAGAATTAAAACGTGTAAGTTCATAAAATTGGTCGAATGTATGCTATCTAATCAAAGCACCGAAAAACCTTTAGACGCGATTGAAAAGAGCATTTACTGTAACATAGGGATACGTCGACTGAATTGATATAAAGCTGTGCATTTTGAATGGAATTATTGCTGAAGTTGTTTGTAAAAAAATGATTTTCCTTATATATATATATATATGATGTATTGTATTTTCCTATCGTATGATATATAATCAAAGCAACAAAAAACATTTAGAAACGATTGAAATAGGGCATGCATTGTAACACTAAATACATGGGGATAGGGGACTTCGACGATTGAAGTGACATTTTCAAAAACAAAATGACACAAGACGCCATAAAGATATAGATTATGTTTGTTTCTTCACCCAGTGCGGGCACAAGCGCTGTCGGCACATTTTTCACTTTTATTTAAGTGCTCTTCACCCATTCCCATAGTTCAAATAAAATTTGCAACTCTCACATATTTGCCCGCAGATAGTCTTTCAGCGCCTCGCGCTTTGATTATATTTGTGTGTCTCGCGTTTAGCGCCCCTCGGTTGGTAATGTTTGGGTTCCTACCATGTGCATCTAAACCAGGTTTACAGTTGAATGTTTTACTGCTGGGTTTGTCCTTGTTGTCATGGTATTATTGAGCTTAGGTAACAGTTCCGGTAATACAATTTTAACTGAACTTGAATTTTACATGTACCGTGATGTAAGTTTACCGACAACTTTTGCAAAATGTAGGTCAAACGATTTACATGACTATACAAGCCTGTAGCGATATATTTACATAAAGCATCCTTATATAGTGTTTAATTATACTGCCAGCAATACTTTTTGAAAATTCATAGTACAGCCGTATTCCATTCTACTGACGTCTCGCCATAACAATATCTTTTGTGTGATGTAAATCGACGCCAGAAGACTTAAATGTGCGCCATTAAAACGTAATATATTATGTAATAACTTGTCTTCTGAGTGATTTATAAATCAGAAATATATATAATCAAATGGTTATAGGTAGTTGCGTGTTGATCCGGAAGGTCATATTTGACTCTAAATAAATTTTGCTAGTGCCCGATGAAATCCGAATCTGCAATAGCGTCTCGTAAAAGCCGATTTATCAAAGCGAATACAATTCTTGTATGTAAACGCAGTACAATCACTTAAAACCCTAGTGTGATATTACTTGACTTTTCCGTTATTTCGCTGTAAACTTATTGAGTGTCCGACATTTTACAGAAAAAAATAGCACATAATTGGCGACGAATGTGTCATGGGATAAAAACAACAAGTAGCGGTTCAATACGAAACAAATATGAAACCATTTTCATAAAAGTCAACGGCTCGCTTTACACTTTTTAAACTTGTCCATACATTTTTTTGTATAAAATCGCAACTCATGATACATATCTTTTATCACCTTAATAGAGAAAGAACTTGTAGGCTGTGTGTTCATTTGTAGGTCCGCATTTTTTGCAATTAATTGTCAGCATATATTTTTGAAAACAGACCTGGGACAAATAATAAAGGGACTATAAACGAGCCATTACGGCTAAAAATGGTATTCCTACCCCCAGGTCTGACGAACAAAGAGAACACATGCTGCTCAAATAAATGCATGGTTATGAGAAAAGTTGAAAGCGGAACTTATAGACGTAGTATACTCATTCATATTTGAGGACAAATTCGTAATTTCGCCGCAAAAGGAAAGAAAAAAAGACTTGTGGTAAAAAAAATATTGTCAGTTTTTAGTAGTATGTCAAATGCCTGTGAGTAGGATTGTTATTGATCCCAGCAAATACCGTTTGATATATACAAAAATGACAACATTCTCAGCCTTCAAGAAATAATCCGTGCTTTTCGAAGTTCTTAAGGTATTCGACTGATAACTAAGCTAATACTCTGGAGGGTCCATGAACCATATAATGTTAAAATTGGATACTTGGAAAGTGGAAATCTTGTATTATTTGGAAGAGAAGTGCATGCTGATTACTTATATGTAAATCACTGCAGTTTGTTACCGAATATACATTATTGATAATGAAAGTTAGTGCATATTTACTACAATTGAAGTAATAAATTGTCTGTTTTGCAATATTTCAACTTACATACATGTATGTACGAATTCAACGGCTGACAAGCAAATAGAATCATAGTTACTGAAAAAAAAAACACATTCAGGAATATACAGCTTAGTTACAAGCACACAGATCACTGAACTAGTTACTATAACATTGTAATGATAATTATTGAAATAACCATGATTAGATCAAAAGTAATTATTACATAGACGATAGTCTTCTACCTGGTCCCGGATTGACACGTCGATTTTTTCTTAAGCCGGTTTAACAGTTTCACAGTGTGGCTTGATTGACGTAGCGAAGCTTATCCAGAGATATCATTGTCAGTTACTTTGTATTAATTGAATGTGTTTAAAATAATCATAGATCTGCTAATTTGAAACATGTATTTTCCTGTCATTTTTTTTCTCCATGTATTGAGAACGTGGACAGTCTTTTCACTCAATTTCCAAAATATTACCAGAATGGTGCTCTCACAAGCGTCCGCGCCAAAATTCAAGCCTCTGTTAGGGCGTTTTTGTTGATGCCAAAATAGTTTCAGTTTTGGTTACAAGGGTTTGGCTGTTAGGAAACATATTTCGAAAAGTTTCGCTTGAAGTAATAAATGCATGGCATTATGTACAGCTTCAACAACATGATCAAAAATCTGCATGTAGCTATTCTTTTTAATTTTTTCAATGGTACTGTACAGTACTGCTGTTAGCAGCTGTTCGTTTGCCTGTTTTAACACACATTGATCACACTCCTCCAGGTTTTTTTTCAAAGTGAAATTGTTTTCAGATGAAACAAACTGATGAAACGGAGACTGAAAGGGGGTTTCCAAAGTTTAGTTTAATTTAAACATTTATTATGCAGAAAAACAACAATACAGCATTTGTTACAAACATATAAAATAAAGGATTGGAACGGTAGAATTAACTAATAAAGTTCCTTTCCTTGAATGGTAATTTGCAATAGTATTAAATACAGGTTTTACTTAATAAAGGATTAATGTGATAGCTCTCAGAGTAGTAAGATGATTTTAGATAGAACGGTGGTAAATTTCAAATTTAAAGGAATTTAATGTAAAGTTTGATTCCAAGTAATTCCAAAGTTAAAATAACAACAATTTCACTTCTATTAGAACAAACAATAAAACTGGTTTCCATTTTAGTTGAAACCAATATACAACTGAGACTTGTTTTTATAATGTTTGTGCTAAGATTATAATACTGTCTGGATATTTATGTAATGTTTGTGAAGTCAGGTCGAAGCAACTGGCCACTGGTAGAGCTCTGAAAAGTTAACATCAGACCGTGTACTAAAGTATCAATATTTTGTACTGTGAAAGATATTTCATTGAACTTTTGTCTTAAAGCCAGCTAAGGGGTGATATGTAATCCTTCAAATGAGCAGGGAGTTATAAACCATTGCCGCCTCAAAGATAGGCTGGAATTTAATTACAGAGAGTGCATGTTTTTGTTTTTCAACATGAAAAATAATGAAAAATTACACATTTAAAAAGTTATTTTTTCTCATAAAATTTCTTTGTCTTTATATAATCTATTTTCTTTACTACTTACGATATTTTGCACTATGCAATTCATAAATGAAGCAAAATGATCAAAAATGGGCAACATTAATTAGCGCAACATGTAAGCTTTAAAATTACATAATAACTGTTCAAAGATTAATATATATAAAATACAAAATATGATACATCAAGTAAAGCTGGAAGGTCATACCCGATACTGGAACATCAGTTTATTATGAAAGTGCTTACAACATTGAAAAAATGTTCCATTACAATTTAGATTCAGCTAAATGTTTTTTTAAATTTTGGGCAGTTGAATCTCAACCAATCATTAATTTTATTACATGTATACAATATATCATATTTTGTTGTTT
This sequence comes from Mya arenaria, assembly GCF_026914265.1. Classification (NCBI taxonomy): domain Eukaryota; kingdom Metazoa; phylum Mollusca; class Bivalvia; order Myida; family Myidae; genus Mya; species Mya arenaria. The sequence goes on along the minus strand of NC_069126.1, from coordinate 47,664,508 downwards.
CTTTTTACTATTTGAAAATTATGACACTGAGTGATGCCTTAGAACTTGTAAAACTTAATTGTATGTCAAAGAACATCATATTACCTCTAAATTTGATAATCAGATCATCCAGTCTTGTTTATTTTCATTCATTAATTGAATTTCAGGTTAACCTGACAGGATGGCACAGAAAGCAATCCGTAATTCTGCAGTGAAAGTGAATTCGGAAGAACTGATGTTGCCTTGTGAATGGCAGCTTTGTTCTGCGGTGTTTAAATGTATGAACACGTTCACGGAGCATGTCAACAGCCACATGGTCGAGTATTTCAACAACAAGTCTGAGGACAATAGGGAAGGTAGGTCGGCAGTGTGTTCCTTATGTTGCATATCCCCTGCTTTGGTGTATGCGTTCAAGAGTATTTTTAGCTTGACTATTTGAAGAATAAGGAGGGCTATACTACTCATCCAGCGTCGGCATCGGCGTCGGCGTCTGGTTAAAGTTTTAGGGCAAGTTGGAATTTTCACTTATAAGTCCAATACCCTTCCTTCAATTGACTTAATACTTCACACAGTTGTTCAGGGCCATCACATAATGAGGTTAGATAACTCCATATTTACCTTTTAGGGCAAGTTGGGATTTTAATAAAAAAAACGCAGAATTATTGACAACCATCACGACCATCTTACAACAAGGAACATAACTCCATTTTAACCCTACATACAAATTATGGCCCTTGATTTTTATTTTTTATTAAATTTAATTTCTTTTGAACGGCACATTTTTATATTCTTAACCGCATTTCATATTGAATGACTTGCATCATTGTTTGGGCGGGCAGGTGAGAGGGCAGCATCAAAGTCACCATACGTATCAAATAATTTTAGCTTTTTAGCTAGGTTTGACATAAAGAGACCAAACTTGGTAAATACGAAGAGTTTATGGAGACCATTTATTGGAATGCGTTTGAGGCCCTAGGATCAAGGTTACTATTAGTAGAAAAAGGGTTGGTATTGAATAACTGAAGTAAGGGTCTACATATTGTGACCAAACTTGGTATATAGGAAGAGTTTATAGAGACCTTTCCTGAGATTGTGTTTTGGGCCCCGAGAGTTATAGTCTAGGTCAAGGTCACTGTTGCTAAAAATAGAAATATGGTTAGTTCTGAATAACTCAGTAAGGGTTGACATAGTGTGACCAAACTTGGTATATAGGACAAGTTTATGCAAAGCTTTCATGATGTCATGGATTGCTTTTTGGCCCCCTAGGATCAAAGTCATTGTTACAAAAAATAGAAGAAAGCAGTTGAAACTGAATCTCTTCTGCCAATCTTTAATCAAAGTGCTGAAAGCACTGATGGACTAGGGCTTCATTTAGGGGAATGTTGATAACCATGTTCTATGCATTAAACAAATCGGCTGACATCACAAGGGGTCACTGTTTAATGGGCTAGCTTAAACTTTAGACTAAAACTGCTTGCAAGCTGCAATGGAAATTTTAAAAGTGTGGGTAGAGGGGGGGGGGGGGGGGGGGTAAAGTGTTTAATCAGATAAAGTCATAGTTCTTTTGAAAATCTCAATGTCGTTAAATCAGACCTAAACAAATTAATTTACGTGGTTGGCGTATGTTAACCAAAGTACACATACTCCTTTAATTTGATTAAATCATTTTATATCAAAGGTCTGTAATTTGCAGTTTCAGAGAAGATTTTCAATGATGTAATTATATCCTATATAGAAAACCTGTCACTTCTTTCAGGGGAGCTTTAAACCACAGGGTCATACTTTGGATAATATTTGTAAAAGACATCAATAAATGCAACAGTTTGCCATTCTTGTATTGTCCTCTGTCTCTGTCCTGATAGCTCCCTATCTCAATAGTTGCAAATGGTTGTAGGTTCATGATTCTCCTGGTCATTGGTCATACAGAAAGATGTTGAATGTAGAATCAAGAAGCTTTCATTTCAGGCACTCCGAATTGAATAGAACTGTACCATTTGGAGTGCCTAGAATTTGTAGGATTCCCAGGCAACATGTATCAGGTGTTGCAGTACATTTACTTCACTACAAATACTTTTACCCGTCCTTGTAAATCTAAAAAGCTTTCATTTCGCAAAAGTAGTTCATATATTAAACTATAATAAGGTTGCTAAATCAGAGTTTGAATAATTCTGATATCTAGATGTGCCTTTAATTGCAGCAATTTAATGTCCAACTCATGATGTCAATTGAGCTGGTTCAATAAGCAATACTGCATTTCCTTGGTGTGGGGATTGCTTTATTAACTTGAATAAACAAACAGTTCTTGCGTTGGAAAGTACAATGTATTTACAATGTTACATGCAATTTTCTTGACCTGACTCCATCCAAGCCTTAAATCTAAGATCAACATGTACTTGGGGCTATGTGTTTTATCAATGAGAACTATAAATTATGTTCAATTTAGTGCCACTTATGATATATCATTCCACATACAAAACCACTAGAATTTTCTTTAAAACAACTAGCATTATTATCCTATGTTATGATAAAACCATTGCCAAGTTGATAATTTGAAAACACTAGAAATTTTATCTGGTAAGGGTTTAACATAGTCTTTCTAGACAGCTGGACTTGTTTTGCAGAAGTTTTGAAAGTCTAAAAAGTTCCAATTTTTGTATATTTTGTGCTTTATTTAATTTCATTCTTTGAAATTTGTTTTTCTTAGTCTTCAATCCCAAGCATACTTGTTCACATTTAAGTGCAAGACAAGTCTCTAAATTATGATCTGAATAAATTTTTATATTAATGTTATGTCACATAAACGATTAACAATGTATTGTGCTTTTTAAAAATAACAGTTTTTCATCTGTTTAAAATTATTTCAAATGCTGTGCATTGAAATTTGATTATGAGTTAAAACTATGATGGGAATAATTCAAGGGAATGTTTTTTTTGTGATTTCTAGCATTAAAATTGTCTGAATCGCATGAAAATTTATAAATTACGTAAGGTACCGGGTATTCTCAAATTGGTCACACTTTTTGAACGTTGTACTGTCTTCTTGTTTGTCTCAAATTTAATACAGCATTGGCTTCACTTGTTGTTTATTAAAGGGACTGTACACCAGATTGGCACCAAAAAAGTTTTGTTTTTTTCCTTTAACGAATCTAGGGACAATTTTTTAATAAACTATTTTACTCTTTGATATCGCTATTGTAAATAAAATACCAAAATGTAAAAAAATTGCAGTGCAGTGTCGAATCCACTATGCTTTGAAGACTGGGTGGAATTTCCAGATATATACCTAACTCGCTTAAATCACGTAATAACATCAACGGCAGATTACGCATAAGGAATGAATTATACTCGGTAGACATACAATGTACCTAGTAATCTTTTTTAAATGGAAAAACACGAAATAACTGCTATTAATAAATCATTTGTATACTATGTGCATCATCAGTTAGTAAGTTTCAATGCATTAATTGTACACATCGATACCAAGTTAATGTCAGGTTTCTATAAAAAAGAAAGTTTTTTCTTTTTCATTATTAACTGAGTACAGCTCATTTAAAATGTACCTTATAATGTCTGTGACTTATAAAATATTTAATAGTAATGGTCTGCAACCAAGATTTGTTTGAATTATCAAGGTTTCAAACTGCATAGTGTATGCGATTGGAAAGCTAATCTTGAAAGCTCCCTTAATATAATTTTTAAAAAATAACATAGACCCTGCAAGGTACGGGATGATTCATAAAGATTTGCACAGTTATTTATGTATAACTGCATTTATTGATACTGGTTACCTTTTTTAAATCTATGATTTACATTGCAAAGTATAACTTATATAAATAAATATACGAGGGCTGATCCAGAATTACGTGTACTTCTTACATATTTTCTATATTTTTCGTCTAAATCATTTAAAAATTCATAAATATATAATTCAAAGTGTTCTGCACAGACGAAAATAATTGAAGGTCTGTAAATTAAATGTATTTTGAAAAATTACGGCTTTCAAAATAATGGGAACGCACAGTCAGCGCACGGTCTAAAATGTACGTTTACAACCTTTTTTATCTTTCTATCTCAACATGTTTTTCTTCCACGTTTGTCTAGGAAATTCCGCCAATTTACGTTACATATAACGCTGACGTCAAACGAACATACTGTTCAAATTTCTGACGTCATTTCCGTTTAAAAGTCGTTATTTTTTTTTATCTGATTAAAAGCACAGTCTTGGATACAATATGGCGTCATCAGACTTTGTAGAAGCGCGAGCGGTGATAAAGTTTTGCGTTGGATTGGGAAAAACACTGACACAGACAATGAAAATGATGACCGAGGCGAAAATGAAACAGCCCGTGTGCCGGTCATTAATCTTCAACTGGCACCAACGCTATAGGGAAGGGCGAGATTCCTTAGACGACAATAAGGGAAGAGGACGGAAGAAAACCAGGGGTACGACGTTAGTGACGTCAGTGAAAAACGTCATCGAAGGAGATCGCCGCTTGACTGTCCGTGAGGTAGCAAGCGCTGTCGGGGCGGGGTACGGAAGTGTCCAAAGGATTTTAACAGACGATTTAGGCATGAGAAAAGTTTGTGCGAGATGGGTCCCTCGATTGTTACGTGAGGACGAGAGAGAAAAACGTGTGCGTGACTCAAAGGCATTTCTGCGAAGATATGCACGGGAAGGTGAACAATTTATGAACCGGATCATAACTACCTGGTTATGGTTTTACGATCCGGAGACAAAGCAACAATCCTCTGTTTGGAAGAGAGCCTCTTCACCACCTCCGGAAAAAGCCAGAGTAAACAAGTCTGGAGCCAAGTACATGTTCATCATGTTCATGGATAGACAGGGAATGCTTCTCAGCCACGTTGTACCAAAGGGTCAAACGGTCAATGCAGAATACTTTGCGAAGGTATCATTATTATTGTTATTATTATTATTATTATTATTATTATTATTATTATTATTATTAACACTATTATTAATTGCAATTAAAATTGAAATGATAAGATGATATTATGTTATTTCTTTATAATCCAAAGGTTATTCGCAGAGAACTGGCACATGCGATCGCAAAAAAGAGGCCGGGTGTAAATTTGGATCAGTTTTTACTGCACATGGACAATGCCCCAGCACACACTGCTGCATCCACCCGGCTTGAGCTCAGCCTCTTAGACCTGGAGACCGTCGCGCATCCGCCATACTCGCCAGATCTTGCACCAATGGATTTTGCGGTATTTCTAGAAATAAAGAGGCAGCTTAGAGGACATCGTTTCATTCACTCCACGAACTGCAAGTTAATGTGCATAATGCAATATCCACGTTTTCTAAAGAGTGGTATTCAAGTGTTTATACGCAGTGGATTACGCGCCATGAAAAGTGTGTCAGAGTCGGTGGAAAATACTTTGAAAAAATGTGACGCTGTATGAGCGCAACGTCATTGACGTTATTGGACTGCGCCGGTCGGGTTCAATCAAATGTCGTAAATGTATTGTAATTCAGTGAAAATTGTATGTATTGTTCTTAAGATTTTAGGAAGTATACCTGATATGTTGTTTGTATTGTATGTGAATTTTCTATGTTCTATGTGCCACGATAATTGAATTATTAAAAATGTCCACGTAATTCTGGATCAACCCTCGTATATTCTTAACTTCTAATATGTAATTAGTTAATTTGTCAACTGCGCACCAAAACACTGTATCTGAATGCATACGCAAGCTTATGCATCCGTCAGTTGTAACCATGCACACCCCCCCCCCACCCGGTCCAGGGAATAGCAGGGACTTTTACTTTCGGTCCAGCCAACCCAAGCTAAATTCCCCACCCTGCAGGGAAGATCTGATGGCAAAGTTCCCACCAAATCCCCCCCCCCCCACAGCACCCAAGGGACATTAGGTTAAGCCTCATCCGCACTGTATTTTCCACGAAGACCCGGTACTGCGGGACCACCTGAAAGGTAAAAACACGGCCCATTTCCCCTGGTATACCCCGATGTGGGGGCCCTGGTTACAATTGACTGGTGCATACTGATCCATAGTAATCCAATCTCATGCCAAGACGATTTCTGGTCTGACATCGCCAGGTAAGTTATTCTTAAGCATAAAAAAGCCTGGACAGCATTTGAGAAAGGCTGTTGTGAGGTCAAATCATCATTACTTCACTATGCCACAACATTGGGTGATTATTGATTTACATTCTTGGCTAGGAAACAAAAAGTGAGATCAAAGCGTCTTCAGAAAAAGAACTTCATGATGCACCAGTCAAATGTAACCACGCCTACGCACATAGGTAAACACTCATCATATTCATAAGCCAGATGCTGTGCACATATTAATACATTTGGCTTCATTTAGAATGAAACTTCATAAATAAGTATGCGCATATTTGATATTTATTTATCTCCATTTTGCAAAATTGAAATCACATGATTTTATCAAACGAACTTGTATTGCTTGAAATTTTATGTGTCAAATTAAACATGCTATCCACGGTAAGATGACAATAAATCTGTTTGGTGGTAATCATTCAATGGCGACTTTATTGATAAATTTCTTCAATATAACAGGTATAAAATTCACACCATCGGCATCCGGAAGTAGTGATAGCATGTACATGTGTGAATCACTCGGCCGCTCTGATCAGAGTGAATGAGTCAATACAGTAGACTGGTACCCGAATTTACTTTTCCTCAAAAACACAAATTATAACGTTATATAGGTACGCAGCATATGGTTTTTAGCTCTACTGGCCAAAGGCCAGAAGAGCTTATGCGATGGTAATGTGTACGTAGTATGTGCGTCCGTGCGTTCGTGCGTCTGTAAACAATTGCTTGTGAACACGATACAGTCTTCAGTTTTGATTTTATCTTGATGAAACTTGTACAGTATCTAGATATCCATTAGAGCTTGGTTCCTTTCGAAAACCAGCCAGATCCGCCCATGCATGCCTAGATTATGGCCCTTGATAGTATAAAAAAATGCTATTGTGTAAACAATTGGTTGTGAACATGATACAGTGTTCAGTTTTGATTGTATCTCGATGAAACTTGTACAGTATCTAGATATCCATTAGAGCTTGGTTCCTTTCGAAAACCAGCCAGATGTGCCCATGAATGCCTAGATTATGCATGCCTAGATCATGGCCCTTGATAGTATAAAAAAATGCTAATGTGTAAACAATTGGTTGTGAACACGATACAGAGTTCAGTTTTGATTGTATCTTGATGAAACTTGTACAGTATCTAGATATCCATAAGAGCTCGGTTCCTTTTGAGAACCAGCCAGATCCGCCCATGAATGCCTAGATTATGGGCCATGAAAGTTTTAAAGAAATGCTCTCTATTTTTAGCCAGGTCTGCATGAGCGAATTCTATTTTTAGCCAAGTTTACATGTACATGTAAATTCAAGTCTAGAGTTAAGGGAGACAATTTGCAAGTCTTGGATCAACAAAATTTCTATTCCTCACAATTTTATTCATTGTCATCACATTGTTATACAATACAGTATTATATATTTACATTCATAGTGCATAAATATATATAATGTTGAAAAGGAGAGATGGCAATTTTGTCAATGTTCATATATAAAATAGTGTATATATTTTAAGTATGCTTTTGTATTGTAAGAGATTTTACCACAATTGAGCAAGGATAGGAATTTGGCAAATATGCAAATTAAAATCATAACTTAATTGGAATAAAACATTGCGCATCAAAATTGCCCTATAATATCAATGTTTACCAGCACAACAACAGCAATTTTAAATGCATAATTATTGCATAACAGTTTCCTGCGGTGATGTAAAAGACACCAAATGGCATGAAATGGATATTAGTAGACATAAAAGTAAACATGTATGAAAAACACAGCAAATTGCATAACAGTTTGGTGCGGTTATGTAAAAGATGCCAAATGGCATGAAATGGATATAAGTAGACATAAAAGCAAACATGCATTATTTGTACACACATCATATTGCAAAACAGTTTCCAGTGGTTATGTAAAATATGCCAAATGGCATCAAATGGAAATAAATGGGCAAATATCTATAAAAATGTTCATGTATACATCATGGCCATTAAAATATTGGGTGCATTTGCAATAATCTATACAATGTTTTTTGAATGCAAAATTATGTACAAACATTAAATTGCATAGCGGTTTCTGGTGGTTATCTAAAAGACGCCAGATGAAATGAGATGTAAAAAATAGACAAGAATTGAAAAGAAATCTCTTCTTATACATCATGGCTATTGAGATACTGTGTGCATTTGCAGTAATCTATATTACATGTTAATGTATACACATGTGTTTGTGAGTTAAGCAACATGTACAAATGACATTGTAACCTTGAATGAACAATTGACTCTTATGGAACAAACTAGAGCATGTCATTATGTGGCATTAAAGTATGAAGGTAGTACACAAAAAATATACACAAAATAATTATGTACACTTTGGACATACATCCCTGTGGTCTTGAACCATCAGGTGAATATTATGAAACAAACTTAAACTTGTAAATCAATTTGTGGCATTAAAGTGTGTAAGCAGTAGGCAAGGCAAAAAATCTATACAACATGACATTGTGTACATACACTGGTGTGGCCTTGAACCATCAGGTGAATGTTATGAAACAAAGTGTAGGTTGTAATTCAATTTGTGGCATTAAAAGTGTGTAGGCAGTATGCAAAGCAAAAAATCTATACAACATGACATTTTTACATATATGTCTGTGGTTTTGAACCACCTGGTGATTAAAGTGTGTAGGCAGTAGGCAGAAATCTACACAACATTACATTGTTTACATATATTCCTGTGGCCTTGAACCACCAGGTGGTTTAAGTGTGTAGGCAAAAATCTAAACAACATTACATAGTTTACATATATTCCTGTGGCCTTGAACCACCAGGTGGTTTAAGTGTGTAGGCAAAAATCTATTAACAACATGACACTGCTTACATACATTCCTGTGGGTTTGAAGTCCACATCAGGTGGATGTTATGAAACAAACTGTAGCTTGTAAATCAACTTGTGGCATTAGAGTGCGTAGGCAGTAGGCAAAAATCTATACAACATGACAGTCGTTACATACATTTGTATGGGATTAAACCATCAAGTTATTTTGGAGAGTATAGGCAAAATATTAATCTAAACAAAATGTCTTTGCACAAATGTTGTTAATTTGCAGTAGTTTACACAACATGTTTATGTGTAAATTTTCCCAAATCAAAAAAACATGTTTCAGCATAAATCATGGATTGAGATATTTGCAGTACGGTACTCTGTACAACATGGTTATGTGTACATATTTTCTTGTTGGGTTAGAAATGTATGCAAATGACAAAATGGAAAACAATAGTGTGATGTTGGAGCATTAGTTGAATGTTCTGAAACTAACTGTAGCATGCTTGTGGCATTAAAGAGTTCAAGTGATATACAATTTCCATACAATATGCCATATTGTACATAATCTTGTGGCCATGGACCATCAGGTGAATGGTTTGACACAAACTAAAGCATATTAATCATTGACCTGTGGCGTTATAAGAGTAAGGGCAAATGTGGAAACAAAATGTTTTTGTGTGCATACATTTATGTGGTTTTGAGCTATCAGCAGAATGTCTTGAGGCAAAACTTAAGCATATAAATCAATTGGTGCTGTAAAGCTGCACTCTCAGATATTGACCATTATATCAACTTTTATTATCTGGCCAAGATTAAGCTAAATTTCATTTTAATGTCTGATGAAACACTACCCAAACAAATCAGATAGCTGTTTTTAGCTCTACTGGCCAAAGGCCAGAAGAGCTTATGCGATGGTAATGTGTACGTAGTATGTGCATCCGTGCGGTCGTGCGTTCGTGCGTCTGTAAACAATTGCTTGTGAACACGATACAGTCTTCAGTTTTGATTGTATCTCGATGAAACTTGTACAGTATCTAGATATCCATTAGAGCTTGGTTCCTTTCGAAAACCAGCAAGATCCGCCCATGAATGCCTAGATTATGGGCCATGAAAGTTTTAAAGAAATGTTTTTTATTTTTAGCCAGTTCTGCATGAGCGAATTCTATTTTTAGCCAAGTTTACATGTATATGTAAATTCAAGTCTAGAGTTAAGGGAGACAATTTGCAAGTCTAGGATTTTGAGAGACAATTTGCTTTTTGCTTTTGCAGTTGATTTTGTGAATTACTCTGCCTTGTTCTTGTTGAAAGCCCAAAGGCCATTTTTTAGCTTTAAGTTCTGTAGTTTGCGCATTCATTTTAACAAAATTGGTTGTGAATGTTTAAGTTATGCACTTGGTGTCATTACTGGCCACACCCAGGGTTCACAGGTTTGGTAAACATAAATCTGGAAAGGTTTGAAAATCTTTTTGTGTGTTCGTGCATCCATCTCAGCACAATTGATTGTGAATGTTTGTTCAAATTGATCAATGTTGTCCTAGGATGCCCTTGACTTTGACCTTTTGACCAACTTTTTTTAACTTTTAAAACTACATTCAAGTCTAGAGTTAAGGGAGACAATTTGCAAGTCTAGGATTTTGAGAGACAATTTGCTTTTTGCTTTTGCAGTTGATTTTGTGAATTACTCTGCCTTGTTCTTGTTGAAAGCCCAAAGGCCATTTTTTAGCTTTAAGTTCTGTAGTTTGCGCATTCATTTTAACAAAATTGGTTGTGAATGTTTAAGTTATGCACCTGGTGTCATTACTGGCCACACCCAGGGTTCACAGGTTTGGTAAACATAAATCTGGAAAGGTTTGAAAATCTTTTTGTGTGTTTGTGCATCCATCTCAGCACAATTGATTGTGAATGTTTGTTCAAATTGATCAATGTTGTCCTAGGATGCCCTTGACTTTGACCTTTTGACCAACTTTTTTTAACTTTTAAAACTACAGAAAATTTTACTATGAGTACAGTTTTGAAAGCATTTTTTTTTTTTTTTGTCAGATGACTTTTACTTGGCACATATTAAAATAGTTCATGCAACTAATCTGCTTACAATACTTTCTGGGCTCAGATGTTGAACGTGCTACGTTTTCAGGTAACCCAAACACAAAACATAAACTATATGTCTGTTGCTTTTTACCCATACATACATGCTCTGGATTGATATGACCACAAAAGCCATGCCAGTAGAGCATAGGCCCTTTTGGGCCTCTTGTTATTTTACATTAATAGTATTTAAACAATCAATACCAAAAATCATGCTGTATTTAAAAAAGTGCTGAGTGCCATGCAATGATTAGTTAAAAAATAAACTTTGTATTTAAAAAGAAAATGTCACGGAAACTATGCAAATTATGTCGAAAAAAAGAGCAGTCTTGTTAATAAATTAATATCAACATTCTATACAAAGGATAACAATACTTTTGAAAACAAACAAACAAATATGTTTACTACTTAGACCGCACGCTTGATTCGGTTTAAGTACCCACAAGACATTTCGAATGCGCGACGGGCACCGTAGTTAGCTGATACTGGTCTCTATTCGGATAAAAGAGAAAGCGGCTACCAGTCTATCAATAAAGAGCTTTGAACGGAAAATGTTGATGCATACTTTTCCAATATGTTCATATTCTTATTGCATTTAATCTGAGGGTATGCAAGAACATTCATGTAGTTAACCCGATTAACTCACTCGCTACGTACCCATTTCCTGTGCTTCATTAAAAGAACATACAATTAGCTTGTCTTGTTAGGAGAACTATTTTTATTGGATGTTTTCATTGTAATCAGTTCTGGTACTACTTTGATTATTCAAATTTGCTAACGGCAATCCAATCAAAATACAGCGTATGAATACATTACTTCAGTGAACCCCCAGATGCGGCTTGAAAATGCAGACATCGCGGTTACGGCTATGAACTAGGCCACAAGTGCCCTAGTCCAAAAACCTGGCTTTGTCACATTGCGATTCTTGTTCACTTTTTTATCTGATTGTTTTATTGCTTTTGACTGGTACATAATACATCGTTATTGTATTCACTTCTAAGTGAAAGCGGCGTAGTCGAGCGCTCTGTCTTACGACAGCTCTTGTTAAGGAGAACAATTATAGTTCAAAAACACATAGACGGATGAATTGAAATCCATATCACATGTAGGTTGTTTGAAATTTTTGAAAAATTGTTTTATTACAATGTCTTTTATAAAACGATGGATATTCATTTGTAGTAAAGGCCCCTCCTATGTACACAATTGCATTGATGATTAAAAAAATTGTCTGTCAAAGGAACTCTTTGTAGATTGGCAGGTAGCTTCTTACTTTTCTGGACCAAATGCAAGTATTGCAAAAATCCTTAGTATTTCTAGAGCTAAGTTACTGAAAGCTGCCAACCTATGCGAGGGCCCCTTAAAGACAAAGGCAGATATGATAGTGATAACGACAGTTAAAATTTTAAGGTCTATATTTTCATCTTGTAAGAAAGAATATTCTCTGATGTAAATAAATAAAAAACAGAATTAAAATAAAGACGTTCTCATTTCTGCCAACTACATCTATTTAATTATATTTGACATGTTTTGAAACATAAATGAAGTACTATTTCAGTTGGATATTTTTGTTGAAGATGTCACCCTCTAGGCTCTTCATTGTTTTAGAGCGTCGGTGTCACTGGCGAGAGTGTAGATCAGAAATAGACGAGGAAGCTGTTTACTATGTGCGCCATCTGTATTTCCACCTGTTTCACGAGAAGATTAAGTGTGTTGGAACTTTGTTACTTGCGAAGACTGGAAGGGAAAACTGCCTGTTTGATACTCAGAGTCGTAACATGGTCCCTGAGCTGCCCGAGAGCTTTGTCTGCGGATGGCTGGAATGCAATGTAGGTGGCAAACAATCAGGCGTTTAAAGTTCATTTAAACAAGAAAAAAGTTGGGGTATTGAAATCACCTTGGTGTCATTGATGGCAGGAGCGTGCAAAAACTTTAACCTTGTGCATAACTCAAAAAATATTTGAAGATATTCAAATAGAACTTGGACAGTAGACACATTTGTAGCAAGGCCCATAACTAGTATTGAGAGAATTATCTAGTTCTGCTTCTTTTTCAACATCAAACTCTTGCAAAATCTTAAACTTTGGCTATATCTCAAAAAACGTTCAAGATATTAAAATGAAACTTCATACACACATTGTCAGGGACCATATGAATAAGCACATGTATATAGGGCATTTTACTTACCTTAATTATAACTGAATTTTGCCCCTTTTAAACATTCAATCTAATTTTCATCTAGAATTTGCTTATTTTAGATGGAAGATAAACGTTAGTATTCACATTTTGCTTATTTTAGATGGAAGATAAACGTTAGTATTCACATTTGAATTTCATTGAATAAGATATTCTATATAACCATGAATTTCAACCAAATTTAGGATGCCGAAAATGAACATTCTTTGCGAACCTATCACTTCCTTATGTTATCTGATATCGCATATTATAATAATGCACCAGTCAATTGTAACCACGGCCCCCCCAGGTCCGGGGAATAGCGGGGACTTTGACTTTCGGTCCAGCCAACCCCGGCTATGATCCCCATCCTGCGGGGACGAACAGATGGTAAAATCCCCCCCAAATGCCCCCGCACCCCAGGGACCCTAGGTAAGGCCCATTCCTGCTATATTTAAAGCAAAGACAAAACTGACGCATTCATCCGGCACTGTGGGGCCACCTAAAAGGTTAAAACACGACCCATTTCCCTGGCTATCCCCGGTATACCCCTGGACCTGGGAGGCTGTGGGTACATTTGACTGGTGCATAACTTAATGGAAAACAGTCATACAACATCCATTATTGAACATCACTATCATACATTTTGTCACAAACCTGGCTCCAGTTTCTTGAAATTTCTCTAATATTTTTGATTACATAAATTCTGCATAAAATATGTAAATTGGATAGGAAATAAATTCTGATTATCTCAAATACAAATTCTGAGAAATTTTATTGGTAGTATCTTGGTAAGGCCATTAAGCAATGCATGATTTACCCGAGTGTAACTCTTTTTTTTGGATATAAATTTTCATGAGCATACTTTTTACAGGTTCGACTGGAGAATGCTGACCAATTCTACAAACATGTGCAGAGCCACACGGACTGTTACCCTGATGGCAACCACGTGACTGGTGGCTGCAAGTGTCTCTGGCAAGGTAGTCCACAATATTCCACAACAGTCGGTCACTAGTTGAAATCCTACCACCCAAATCATTTCATTCTTGACTAAACAAATTTCAAAGCCTATAGAACATTGATTGTGGATGGTTTTAAATTTAGTTCACCTTTTACTAAGAATATACCACAGAATGTTTAGTACAATTAGAGATGTGATTTGTCCGCAGGTTCTAGGATTTCTGCAGATCTAAAGGGACCAACAACATAAATAAAAACTCTTTTTTTTTGGTTGTTACTTAACTTGTTGGTAGTATTGATACTCAAAAGTTGAAATCAGGAGACCACTCAAATGGGCTTCTATAAAACCAATTTTGCGTTTGCAACAGGGTGCTTCACCTAAAGCGCCCCTAAAGCCAATTGCCTTAATGGTTTTCAGCTGCCAGTTCAATTAAACATTCCGGACTGTACACATTCATGGTCTGTTATGAAGACAAGAAGTATAGGTATTGTCATAACCTTTGTGTTGGCATCTGTGTTGTGGCTGTGGCTGTTGTCATGGTGATAAAACCTTGATGGTGTGCAATCTTAAAATGATATTGAAGATTTTCATATGAAACTTGGTACAGTGTCAGATGTGTGTATATCTGTTCCATATGAAACTTGTTATGTTGTCAGATGTGCCTATATCTGTAGCATATGAAGCTTGGTCCAGCGTCACATGTGTGTTTATCTGTAGCATATGAAGCTTGTTATGTTGTCACATGTGCGTATATCTGTAGCATATGAAGCTTGGTCCAGCGTCACATGTGCGTATATCTGTAGCATATGAAGCTTGGTATGATGTCACATGTGCCTATATCTGTTCCATATGAAACTTGTTATGTTGTCACATGTGCGTATATCTGTAGCATATGAAGCTTGGTCCAGCGTCACATGTGCGTATATCTGTAGCATATGAAGCTTGGTATGATGTCACATGTGCCTATATCTGTTCCATATGAAACTTGTTATGTTGTCACATGTGCGTATATCTGTAGCATATGAAGCTTGGTCCAGCGTCACATGTGTGTTTATCTGTAGCATATGAAGCTTGGTACGATGTCACATGTGCGTATATCTGTTCCATATGAAACTTGGTATGATGTCACATGTGCGTATATCTGTAGCATATGAAGCTTGGTCCATCGTCACATGTGTGTTTATCTGTAGCATATGAAGCTTGGTATGATGTCACATGTGCGTATATCTGTAGCATATGAAGCTTGGTATGATGTCACATGTGCCTATATCTGTAGCATATGAAACTTGGTATGATGTCACATGTGCGTATATCTGTAGCATATGAAGCTTGGTATGGTGTCACATGTGCCTATATCTGTAGCATATGAAACTTGGTATGATGTCACATGTGCCTATATCTGTAGCATAATTATGAAACTTGGTATGATGTCACATGTGGGTATATCTCTAGCATATGAAACTTGGTATGATGTCACATGTGGGTATATCTCTAGCATATGAAACTTGGTATGTTGTCACATGTGCCTATTTCTGAAGCATATAAAACTTGGTATGTTGTCACATATGCCTATAGCTGTAGTATATAAAACTTGGTACACTGTCACATGTGTGTTTATCTGTAGCATATGAAACTTGGTACAGCGTCACATGTGCCTATATCTGTAGCATATGAAGCTTGGTACAGCGTCACATGTTTGTTTATCTGTAGCGTATGGAACTTGGTACAGCGTCACATGTGCTTATATCTGTAACGTATGAAACTTGGTACATTGTCACATGTGCCTATATCTGTAGCATATGAAACTTGGTACAGTGTCACATGTTTGTTTATCTGTAACGTATGGAACTTGGTACAGCGTCACATGTGCTTATATCTGTAAGGTATGAAACTTGGTATGTTGTCACATGTGCCTATATCTGTAGCATATGAAACTTGGTACAGTGTCACATGTGCCTATATCTGTAGCATATGAAACTTGCTACACTGTCACATGTGTGTATATTTGTAGCATATGAAACTTGGTACATTGTCACATTTGTGTATATATGTAGCATTTGAAACTTGGTACAGTGTCACATGTGTATGCGTATCTCAAAGTGTTATTTCACACCAGAATAGATATGTTTTATTTGTCAAAATGTCAGGTAATAGTCCTAGGGTAAGCTCCAACGTTTTTTTTAAAGTATTTAATGGCGGTAGATGATTCCAGGTTGTGCTATGTGTGTGAAGTCTCGGCACAAGTTACGTGACCATCTGAAGAGCCATACCCAGGAGAAAGTGGTCGCCTGTCCCACGTGCGGAGCCCTTTTCTCGTGCAGGACAAAGTTCTTTGATCATCTAACAAGGCAGCCAGGATATAGCACAGGTAACTTCAAGTTTAGCACAGCATGTATATATTACTTATATAGATAGCTATTATATTAATGGCGTAAGTTATGAGGTTAATGATACTTATGAGGTTCAACACATGGATAAGAAAAAAATGTCAGATGAATGCCATGAATATTTTTCCTGTCATAAAAACATCATGTACCAAGCAGCATTAAAATACACAGTGATTTATGGTACTTTCTTGCATAATAACTTATTTCATTAAATGTCAATCTCATCCACAGTCATGTCCCTTATCAAGCAGAGATTTTCTTCCACTTCAGATAAGTAGATCCCATAATTTAACAATGCTAGAAATTCTTTTCTTGCCCACAGGCGAAGATAAAATGCCCGTATGGAACTCCTTTTTTATGGTCGCCGCATAGTAATTACCTGCCTTGTTGAAAACTGTCGTCTGTAGCATCATGGAAACCTTGTTTTATGGCAATATTTAGAACACTAATTAATTATTTCTCGCTTCAAATGTTACCATAAAATAGTTTTCACCCACCTTTTAAGAAATAATGCTTCACTCTCCTTAGAACTATTTGGCTATTAACATAATGTGTAGCACTGTGCGCATATCCATGACAACTACGAAGTATCGCATATCTATACGCAATTACTTTCACTAAGCACAAAAGAGTTCCAGCAAAAAAAAATACATTTTTACTTTATTTTGTTTAACTGAGGTGGGAGAAAAAGCATCTACCATAGCCGCTCGTGTAAGATAGGTTCATTCCGACCCTTGCGCTGGGTGTTTTGCAGAAACTCGGTAAACCTTGTTTCCGCAAAACACCCTACGCTCGGGCGGAATGAACCTATCTTACACTCTCGGCCATGGAAGATACTTATAA
This sequence comes from Mya arenaria, assembly GCF_026914265.1. Lineage (NCBI taxonomy): Eukaryota > Metazoa > Mollusca > Bivalvia > Myida > Myidae > Mya > Mya arenaria. The sequence goes on along the minus strand of NC_069126.1, from coordinate 47,647,176 downwards.
TCTCTGTTACCGCATTCAAATATAGCTTGAATTCAGAGATACATAGTTTCAAAATAACTACAAAATTGCACACATTACATCGAAATCTGAAGGAAAAAGTGCATCTTATAATTTCAGTCATAATTTTTATACAGTACACACATTTATGCATTACTTTAACACTGTTTAAGTTTAGTTAAATAACAGATGTTTCAAGGTGAAATAATCATAATTCAAGAGAAAAACAATTTCAAAATTTTTAATGATGTCACATGAACTTTGTCCGCTAAATCTTCAGTTCAAGTTATGTTTCATATCTAATCTAACCCAATGTCGAGCGGATCACTGGAGTAATCATAATGTTTTTCAGAATAAGGTCAACTTTTGTTGTATGTTTACATTTAATATTGTACATGTTTTTAACATACAGATAATAAAAAAGAGAAGGCCAAAAGCAGCTGTTATTTTAATGATCAGCAATTGCTCCAGTGTGGCTGAGGGCTCTTAAGTTATTGGAACTATAGCACTTATGAAATCAAACATTGAAGTTTGTAAGGGCATGCCTTTGTTACTCAGGTTTGAGCGTTATGGCATTGGTTGATTGAAATATTAACAATGTTATGTATGTTAAGACACTTGAACACTATATATTTGGCAACCAATCACCAAAAACAAAAACACTATGTAATGGTAAATATGTGGGTCTTCCAAGAATAAAGGCTCCCTGCAGCCGGCCACAGGAACCAAACACATAGAAATGATTTAACATTAATTATGTGCTATTCTGGCCAGCAAAGTCCACATTGACAATCTGTGGTTGCTTTTGTAAATCAAACTGAAATATGACCTTTACCTCCAAAGTACAACAGACTTGAAAACTCACTTATGGGGAGTCTGGTTTGAAATATCTATAAATCACAGTCATGCAAATCTTTTATTTTACTCTTTCTTGTTGTAATCCACATCTGCTGATCCAGATAGGCAGCATAAATAAAGTACTAGTCACACTATCAGGTGTTGGCATACTAAGAATTGTCAATTTTTTGTCTGTTATTTATTGAATTCATTGAAGAAGTTAACTCACTGCAGGGCATGGTGTGTGTACCTGTTTACAAATTTGGCATGTTTCATAAATAAGTAATTGTGAGTTGTGTTTATAACTCTAATAAACCATTCCATTCAGCTGATGATGGGGCTGAAGGGCCTGTGGTTTAAATTCAAACCAGCTGGCCAACACTTCAACAGCGATGTCACTCAACGCCGGAGGTAGATAGTGATAGACGTAGGGCAATGTTCTTGCTAAAAACCCGCTATAGTAAAACGGCTTTGGATATTTCACTGATAAGGCATAGGAGATGGTATCCACGATGCTACTTAGATCTGGAGTGGTGTGGGACTCGTGGTTCTTATACTTGAACTCTGGCTTAAAGCAGTCTTGACCGAGGTCATGTTTGACTGTGGGCGATGCCTCTTTCCACCATCGCTTAGCTGTTGTGTCCTTGTCGTACGCCATGATCCCTGATGTTAGAAGAATCAGTAAATTTTGAAATGACAAAAAATCACTGTGTGTATTTTTAATTAAGTAAGAAAGTAAAAGACTTCTTGATGAGTTAGATACCCACCATAGCTGTTTTCTCATGGATTTGTTCCTGTTCTTATTTTAGATGAAGAGAGTAAGTAGAATTTGATATCATACAAATGTTTTGTAGAATTATAGTTTCAATGAATTCTATTGTAAATGTTAAAGAAGTAAACAGCCAAAAGATGCAAAATTGGTAAGGAATGGAGAGCAAAGCATGACCCTTGACTTTGTAGCTGACGTGCACCATAGCACTTGGCCAAGGAGACCGAACAGAGACTTTGTGCTAGCTCTAAGACTTGTTTAAATAGAGTCATGCCCACGTACCTGTTCTGTATCCGCTGGGTACGACGGTGGAGACGTGGACGCCCCACACCTTCTGTTCAAATCTCAGGCTCTCTGTGAACATGGCGAGCGCCGCCTTTGATGCACAGTACACACCCATATGGGGCACTGGGGCTAAACCTGAGGGCGGCATTATAGAATATAATCATTAGTACTTTGAGGTATAAATCATTTAGTTCTCACAGCCAAATGAAACGGTAATCTGCACATGTTTCTCTAGTGTAGTGCATGGTGTATTGCTTATAACGTATAAAATGGAAGCATAACACATAGGAAAAGAACATGCAATAACTGCAATATATCTTCCAAGGAGTTATTGCTTGCAAAGAAATCAGATTATGACCAACTCACAAAAATACCCGCAACCTAAAAGTGTTATATCTTTTTTGCTCCTCCGAAACTGTCTTCCATTTTTTCAACATGGAAGTAAAATAAAGACACGATGTACCTTCCCACACCTTAAAATGTAGGAAGGAAACCGCAAACAAACTAGTTATTGATTGTGGCTTTACCTGCGTTACTAGCTACGTTTATAACACGTCCTTTGCTCCGTCTTAAGAAAGGCAGAAATGTTTTACACATGTTCAGAGGCCCAAGAAAGTTGATGGCCATGATTCTGTATATGTCAGTCAATGGCATTATCTCCACATTTCCAATAAAGCAGATACCCGCATTGTTGATTATGGCCCATAGTCCTGGAAGGAAGGAGAAATAATAAATTACAATATTTTTTTTTTTTATTTAAGAGTAACATGTATACACAGGATATAGTTCTATGTTATAAAAGTCACTTCTTCTGAATTTTTTTGTAATCAAAACCGAATGGTTAAGAAAAATTATATTTTTTATTTCCAAGTATTTTATCATCATGAGAATTGTGATTTTTCCTCTCATTTCTGTATATGTTTGTACAGTCATCTGAAAGTCATTCATTTTTTGACAAGTAAAAGGAAACTACCTTTATAATATTATAAAAAAAAGAATGTGTTAACAATAATAATTAAAATTATGATTTCAACAACCAATTATCCATACTTTCTTGGCCCAACAGTGTCTTCACGGATTGTGCAGCCCTCTTTACTTCAGTTGGATCTTGTACATCTAACTGTATAATTGTAAGTTTTGATGAGGTTGTCTCCCTTAGTTTAATAGCTCCAGGTCCTTCTGCGCTGAGACAGCTAGCGATCACTCGGTAACCAAGGCTGTCTAGTTGGCGAGCCAGCTCAAACCCTATGCCTCGGTCACATCCTGAATAATGAATGAAAAGTAGTAAAGGGGTGTAAGCATTCAGTTAGGGTTTTAAGTTTGTCTGGGGAGGTTTTGAGGTTGCATAAGGGGTTAACAGTTTGTCTTGGGGTGGTAGGGTTAAGTTTCCCTATGGGGGGGGGGGGGCAGGATTTTTATTTTGTGTTTGTCTTGGGGGCATGAGTTATTTGGGGGTTGGGGGGAGACCTTTTTGTTAAACATAGCTCAGTGCCCTTTTATAATTCTTATGGTTGCATTTGTCAGGCATAAATAGTAATTGTGATAACTTAATCTGAAAGTGGTCTATCATATAACCAATATATGTTTATTCTTAATTTACTTTTATGTTTTTGCTGAATAAAGATATTGTTTTCACAGGTTACTGTAGTTTTTCTTGCATTTAAGATCGTCCGAAAGAGTCATTTACTTTAATGGTTGAACACTGATGGACATTACCTGTAATTAGTACAAATTTTTCTGCAACCGGCAGTTGGGGTCGTTTCAAGGTGTTCCAATGGTAAAGTAAGCTCACGATCAACGGAACGGTAGCAAAAAGCGGCAAGACCCAGAATTGTAGCACTTTATGACTTGCAAGAATCACAGCTAGAGATAAACAACTTCTCCAGTCCCAAACAACTCTTCTCCATAAAAATTGGAACACCAGTAGCCCGCAGTAACATGATCCAATACCCACAATTATATCAAGGTCTGGTACCACAAACACTTTTGCTGATTGGTTCATGTTTAGATCTTTGCTGATTTTATGAGTTCAATCATGTTACATAGACGTGGTCCACTGTATAGAAAGTACTGGAATTATTATTGTGAAACATGACAAAAAAATAAAATTCCTAGAATGCACAGGATATAATTTTGTTTCATTTTATATGAGGTTAATTTGGAAGCAAAAGGCTTAATTTAGAAGATAATGAAACATAATAAACATTCACACACAGCGAAACGTTTCATTTTAAGCTAAAGCTAATTTAGAAAAAAATGGTGGTGCTTTAAAAAATCTGAATTTGAGATGCTATTTTTATTAATTTAGCAAAACTTTTAATTATTTTGGTTGAAACAATATTTGTCACAGATAAACAGGGCTTTTAAATTTTCAGGATTGTGAGCTTTAAGCTTTAGGTTACTGTACAGTTTAGGGTAATGGTTGATTTTAAAGAATTTCTTTTATCAGACATATGCCGAAGAAAACAGTAGGAAGAAGCTTGAAATGAATATAATGACTTTGGAACCAATTTCAAAACGGGTCTAAGCCCCTTGACCCTTATTAGGGCATGAATCCTGACTGTTTAAACAGACCCCTGGCTTTATTTAGGTGACCATCAGCTATTTCAACCCCTGTACACGACAGGCTTCACCCTTGTCCACCTTAAATTCTGAACAGAAGTAGCACTTTAATAATTAAACATAGATTGGAACTTTTGAGTCTGGAATGTGAGTTAATATAGGCCTGCCTGGTTTGTAAATATTTGTGTTCTAATTTTTGAATGTTTTTAAGTTCATATCTGATAACCATTACAACTGAGTGACCCTAGTAAGTGTATATTGTTAGGTCCATGGGTGAAGGTTATCTCCATTATTGTACATTATCTGAGATTGTCTACCTGCAGTGACCTATTTGGGACAGACATGTGACCTCAAACAGCACTCTGTGGCCTTTCACTTATATTGCTCTGTAAAAACATGTTTTATTTTAAAATCTAATTTTTTGGTAGAGTCAATTAAAATAATTTCCACTTAAGTTTTTTCTAACTTGTCTGCTTTTTTATAGTTATCTTTTTAGTTATTTTTTTATTTATATTTAAAGAAGGGGAAAGCGTATTGTGCTAGTTTGATACGTGGTTTGCATCTAGGTGCAACAAATATCTTTAACTTTGCTTATAACTTGAAATCTTTAATTTTTACAAAATATATTATACTATATTCTATGACACTGACAATCTAATGTCTTGCTTTTTTAATCATCAAATTACGATTGTAGCAAACTGATCACAGGATGCACACAGATTTATGAGGAAAAAGGCATGATATAGAAATTCAATGCTAACCAGGAAATATGACTACATGTATGTGGAATCTATTAATGCCTACTACAGTTGCATATTATTGTGTAATTGAATGCAGTAGTTTTGTAATTGAACTTCACCATTCATCAAAAATTGCAATATTTCGTAACATATAAGAAAAATATGAAAAAATGGCCCTGGCAGAAGTAAATCAGTATACATATTAGTGGTCGACATTATACTTGGTCCAATGGGTCCCCATTTTTTTTCAAATCTGCCTTATATCAATTTAAGTGTTTTCGTAAATCAGCATTTCAGCGGTTATTGATTTGACTCAGATAAATTAAAAGACTAAGTCAGTAGAAAGAATATAATCTTAAATTCTTAGTTTATATGAAATAACTAAATACATGTTATTGTGTTAAATTAAACAGGTTGTTTTTGTTAAATACATACAGATAATCTGTAACCATTATAGAGCAAAATATTAATTATTATTAATTTGTTATGCATTTTAAAATTATTGAAGAGGATTTATTGACTTAAAATGAATAAATTAAGACATTAATGGTCAAATAATGTTTTAACAGTTTTTAGAGGGCTACATATTTAAAGACTGTCCCTACCAAAATTATCTGCAATAATTTTTTTTAGAAAATTTAAATCTTAAGTGACACATTTATGTGAAAAACATGTTTTTTTAAATAATTATTTCTTACCTAGTATTATTAAAGATTGTATAATTGTCATACTATATTTAATAGCAAATCACACTAAATCCATTTTTAATTAAAATGAAAAAAAAAATCTTTATTACAAAAAGAGCACCAAATTGCATATTTGAAAAATATCATGTGAACAAAAATATTGAAGATGAATTGAATATACCTGAAATTTGATAAGGTTTTTGTCTCCTCCAATTTATTAACTTTTTAAAGAAAGAAAAATACATACATTGTTTCTATCTATCAATTATTTTTCCAATGCATTAAATATAGCACTAAATTACTTTTAATTAATTATAAATTAAAATCTCCATGCAGTATGCTTAATTAAAACTTCTATAATTCTGTATCTGAATCTTTTCTCTTATTGCCAACTGAACTATTCCTTTTAAATAGCACTCAATACCGCAGGAGATAGTTGTCACTATATCGGTAAACACAGAAAGACTGACCAAGTTTTCGACCATTTAGCATTTTTGTTTCTGGTGCAGTTTTTATCCATGTTGTATGATAACATGCCAGTCCTCCAGTCTCTAGATAATTAAATCAATACTTACCTAATAACGACCTTAAGTGAGTACACTATAGCTAATGAAATTTTAATGGGTCAAGCTCATTTTAAGGACATTTGACAAAATTAAGACCTTCTAATCATGACAGTCTGACAGTTTGACTTCTGAGGGGGGGTGCAGATTAGAAGCTTGTTTGCCAATATTTTATCAAACTGTATACAAAAGCTATTTTGCTGTAGTTTATGTATTTATTGAGATTTAATCTGATAAGCCTAGGGTTAACTGATGGATTTTGGTTACTACATATTTTTGGCTTGATTGTGACAAAAGCTGAAACAACCTAGGTGGAAACCTCACTACTTTGAACAAAGTGTCGAAAAGAACAACCCAATTTAAGGGTGTTGAATATATTACTTAATAGTGGGCGTTATCTACGATATCAAACCCACAAACTCTTTAATGAGGGGCAGACATGATTTTCCTTAAACACCTCTCATCGCCTTTCTGGGGTACTATGTTCGGTTTGGCTCTCCCGAGGAGAGAAAAGAGAGGCTAGAAGATGTCAGATAAGCTTTATCTCCAAGAAAGTGTTTTTCGAACTAAGCAATATTTTATCTTCATATGTTAAGCAAAATGTAATTTGACTTTGTTCGTTGTAATGAACATTTAATGAGTTGACCTAAATTACTTTATGCTATTTCTATCATCGAAAGCATTCCAAATTTTTATTATGTAAAGAGATGCGATTTTATTTCACCATCCAGAAACTCAGGAATGATAGAAGATCGAGTATTCTATGAATGCAGATATAATTATTTCATACATAGATTGGAAAAATGACTTTCATAAGTTTAACCAGAATCGTAGACCAAATCCCTTTTTGTTTGTTTAATTGACTTATTTTTTAGGGCTTAGGGCCCATATTTCAAACTGTGTTACAAGCATCTTGTACTTACCTATTTCATTTCCCAATGTCTTTCAGGTTTGACCATTAAAAGAAGTGCATGCATATTTTTGAATCACAGTGTGCAGAGGTACTCATAAAATACAACCGCACATCAGAACTAAGTCAGGGCCCATCTTCTCAACGATTACATAACAAATTGTCATAAAATAAATAAATATGCTTTAGCATTGTGACTAATTATGATAATTAATTATCAAATCAAAATAAACTTTTACATGCAGATTGAAAAAAACTATTTTTACCAATTCAACTCCCTGTTATAGGGACTCCATCATGTTCAAGTTAGAGCTTTATTGTTAATAGATTTTAAAATATGACAGAAATTGCCCTTTTTGTTGAAGAGTGTATGGAATTATTTAAGGCTAAGATTTACAAATTAATTCAAATAACTATCTAACAGTTGTTGTGTTGATAAAAGTAAGTAAAAAAACTGAAATTCAATAAAGCTTAAAAAACAGTTACCAACATAAAATCTTGGAGGGGTCCCTTTAAGTGACAATGTTTATACGATGGACAACCCCTCAGTTGAAGTGACTTCAAGAACTGTGTTTGCAACTTTTTGTTAACATTAATATAAAGACATTTGTGCCAACACATGGCCATATGGTTACATTTTGTCCCTGTTTGCTTAGGGTTTGACTTGCAAGTGTACTGGCTTTGTAATTTTATGATTTGAATTCTTCTATCAGCTTCCACTACTTAAAATTTCCTTAGTTTGCTGGCAGTTTCTGGAATTTAACTTGAAAGTATTACTTCACCTAGCCATGGGGTGTTTGCGTAGGACTCGTTGACGTCTTTCATAAAATTGTGTTTCGCAAACATGATAAGATTTTCATGAATTTTGTTGTATCATGGAGAATTTGATTGCGTTGGAATAATGTTGTACGCAAATACAATCATGAAAGAGGTCAGGAGAGAGAAATGTAACAAACCGGTTCTAGGGATTTTGGAACAATACTTCCGTAAATCTCCTATGTATATTTATGAACCTTGCGCACTAAATAAAAAACACTTTTCCCATAATTAGCACATTTTCATGTTTAAAATACCGAATTGTTTTTTAGTTAAAATGTGTCAAAGAATATCAATTCACTTTATGGTCAACTTTCGTTCAGTTTTGTTGCATAGCAACACTGTGGCAAAGAAATATGTGAAAATTCATCTTGACCACCTGAAAAGTTCAAATAGGCAACAAATTTCTGCTTTCACAATATCAGGTCGGAACCTTTGCTGGTTTCATAACAGGGAAAATATCAATTTTAATAACTTGATTGATGTCAACTTTTATTTCACTGATAAATCTTCAAATACAAAAACTGTCATGAAAGGCATAAAATTCATGTTTATTTAAATAAAAGCAGACCAGGTACATTGGAACATTGGGCAAAAGCTGGACCATAATTTATAAAAAAAATGTTCAAAATATTTCACTGGAATTTTTACACAAGGGACACAGCTACCTGTAATTTAGGGTCAAGCTGCATACACAAAGTAAAAAAAAGGATAAAAAAAAATGTTAATGAGGAGTTTGGGTTATTTCAGTCCCAAGATAAAAAATCATTCTTACTTTCAGTTTTCTATATGAATATTAATTTCATGTGACATTTTACTGGTTAAATATAGTTGTATTTCCACTAAATATTGGTTTAGACTTATTCGTTTTTTCAACAATCGTGGAACAAGTTATTGCAAATTATATTAATCACTATCGTTTAGGGAGGGTGTGGTCTTGTGTTGTGGGGGAAACTGGAGTACCCGGAGAAAACCCACTTGTCTGGCATGGTGACCACAAACCAAACTCACATGCGCCCAGGCCAGGAATTGAACCCTGGTCGCATAGGTGAGAAGCAGGTGCACTGAACACTTTGCTAACCGGACAACCACTAAATATCAATGCCCAAAATGCTTGATATTGAACCATTCATTATTGTGTTTGTTCTTGCTAGTTGTCCTGGAGTAGGGGATACACCTCCCCTCCCCTCCCATCCTATTTAGTGACACTTAGTGACTAACATACTGAAGGTTCCCCAAATGTTGAGTCTAGCCACTTACATAAATTCTCCTGTCAAAAACAATCACAACAATATATATATACAATAAAAAAAAAATGAGACACTCTTCAATTTGATCATCCCAATGTCCTTATAGACATTCATCCCCTGATAGACTGATTGACAGGGCAGTCTTTAAGTTTCTATTTTTAACCAGGTTTTCACATAGTGAAACCTGGTTATTAGAATGACGAACGACGTTGTTCGGGCGGGCGGCCAGGCGGGGTCAAACTCACCTATGAAACTGAATAACTTTAGTAAGGGTTGACATATCTTGACCAAACTTGGTCTATAGAAAGAGTTTATGGGTACCTTTCATGGGATTGCGTTTGGGGTCCCTAAGGTCAAGGTCAATTTCACTGTTACTAAAAATAGAAAAATGGTTGAAACTGAATAACTTTAGTTAAGGATGACGTATCTTGACTAAACTTGGTCTATAGGAATAGTTTATGGAGACATTTCATGGGATTGCGTTTGGGGTCCCTAGGGTCAAGGTAAAGGTCACTGTTACTAAAAATAGAAAAATGGTTGAAACTGAATAACTTTAGTTAAGGATGACATATCTTGACTAAACTTGGTCTATAGGAAGATTTTATGGGTACCTTTCACGGGATTGCGTTTGAGGTCCCTAGTTACTTAAAATAGAATAACGGTTGAAACTGAATAACTTTAGTTAGGGTTGACATATCTCGACCAAACTTGGTCTAAAGGAAGAGTTTATGGATCCCTTTCGTGGGATTGCGTTTGGGGTTCCTAGGGTCAAGGTCACTGTTACTAAAAATAGAAAAACAGTTGAAACTGAATAACTTAAGTTAGGGATGACATATCTTGACCAAACTTGGTCTATAGGAAGAGTTTATGGAGATCTTTCATGGGATTGCGTTTGGGGTCCCTAGGGTCAAGTTTAAGGTCACTGTTACTAAAAATAGAAAAATGGTTGAAACTGAATAACTTAAGTTAGGGTTGACATATCTTGACCAAACTTGGTCAATAGGAAGAGTTTATTGATACCTTTAATGGGATTGCGTTTGGGGTCCCTAGGGTCAAGGTCAAGGTCACTGTTACTAAAAATAGAAAAACGGTTGAAACTGAATAACTTTAGTTAAGGATGACATATCTTGACTAAACTTGGTCTATAGGAAGAGTTTATGGAGACCTTTCATGGGATTGCGTTTGGGGTCCTTAGGTTCAAAGTCACTGTTACTAAAAATAGAAAAATGGTTGAAACTGAACATCTTTAGTTAGGGTTGACATATCCTGACCCAACTTGGTATAAAGGAAGAGTTTATGGGATTGCGTTTGGGGTCCCTAGGGTCAAGGTCACTGTTACTAAAAATAGGAAAACAGGCACAGGCTGAAGTTCTTCTGTCAATCATTAAAAACCTGGTTTCGTAGCATTGTAGCGTTTCTTGTTTCGAACTTGAACCCATGCTCAATTTGGCTCTTAACCTCTAAAAATGCAGTACATTTCTCTGTAAACAATGTTTCACTCACAATTTTGTTGACAGTGCAGTGCACCTCCAGACATCATTGATATAAACCACTACCCTCTTCAGTGTTGTTACATTGAAGTTTCTCAATACTAATAACAAAACAATGATTTAATGATCTGTATTTTATGAGCAGGAATTTCTCAAAGCCATGCATTTATTAAAACATATGTATACAGTATTTGTACATGACCATTTGTTTGTTTTCAGGCAAACAGTACCAATGCAGTCACTGTAACAGCACATTTGGAGCAGAACGGTTGCTGAGGGATCATATGCGCTACCATGGTAATCCAACAAACCTTTGTTCAAATGATACTGATAGTCTTTCAAGACTTGTTACACAATTTCACAATGACCTTGTTTGCACGTGTTACAAGTATCATTACTCTAGAAAAGTTATACGTTGAGTTCTACCACTTGGTCATCTGAGAATAAAGGACTGATATCTGCTTAGAGGATTCTTAAATGATTCGCAAAAACAAAGACAAATATTTGCTTACCTGCCAAGAAAGAAACCAGTGCTGGTACTCTTTAGAATGTGGACCAGTGGTTACCTACCAAGAAAGAAACCAGTGCTGGTACCCTTTAGAATGTGCACCAGTGGTTACCTACCAAAAAAGAAACCAGTGCTGGTACCCTTTAGAATGTGCACCAGTGGTTACCTACCAAGAAAGAAACCAGTGCTGGTACCCTTTAGAATGTGCACCAGTGGGGCCCTTGATAGAGAGGCCAGAATCACTTTTAAAATATTTTATATAATACTCCTTAGTAGAAGTAATTTTGCTGGTGGTAGATATAATCAAACTATGTCATTACAGTTTTAGCTCATCTATTTTTTTTGAAGAAAAATAGTTAAGGTATTGTGATAGCCTTGATGCAGTTGTCATCTTTGGTGTTTTCATTTGATGTCGGTGGTGATTGCAGTTGTTGTCGTTGGAGTAGTTTAAAATCTTTAAAGTTGGCTGTTACTGAAAATCTAGCTGTTCAACATATTCAAATGACAATATGCTTATGCATAGTGGGGCCCATAACTCTGGCTACAATAAATATTGAATTATACTCCTTTTTTGACTTGAAAACACTGCAAGAGTTAGCTTTCTCTTTTGGGTGCTCTTGTTGTCGTCTCTTGTTGCTTTCTCTTAGTTAAATAGATTAGTAGTCAAAATTTCAAATATAATCAGATATTAGTGTAATTTTAAAAAAATCCCCATCAACTTAAAAATATACTACCGGTTTATATATTTTTTTTAAATATGTGAAACCTTGAAAATTATGAAAACCATTATAAAATTTGGCTATCTGTTTGTGCAGTGAACCAGTACAAGTGTCCGTTCTGCGACATGACATGTCCGTCCCCATCCAACATGCAACTCCACATCAAGTATCGTCACTCATCAGAGAAACCGTACAAGTGCCTGGCCTGCGAGTATAGGTGAGAATGGTGTGCACGGGATAAAAAAATACTTGTTTCTTCACATAAAACTGTTTATACCGACACATATAAAGCTTGTCTGTTTTGCAATGGTAAAAAAGATGTGGTTTCAAGCAAGGTAAAGAAATATTCAAGTTATTCAATGGAAACTTGGTTGCCAGAACAATGCGCACATTGACAGTGAGGTCCATAGTTATGGCTTTAATAATTGTTGAGAAATGCACCCTTTTCGATGGTAAAAAAAATACAAGCATGTTTGCTCTGTGGCTCTCCTGTTTTCTTTTTCAACAGCATTGTTTTGATTTCAAGGTTAAACATCATTATTTAAAGGCTTTTGAAACCGAAAGATAACAAAGGGAAGGAATTACATCATTTTGTACACACTGTGAACCTTACAATTTTAAAAATGAAGAATTTATGACTGCCAATGCTTGTTAGACCTTTGAGAATAACAGTTTCAGCATAAAGGAAAATAATCTGAACATATAAATTTCATAGTGGTCTGATTTAAGCATAAATAAGAGTTTTGCTCTTGATGGGTTTATTGTAAGAAGATTTGAAAGTTACAGGTCATAATGTGATTATTCACTCGTTTATAAAAATGTTTTCTTATAAATATAATTTTGCTCACAATAATTATATATTTTTCTCAGAGCCAAGTCACCAGCGGATTTAAAGTCTCATCAGGAGACCCACTCATCAGGGGAGGAGTTTCGCTGTGAAATGCCGGAGTGCAACTATGTTACGAAGAACTTCCGAACCTTCCAGATGCACTTCCGACGAGAACATGAGGTGATAAACAGTTTTGTCTTAAGTATGCTATATGATCTTTCAGTCTTGGCTGCCTGTATGATTTTTCAGTCTGTGTTGTATTATCTTCCAATCTGAGCTGTATGTTCTTTCAATCTGGACTGTATGTTCTTTCAATCTGGGCATATGTTCTTTCAATCTGGGCATATGTTCTTCCAATCTGGGCTGTATGTTCTTCCAATCTGGGCATATGTTCTTCCAATCTGGGCTGTATGTTCTTCCAATCTGGGCTGTATGTTCTTCCAATCTGGGCTGTATGTTCTTTCAATCTGGGCATATGTTCTTTCAATCTGGGCATATGTTCTTCCAATCTGAGCTGTATGTTCTTTCAATCTGGACTGTATGTTCTTTCAATCTGGGCATATGTTCTTTCAATCTGAGCTGTATGTTCTTTCAATCTGGGCTGTATGTTCTTTCAATCTGGACTGTATGTTCTTTCAATCTGGGCATATGTTCTTTCAATCTGCACTGTATGTTCTTCCAATCTGGGCATATGTTCTTTCAATCTGGACTGTATGTTCTTCCAATCTGGGCATATGTTTTTCAATCTGCACTGTATGTTCTTCCAATCTGGGCATATGTTTTTCAATCTGCACTGTATGTTCTTCCAATCTGGGCATAATTATGTTCTTTCAATCTGGGCTGTATGTTCTTCCAATCTGGGCATATGTTTTTCAATCTGGACTGTATGTTCTTCCAATCTGGGCATATGTTCTTTCAATCTGGGCTGTATGTTCTTTCAATCTGGGCATATGTTATTTCAATCTGGACTTTACTATTTCTCAGTCTGGGCTGTACTATTTCTCGATCTGTAATTATGTGCTTTTTTTATGACGCTAATTTTTGTTGTCGTCGAATAACTACTACCCGAAGGCGGCACAGCGAAGATTGCTAGAGGGGGTCGTCCCTGTGAATAAGATGACAAGTACCCAAATAAGACTTCCCATGTATATTGTCCAAGGTTAAATGACCAATTATAATAAACAAAATATGAAAGTAAATCAGCATAATTACGTAAATACATGAATATGTGATTATTAAGAATATTAACAATATTTGGGGAATATTGATAATAACAACGCTTAGCAATGTGAAAGGTACCAATAAATATGAATATATTAAATAGAGAAACAACTTGTATGACTAATTTAAGGTACAAGTGAATTATAAAGTCAACAGTATGTATTTGCAACATAATTGTAACAACAATATACATAACTTATTTTAGCCTATTTAAAGAACTTAATTTAATTCCATGTTTTTAAGTCAAAAATGAAATAACAATCTAATAACAGAGTAAAACCACATACCTGTGAATAAGATGACAAGTACCCAAATCAGACTTCCGATGTTTATTGTCCAAGGTTAAATGACAACCTGGACTGAGAAGTCATGGGTTTAAATACTAAATTTGAGGCTAAGTTGCCAACAACTGGCACCGTCATCTTAAGAGTTTTACTTGGCTTAGAATTAAGAGTTTCCTTTGAGATAATCTTTGTTTCTGTGATCTAATATATGGTTACCACAACTTGTCTGGCTTGCATAGGTGTTTAAGCCTTATTCTTATGATTAGCAAAACCATAGAACAATAAAGTGACAAATATAGTGACAACAGTCAAAAGTAAGAATTTAGTGTTGGCTTAAGAAATTACTGAAGTTATGCAAGTTGCAAATATGATGAAAAAAATACAAAATATAATATATAATGTTTATAATATCAAGTTATGATATTGTAAGTTATCTGAGTCAATTCTATATCAATAGACAATCATTTCTATACTAAATATGATAGGTCTATTTTAAAATTAAATGTTTATTTTTTATTGTACATAAAACATTATTATTCAATATTTTGCAACAAAATATAATGCAAAAAGAATTATCATAATACTTTCAATCTGGACTGTTTGTTTTTTCAATCTGGACTGTACTATTTCTCAATCTGGACTGTATGTTCTTTCAATCTGGGCATATGTTTTTTTAATCTGGGCATATGTTCTTTCAATCTGACAGTAAGTTCTTTCAGTCCGGGCGATATGGTCTTTTCGTCTGGGCCCTATTTTCTTACAATCTAGACTGTATGTTCTTTCAATCTGATAAACAATCCATCTTTGAATTTTGAACGGATTACAGAAATATTAAGCAGGAAGGCTTAGATATAAGGACAAAGGTAGCTGGGATCAAATGAAGCCAAATGTAAACCTACAAGATTATTACAAACTGTTATAACATTCGGAACTCCTCGGCCATTTTATCGAAAACAACCTCGGATGTATGCCGGTACATCATTTGAAGTAGTTCCTAAATTTTTGAATTATATCATTAATTAAATGTATTGTTAGCTCCACTGGCCGAAGGCCATGGAGCTTATGTCGTCACAGATTGTCCGTCGTGAGTGCGTGCGTGCGTGCGTGCGTAAACTTTTACTTTAAACGACATCTCCTCTGAAACTGATAAGCGGATTTTGACAAAACTTCACAGGAATGTTCCTTTGGTGGTCCTTTACCAAAATTGCTCAAATGGTTCCGGTCCATTGCACAATATGGCCGCCAGAGCTAAAAATAGCAAAATCTTTAAACGACATCTCCTCTGAAACGGTTCGGCAGATTTTGATGAAACTTGACAGTAATGTTCCTTGGGTGGTCCTTTATTAAAATTGCTCAAATGGTTCTGGTCCATTGCACAATATGGCCGCCACAGCTAAAAATAGCAAAATCTATAAACGACATCTCCTCTGAAACGGATAGGCAGATTTTGATGAAACTTGACAGAATTGTTCCTTGGGTGGTTCTTAACCAAAATTGCTCAAATGGTTCCGGTCCGCTGCACAACATGGCTGCCAGGGCAAAAAAATAGAAAAACCTTTAAAGAACATCTTCTCAGAAACCGATGATCAGATTTGGATGAAACTTAACAGAAATGTTCCTTGGATGGTCCTTTATCAAATTTGCTTCAATGGTTTCGGTCCACTGCACAAGATGGCCCCCAGAGGTAAAAATAGAAAAACCTTTAAACGACTTCTCCTCAGAAACCGATGATCGTATTGCAATGAAACTTGACAGAAATGTTACTTGGGTAGTCCTTAACCAAAATAGCCCAAACAGTTCTGGTCCACTGCACAACATGGCAGCCAGAGCTAAGAATAGAAAAAAACGTTAAACTACATCTTCTCAAAATTTGTTAAATGGTTCCAGTCCACTGCACACCATGGCTGCCAGAGCTAAAAAATAAAAAAAACTTTATACGACTTGTCGTCGAAACCGATGACCTTTTTTCGATAAAACTTGACAGAAATGTTTGTTTGGTGCTCCTTTACTCAAATTGCCCAAATCATTTCGGTCCACTGCACAACATGGCAGCCAGAGCTATTAAAGTAAAAAAATTTTTTAGATAACTTCTCCTCAAAAATTGATGATTGTATTTCTATGAAACTTGACGAAAATGTTCGTTAGGTGGTCTTTGCTTGAACCTTTTGGCCAGTGGAGCACAGGCACTGATGTGCCTCTTGTTTTAGAGTTGTATTTATTGATCTAAGTTTAAATTGATTGCCAGTGAAGTGAATTATTGTAAACAAAATTAAGATTCCCACGAGTAAAGTCATAGAAGCATAGAATTATCACTTATCAATTCATTTTGCTAATCCTCTTGACTTACAAGTGCAAATGTTTTTCTTCTTTTGAGGTAATGTTTGTGTAAAATGGTATTCAAAGGGATGATATAATAGGGAAGACAAACCCATGAAAGTTGAGAACATCTTGGTCAGGGTGATCGTGACTTCAGAGGCAGGGTTGTCAGATATCAATTAATTTCATCCAACTTTCACTAGAAAATCTAGGTGCGAATAACTTATTATGTTACTGAAACAGGACATTATAATTATTATTCTTCTGAAATAAAAACCAGAAACAGTATTTAGATCACATTTGTGCCCTCTTCTGCATCATCATTGGCATTGGGAAAAAACATTAATCTCGCCCATAACACAAAATCCTTTTAAGATATATGCGAAAACATGTTGCCAGAGATAGTACAAACTGTTTAGCAAGGCCTGAAAGGCAGATATTTTAAAGAACCTGCTGATTTCATGCTCATATGGAAAAAAACATACTCTACTGTATACAATGACAGTTGCGATAAAAGTCACCCATCATTCATGCCTATTGATGTATTGAAGCCATGTGCTCAGTAGACCATTATATTGATTTACACACCATGGTGTGTATACAGCTATGATGCAGCAGAAACTTCATTATCGCTATTTCATATTTTTACTCAAAATTCAGCGGTTTTAAAAAATAAATAAATTGGGCAAAATGGTTCTTTTGAGCGAGCAGGGTTCCCAAAAAGAAAACTATGATGCAAATGGAACGATGTGCTGGGTGATGTTACAACCATATCAGGTCAAGGTCACACTTAGAGGTCAAAGGTCATATGACTATGTTTAAAGTCTGCTCCATATCTATTGAACCTCTTGAAGGATTTTGAAATTACTTGCCATAATGGTTTACCATATTGAGACAATGTGCAGAGGGCATGTTTGAACCAGCTTAGTTCAAGGTCATTTTTTATTACAATAACAACCGTCTAGTTTAATATCTATTCATTTCCTTCTCAAACATGTATGAAACACATGTGTAACCAATTTAAGTGTTGAAAACAACCATAATTGAACCATAAATTCTGACGCTTGCAGTGCTGTTGTTTTAAACACTTGCATAACCACTTGCAGTGCTGTTGTTTTTAGCGTTGGCATAAATGCTTGCAGTGCTGTTGTTTAGAGCGTTTGCAACAAGGCTTGTAGTGCTGTTGTTTTGAGCAATTGCATAAACTCTTGCATTGCTGTTGTTTTGAGCAATGGCATAAACTCTTGCATTGCTGTTGTTTTGAGTGTTGGCATAAAAGCTTGCAGTGCTGTTGTTTTGAACATTGGCATAAAAACTTGCAGTGCTGTTGTTTTTAGCGTTGGCATAAAAGCTTGCATTGCTGTTGTTTTGAGCATTGGCATAAACATTTGCATTGCTGTTGTTTTGAGTGTTGGCAATAAAGCTTGCAGTGATGTTGTTTTGAGTGTTGGCATAAAAGCTTGCAGTGCTGTTGTTTTGAGCATTGGCATAAATGCTTTCATTGCTGTTGATTCGAGCGTTGGCATAAAGTCTTGCAGTGATTTTGTTTTGAGCATTGGCATAAAAGCTTGCAGTGCTGTTGTTTAGAGTGTTTGCAACAAGACTTGCAGTGCTGTTGTTTCGAGCGTTGGCATAAATGCTTGCAGTGCTGTTGTTTCGAGCGTTGGCATAAATGCTTGCAGTGCTGTTGTTTAGAGCGTTTGCAACAAGGCTTGTAGTGCTGTTGTTTTGAGCGTTGGCATAAATGCTTGCAGTGATGTTGTTTTGAGCATTGGCATAAACTCTTGCATTGCTGTTGTTTTGAGTGTTGGCATAAATGCTTGCAGTGCTGTTGTTTAGAGCGTTTGCAACAAGGCTTGCAGTGCTGTTGTTTTGAGCATTGGCATAAATGCTTGCAGTGCTGTTGTTTTGAGCATTGGCATAAATGCTTGCAGTGCTGTTGTTTAGAGCGTTTGCAACAAGGCTTGCATTGCTGTTGTTTTGAGTGTTGGCATAAAAGCTTGCAGTGATGTTGTTTTGAGCATTGGCATAAAAGCTTGCAGTGCTGTTGTTTTGAGCGTTGGCATAAAAGCTTGCATTGCTGTTGTTTTGAGCATTGGCATAAATGCTTGCAGTGCTGTTGTTTAGAGCGTTTGCAACAAGGCTTGCAGTGCTGTTGTTTTGAGCATTGGCATAAATGCTTGCAGTGCTGTTGTTTTGAGCATTGGCATAAATGCTTGCAGTGCTGTTGTTTTGAGCGTTTGCAACAAGGCTTGCATTGCTGTTGTTTTGAGCGTTGGCATAAAAGCTTGCAGTGATGTTGTTTTGAGCGTTGGCATAAACACTTGTAGTGCTGTTGTTTAGAGCGTTGGCATAAACACTTGTAGTGCTGTTGTTTAGAGCGTTGGCATAAACACTTGTAGTGCTGTTGTTTTGAGCGTTGGCATAAACACTTATAGTGCTGTTGTTTTGAGCGTTGGCATAAATGCTTGTAGTGCTGTTGTTTAGAGCGTTGGCATAAACACTTGTAGTGCTGTTGTTTTTAGCATATATGACAATACACTTTCTGCTCATAGACAGCCCTAGAAATGACCATAGCAACAATTGGGATTTCCCACTATGTATGTAAAAATTTATAAAAAAACATGCAATCATTTCGGTTCTTAATGATTTTATTACTCCGCCCCAGCACCTGTGCATATGTTGTCATATAAATACAATATGCTACACATACTAAAATCAATAGCAGATTGAGAAGGGGGGCTGCACCCGGCACAGGCCCCTCTAAGATCGTCCAAGTTTTACTTTTTATTTCAATATAGAATGTAAAAAGGAATAATACACGCTCAAAATTCACCATTTCTGACTGCAAATTTTCTTCAGGGAACATCAAACCCCAATGCAAACCGTTCATGCCTTAGACTTTCAGATTTGAGGGAGGGGCGTGTGTCAAAATGTCACGCCCCTAAGTCACACCTTCTCTTATGTCCATTCCTGAATCCAGCCTGAAAATATATTTGGGCTAAGGGATGGACAGTTGTTGGAAAGGTTGTCTGCGTCTGGAAAATTTCAGTTATGATATATTTTCAATTGAAATGGTTATCCCATGATTGTTGGGTTTATGATGCATTATCCAATAGATATCAGAGAATGAAATGTCCATGTGGAGTAAAGCACTTGTAGGTTAGAAAAATTTGTGAGCTATATTGCAATATAATCATCATAATATTCTCTTTTTCTTCCCACAGTCTGACAAGCCGGTTTATGAATGCCACGTATGTGCTTCATCCTTCTCAAGAGGAGCACTCCTGTCCAAGCATCTTAAAAGCAAGCACAACTTTAACTGGCCTTCCGGACATTCTAGATTCAGGTAAATAATCAGTTACCTGGCCTTCCGGACATTCTAGATTCAGGTAAATAATCAGTTACCTGGCCTTCCGGACATTCTAGATTCAGGTATACACATCAGTTAACTGGCCTTCTGAACATTCTAGATTCAGGTAAACACATCAGTAAACTGGCTTTCTGGACATTCTAGATTCAGGTTAACACACCAGTTAACTGGCCTTCCAGGCATTCTAGATTCAGGTAAACACATCAGTTAACTGGCCTTCACAACATTCTAGATTCAGGTAAACACATCAGTTAACTGGCCTTCCAGGCATTCTAGATTCAGGTATACACACCTGTTAGTTTTATTTTAAAGAAATGCTATATAGTCACTCTGCATTAGAGCTGTTTAATGTCTTGTTGTATCAATTTCTATAAAAAAAAAAACATGGCCTTTTTATTTTTAGCTCGACTATTTGAAGAATAAGGAGAGCTATACCACTCACCCTTGGGTTTGCGTCGGCGTCACACCTTGGTTAAGGTTTTTCATGGAAGCACCTTTAAGTCATTATCTCAGTAAATACATCATTAATTGCATTGAAACTTTGGATATGTATTCCCAACTATCTAACCTACTAAATTAATGAAGTTAGATAACACTTATTTGAATATAACGCAAATAATAGGCCTTTATTATTTGACTTAAAATTCTGGTTAAGGTTTTGCATGTAAGCACACATAGGTTAATATCTAAGCAACTACTTGATGCATTGCATTGAGACTTTATACAATGGTATTGAAACACCCAACCTACTTTCGAATAACCAAGTTAGATAACTGTATTTTGCAAATAATGGCCCTGTATTATTAGACTTAGACTTATTAGACTAAATTCTGGATAAAAATTTGCATGTAACCACATTAACCACATATGTTAATATCTCATCAAAAACATCATGTATTGCATTGAAATCTAATGTAACAGTGATCTATGCAATGTTTTGCCAAAACTTTTCAATCCTTACACTGAAAAGCGGTGGAATAGTCGAGCGTTGTGTTTTTTGCTCACCTGAGCACAAAGTGCCCAGCTGGAGCTATTGTGATAAGGTGATTGTCTGTCATGTATCAAATTCCTTCACCCCAGTGTGGCTAATTTTCACTGTATGTCTATATGGAAAAATCATAAAAACTTCTCTTCAAAAACCACAGAAATGTTCCTTATGTGACCCTTTTATTAAAATTATTAATTATGTTTTTGTTTTGTTTTAACTTTTAAAAAAATGTATTTTTTTAATAAAATAATATATATCTATATATATAGTTATTTATTTATTGTTTTTTTTTTTTATTGTTTTTGTATTTTATAATTTAAGAATATGGGACATATTATAGTTTCACCTACGGTGTAACGGTCTGAAGCTTACAGCATGTTTTCTGATCACTAACATAAGTATCGTTTGCCCAATCGGGTGCACCATACAATGCCATGTGTTTCAAAGAGTCAAGACTGTTCATTCCTTTATAATATAACTTCGCCATTTTCTGTTCCTATAAGATGCGATGCAAGTTGACTAAAGTTACTAGAAAGAAATATTTAGTACAGCTTATCAATCATACCATCTTGCAAGATATCAATATGCCAATATGTATCCTTTGGTTTTGAAATAACATTTTGTTACTTTGTAAAATAACAGCATATAAATACAGTATCAGTAGCAACTTCGATTACAAACCAACATTGAAAATCGCTGACTTTAAATTCACAGGCATGGCCATTGGATTTTACTCAATAATCACTGTATCACTGAACATAGATAATTCAGTATTTCGCTATGTGTTAAATGTGCATTCTTATCAGTTCAGGAAATATTGCAAATTGTAAACCCTATATAGAAATTTAACATTTACCTTTTTCAGGTACAAATGCCATGCTGATGGAAAATGGCGTCTGCAGACAATTCGGTACGAGAGCGTGGATCTTCAAACGCAGGAGAGTACAGACCATCTAGCTACACCTGAACACATGGATGATGATATGAAAGAAGATGACTCAATGGAGGTGTCTGCTGATTCCAACATTGCGACTGAACATGAAACGGTCGAAGGGGAAGGATCTGGTAAACAGATGGAATTGGAGCACACCATTTATCATATGCCAAAGCTTGTAGATTCAAACTCAAGTTTAAATGTAAGTGCTAGTCAGAATAACATCTGTGTAATAACAGTGAGGAAAAAGTGTAAAAGTGAAGCAGATTTGGTTGAAGAGGATCAGGAAGGTTTTGTTGGGGGACAGGGAGGAAATGATGACAACGATGACAATGATGATGACCTCCAAAGTCAGTCCGAAGCTGACTT
Organism: Mya arenaria; assembly: GCF_026914265.1. NCBI lineage: Eukaryota > Metazoa > Mollusca > Bivalvia > Myida > Myidae > Mya > Mya arenaria. The sequence goes on along the minus strand of NC_069126.1, from coordinate 47,624,730 downwards.
CTGTGAAGATGATAGTATGATAGAAGATACAGACTTTGATAACATTTATGATGATGAAGAGGATGAAAATACTGACAGAACAGACAGAGAAAATGTTTCTGTGTCAGGACAATTTCGAAGTAAGATCGTTAAGAACATTGCAGGAAGAAGCTCACAAAGATCTGGGTTAAGAAACTTAAAGAAAAAACAGCTGGGAAAATTCCAACACTTCAACAGTGGAACAAAAAGTCAAGCAGAAGAAATTGAAGAAGAACCAATAGAAATTCATATAGAAAAAAACAGTGCAGGGGAGTATGTAATGAAAACAGGGCGCAGTTATACACCAATCCCTGAGACTGTAACAAACGCCTTAGGAACTGAGGAGACCATGCTGTACAATCTACAGATGCTTGGTGAAGTGGCAATGCAAAAACAGAAGAAAAGCCAGGAGCAATGACATCTAGGAGTGCGCTCACATCAACCAATAATATGTAAGGGCTGTGTTGAGCACCAAACAATAATATGTAGGGGTTTTGTTTACATCAAGCAATGACATGGATGGGTTGTGTTTACATCAAGCAATGACATGGATGGGTTGTGTTTACATCAAGCAATAATATGCAAGGGCTGCGTTTTACATCAAGCAATAAGATATAGGGGTTGTGTTCATATCAAGCAATAGCATGTAAGGATTGTGTTCACATCGAGCCATAACATATAATGCCAATAAAATGTTAATGCCTATGTGAAACAATAACATGTTTACTGCTTCAATATACACAAAATGTCTTTAGTTTAACTGAAATATGTAGTTTGATTATGCTGGTAAATCTCAAGGAGACATTTAGATGTGCTGGCCATCTGTCAGTATGTATATATGATTATGTCATAGTTTGTCAACGTAAAATGTCTGATACTGCTGAACAGGTTTTGATGAAACTACCTTAGAAGGATAAGTACCAAGCTTGTTTATGCATTAACAATAACATGTTCAGCTCAGGTTATTTTAACAGGCATCCCTTTGATTTTTAGCCAAATTTTTCATAGAAAAATAACGGGTTATAGAATGGCAAAATCCAGGCGGGCGGGCAGGCGGGCGCTAACAATTCTGCGTTAAACTTTTAATTTTATGTAATAAGTTTTTATCCAATGGTTATCAAACTTGGTCAGACTATTTGTTGGCATGTTATCTTGAATATATATGAATATGGGTCATCTCGGGTCAAAAACTAGGTCACAAGGTCAAATCTTTAAAAAGATATTTAACAGTAATGAATTCATACATTTTTATCAAATCTTGATGAAACATGGTCAGAATGCTTGTCTGCATTATATCTTGCATATTTTTAGTATGGGTCAACCCGGGTCAAAATCTAGGTCATTAGGTCAAATCTTAGGAAAAATATTTCCACGTCATAAATTCAACATTTTTTTATAAAACTTTGTCAGAATATTTTTCTGCATAATATCTTGCTTATATTTTATATCGGTCATCCAGGGTCAAATTCTAGGTCACTAGGTCAAATCTTAGGAAAGTCTTTCCACGTCATAAATTGAACTATTTTTGCCAAATCTTTGTGAAACTTGGTCAGAAAATTTTTCTGCATAATATCTTGAAAGTTCTTTAATATGGGTCATCCCCGGTCAAAATAAAGGTCATAAGGGCAAATCTTAGGAGAAAGAATTCCACTGTCATAAAAATTCATTTATTTTGTTAAATCTTTATGAAACTTGGTCAGAATATTTGTCTACATGTTGTCTTTAACATTTGTGAATATGGGTCACCTCAGATCAAAAACTAGGTCACTAGGTCAAATCTTAGGAAATATTTTCCGATGTCAAAAAAAATAATGAAATCTTAGATATTAAAGTGTGTCATCTAGGGTCAAAAACTAGGTCTCTGGGACAGATCTTATTGGAAAAGCCGAGGTATTTATAAAATGTTCATTTTTCCTCACACAAATGGAATAGTTTCTGTTGATCAGGTTATTTGTATGAACGATATCTCCGATAAGTATAAATATGGGTCTTATTGGTTAAAAACACTAGGTCACTAGCTCAAATCCTAGGTTTGCAAAATTGCATTGTCAAATAAAAAATCCGGCTTTAATGCGGCAACGCCGCATTGGCATCTTGTTTAAATATAGCATCCAAAGGGAGATTCACTGTAGGATTTATCCAAAACATGGTCACATTTATTTTCTACCTTGGCACAATGACTCAACATTATGAGTATATGTGCTTTAATTAAAAGGTTTTCTAAGCGAATTCAAGATAGCTGTTGGTTGTATTGGATTTTTTCAGTTGGAAATTTCTTGCACGGTTACCGGTCACGCAGTGTGCCCGAGGGTCAGATTTTTTTATCTGGACCGGAAAAACATGATTGATATTTTTTCTTGCATACCTAAAATTATGAATTTGTGGAAAAGTTGACGTAGAAAACGCACTATTGTACATTTCACTAAAAAGCGCGTGCGACGTTGTTTACTGACATCATAAAGCGCAGTAATTTTAAATATCTATGGACATCAAATAGTTCCTCTAAAAATCGCACTTTTACGATTATTTATTTTCAATTTTTATTAAAAGTATTGCATACTTATATTTTTGATTGCGCTTTATTGAAATTGCATAATATACTTTTCATAAGCCATACAATAAAAGAAATAAAAAGTGGCGCGTTGTTGCGCTTGACTCATCTTACATGGGGTTGTAGGACGAGTTTTTCCAGCACTGGTCACACGAGTGAAAACACACGTCCAGTATGCAAGAATTGTCTGTCTTTTAGGTCGTTTGGGGTCTTAAACTAGAATTCTTAGTCAAATTTTAGAAATTTTATCCGATCTCCAAACTGATCAGAATGATTGCCTTCATAACATTTTTCAGTTTTGACAATTATCAGCTGTTGGAACTACTGACACATGCTATCCTATGTAAATAAACGTGTACATTTATTGTAGTAGCCTCTTGGCTAATGTGGCCGCCAAATTGTCCACAATATATGAACTGCTTCATCCTAGTTCATACCTTCAGTGTGTGTTGTGTTTCATGTGAAATAAATGTGTTGGTCTCACATAATATGGAACTAAATATTGACAGTGTTGTTTTTTTTATGCTTCAAAAGAAAAAAGGAAAGTCATTACTTTGTGCTACTTTATTATCCCCCGCCTATGAAATAGGGAGGGGGATATTGAAATGGCGTTATATGTCTGTCCTTCCGTCCGTCTTTCCTTCCGTCCGTCCGTCACCTGCGTTTTCTCAGTAACTAGCCGGTATAATTTCATGAAACTTAAAATAAATATGAACCACTATACTGGAATGATGCCCGTCCTAAAAAAAAATTAAATTGGTCAATTGTCCTTGGAGTTATTGCCCTTGATTTTTTGAAAAATGCACATTCACAGCCATTTCTCAGTCACTAGCTGGCAGAATTTCATGAAACTTAAAATAAATATGAATTACTATACTGGGATGATGCCTGTTCATTTTTTTTTTTTGGATTGGTCAATTGTACTTGGAGTTATTGCCCTTGATTTTTTGAAAAACTCATTTACAGCCATTTCTCAGTAACTAGTTGGTAGAAATTCTTGAAACTTGAAATAAATATGAACCAACGTACTGCGATGATGCCTGTTTATTTATATTTTGGATTGTGTAATTTCTATTTGAATTATTTGCCCTTGATTTATTAAAAGATCCATGTTTGCAGCCTTTTCTATGCAACTAGCTGGTAGAATTTCATGACACTTGGAATAAATAAGAACCAACATACTGTGATGATGCCTGTCTATTTTTCTTTTGGATTGGTCAATTTTCCTTAGAGTTATTGCCCTTGATTTATTAAAAAATCATTGTTTGCGCCGTTTCTCAGTAAAACCAATGTGCTTAGCTTATTCTTTCTGAGATTTTTTTTAACCTTCAAGCACAAAAAAGCCATCGTTGGCAGGGGATATCTTTTCACTGAAAATGCTTGTTAGTAATATATTGGCAAATGTGACAACTGAATTGCCTATAATAAATAAGAGTATCATCGTTGTTTGTCACCTTCATTTTGTGGCATGTGTCATATGGCATTAGTGTGCTCACTAAATCTCACAAAATATGGAACTAAATATGGACAGTGTTGGGTTTTATGCTCCAAAAGAAAAAGGGAAAGTCACGATTTGTTCTTCTGCCACACCCTTGTCTGGAGAAGTACATGAAAACTACTGATGGAATTTCAATGAAACTTGAAACATGGACAGAGGGCAGTATAAATTCAGGCTTTCAAACGGGCCCTTTTTTCCCTACTTTTTTGTCAGGCTCCTACTTTTTCTTGGAAAAACCCTTTTGTCCCTACATTTGTGTAAAATTAGTTCCGAGAAATTATAGAAAAGTGTTAACTATATGCATTGTTTGAAATTATTTAAATCTTGATTTTAATAAGAAACCATTTCTAGCTTTATTGTTGGATAAGTTTGATGCAGTAGGTCTCCAGTGCTGCAAGAGGGGTTCTATGATGAGAATGAATCCTGCATGTTGACAAGTCAGACACCAATTCCAGGTTCAGCTCATCCTGTGGCTTAATCCCTCTTAAAGCACGGGTTTCTAAGCAAAGGTAACTGCATTTACATCACAATTGATGAAAGCATGTATAATGCACAAGTGCAGGGTGCAAAACCCTTGCTCCTTCCTTCAGTTATTGCTGAATTATCTACCCTTTTACGTTAACCCATTTATATGAAGCTGCCTGTCTGGACCATAACCCCTGAAGGGATTGAAATGAGAACTTGGATTGATAGCAATGAGAGGAAGTGCAGTGCGCAAGTGCTTTAATCCTACCTTCCATATTTAATGCATTATTTCCCAATTGCCTTATGTTTTAAACTAATTTTTGTCCAGAGCATATCTTCGAAAGTCTTTTAAGATATTGACTTCAAATTTCATATACAGAAACATCTAAATGAGGAGGAGTGCAGTGCACATTTATAACCATAATTCTGTATTAACTATAATTCTGTATTTAGTTATTTTAGAACTATTCCCTTTTGTTTATGTTTATATTTAATTCTTGCCCAAAGCATTATTCTAAAGGTCTAAGGGCTAATAGCTGTATTGACTTCAAAGTTGATCATTATACAGTTATATCTAATTATTAAGTAGAACTGCATGCATAGGAACCTTATTACTCTCCTTAGTATTTTTCAGAGTTCTCGCCCTGTGTTTATTTCTTTTTTATTCGGAGCACATCTGAATTCTTTGAGGTAAAGATTTACACAGCTAGATCTTATTGCGGAGCGTGGTGCACAAGAATCCTGTCCTTAATATACTTAAGATACTGAGTGTAAAACTGAACTGGTCATGTCATCAAGCCACTGGCAATAATGCCAGATTTGGATGTATAATTCTGGTATTATGAAAAAAGGGATTGCTTGCTCATTCAAAATATATAATAGTGTGTGAACAAGAGCTGTCATAGTAAGTGATGAATGCCTGGGAAGTGTCAGCCAGTTCAACGGATTGTGCAATTAATAATATGCCTAGGTATTGCAAAGTAATCTTAAAATATCTACCTACATGACAAAGTTACAGCGGGTGCACAACCAACTATACTATAAGTTTGACCTTGAACATTGAAGTAGGGTCATTAGTCTTGTACATGACACATCACCACTGTTCTAGCACGGACACGATTAACTATAACTTTTATGCAGCATTTCTTAATGATTAAACTCAAGTGTGATCTTGAACAGTGAACTAGGGTCATTAGTCTTGTACACGACACATCACCTTCATGTACTTAGCACATGTGCCAAGTAATTTTAAAATCTCTGGGTTCATGACAAAGTTCTTGCACAGCACGACCAACTATTATGTATATGCATATATATGCAGCATTTCTCCATGATGATTAAAGTGTGACCTTGAACTCAGAGGTAAGGCCATTGGTCTTGCAAGCAACACATTGCCTTTACCAAGCACAAGTCAAGTAATCTAAAAAATTCTCCCTACATGACAAAGTTACAGCACGAACACAACCAACTATACTATATTTATTTAAATGTTATGGTACCTTGACCTTTGATGTAGGGACATGGGTCATGCACGCAAGACATTGTCTTTATGTACTGGACACAATTATGTGCCAAGTAATGACAATGTTACAGCCCTAACACATAATACAGACAGATGGACAAACAGTGATTTAGAGATAACCAGCTTTAAACACAGTCACTGGTTGTAAATTAGTTTAGCTATAGGATTAAATTTTGTACATAAACATAAGCACTTGGTTGCATTATCCAATGGACTAGCTTGTATTTAATCATAATGAATACTTATTTAAAATGTAAATATAAGTATTGATCACATTTTTCTTGCGTTGATGCTGCTAGTGTGCTTCATGGAATTTGCTCGCATGCACTACTGCGTTCATAGATGGCCCTATATCGCTCAGTGATTAAAATGACCAACAAGTCAGTGGTTATTAAGGACTTTGATGGTTGCCTAGGTAGAGAGTGATTGCCACATAATTTGATGGTTGTCCTTGTAACGGAAGTCATAATGAGGCTACACACCAAATATATAGGGTCAGCACCTTGCTGTTTCAGAGAAGATTTTCAAAGATATTACTATAATTATATAGGGTCAGCACCTTGCTGTTTCAGAAAAGATTTTCAAAGATATTACTATAATAAGTATATAGAAAAGCTGGGACCCCTGGGGTGGGGCCAATTTTGATCCAACACAATTATTTGAATAAGTATGATGAAGAACCACTACTTCATACGTACGATTCTCGAACTACATATTTAAATTATAATAGTATGTCAGTCATCGAAATTAGACTTGGATGAACAAGCCCGAATTCTTATACTATTGCTTGGCATCAAATTTTAGAACAAGCCCTGCTACATAAAATTCAGAATTTGAGCAAGCCCGAAAGACATTTTACCAGTGCAGGGCTTGCGGGCTTGTGCTAATTTTGACCACTGGTATGTGCCTCTAAATAATCCCACATATCATGGCCACGCAGTTTCATAAATTTTTAAAGGGCGATTTTGCCTGATTAACCAACTTACTCCTCCAACCCGAGTCTTTCTTACTACACAGCACCATAGTCATATATTGAAAACTGGCCCTTTCCAGTCAGCAGAGTTTTAAACAAACCAACATGGCTTGAAGGAATTTGATAAAGGGCCTATTTAGGAGCATTGCTGTGAAATTGTTTTGAAATCTAGCATGCAGTTTCGGCATATCTTAAGTTTTCCATATAGTCATAAAGTGAAAACTAGCCCAGCCCCTTCTCGTTAAAGTTTCAACAAACCAGCATGCCTTGAAGGAATTTGATAAAGGACCATCTTAGGAACATTGCTGTGAAATTGTTTTGAAATCTAGCGTGCATTTTCTGAAAACATCTAAGTTTTTCATATAGTCATACATGTAAAACTAGCCCAAGCCCTTCTCGGCAAAGTTTCAACACACCATGCCTTGAAGGAATTTGATAAAGGACCATCTTTGCAACAGTTCTGTAAAATTATTTTGAAGCCTGGTAAGCAGTTTCGGGCTTTCTGCAGATATAATGTTGTAGATGGGTCTGTTTTATTATAAGGAATCTGGAAGAGGAACATTCCTGTGAAATATGGTTATAATTGGCCTAGTGACGGCAGACAGACGGCGACCGACGATGGACAGTCCCCTATCACAATAGCCCACACTTGAGCATTTCGATTTGAAAAATATTAGAGAAAAGACTTTCTTTAGCAGCGGCATTCAGACAGGTTCTCTAACAGATTTAATTAAACAACAAGAGCTGTCACAGTATGTGACGAATGCCCCCGAATGTGACATTGACCTACGAACAAGGTCAGTACATGAAAAGTTGATCTTGCCTTTACGTGTCAAATAAATATGGCAAGTTATTTTAATTTGCCTCTGAACATAAAAAAATACCACCCATACTTGACAACCTACACTGTTATGTCCTTATATTCAGAATTCCCTTGTGAATAAACACTAAGTGTGACCTTGACCTTTAAGGTAGGGACACGGGTCTTGCACGCGACACGTCGTCTTGGTATGTGGAACACATGTGGCAAGTTATTTTAAAATCTGTCCATACAAGGGAAAGTTACAGCCCGGACACCACAACCTATACTCTATTTTCTTATATGCAGCACTCCATTGTGAATAAACACTAAGTGTGACCTTGACCTTTGGTGTAGGGACACGGGTCTTGCACGCGACACGTCGTCTTGGTATGTGGAACACATGTGGCAAGTTATTTTAAAATCTGTCCATACAAGAGAAAGTTACAGCCCGGACACGACAACCTATACTCTATGTCCTTATATGCAGCACTCCATTGTGAATAAACACTAAGTGTGACCTTGACCTTTGAGGTAGGGACACGGGTCTTGCACGCGACACGTCGTCTTGGTATGTGGAACACATATGGCAAGTTATTTTAAAATCTGTCCATACAAGAGAAATTTACAGCCCGGACACGACAACCTATACTCTATGTCCTTATATGCAGCACTCCATTGTGAATAAACACTAAGTGTGACCTTGACCTTTGAGGTAGGGACACGGGTTTTGCACGCGACACGTCGTCTTGGTATGTGGAACACATTTGGCAAGTTATTTTAAAATCTGTCCATACAAGGGAAAGTTACAGCCCGGACACGACAACCTATACTCTATGTCCTTATATGCAGCACTCCATTGTGAATAAACACTAAGTGTGACCTTGACCTTTGAGGTAGGGACACGGGTTTTGCACGCGACACGTCGTCTTGGTATGTGGAACACATTTGGCAAGTTATTTTAAAATCTGTCCATACAAGGGAAAGTTACAGCCCGGACACGACAACCTATACTCTATGTCCTTATATGCAGCACTCCATTGTGAATAAACACTAAGTGTGACCTTGACCTTTGAGGTAGGGACATGGGTCTTGCACGCGACACGTCGTCTTGGTATGTGGAACACATGTGGCAAGTTATTTTAAAATCTGTCCATATAAGGGAAAGTTACAGAGCCGGACGGACGGACGGATGGACGGACGGACGGTGCGATTTTAATATGCCCACCTTCGGGGGCATAAAAAGTAACAAACAAAATTCATAGTAACATCAAAATATATCGATCATTATCAACTATCTTTCATTTTTTGCTGACAGCTTGCATAATCAGATAATGGAGTAATAAGAGCTTAAGAGGCCTCATTCAATTTGGTATTTTTTTTTTTTATTTCTAAATACACCCTAAACAAATAAATAGGATGGAGCCAAGATTTTTCCTTTAAAAAGAACCAACAATGTGATATTTGAAAACAAGTTTATTACAAAGAAAATATGACAAATGATAATGCACATAATCATTACGAAGAAACACTTGGACAGTGCCTAAACCTGATCACTGTTTTAAGGGTTTTTACAATACCTGTGCAAGTTGATTAAAAATTTCCCAACATGACTTTTACATTTGCAATTCAACCAATATGATTTAAATGTCTTCAATCATCGTAAATTATATCTTGATTAAAGATTTTTCATCTTTGTTTAACTGTTAAATAACATTTGCTTTTAAGTATTATCGTTATTACTTTTTACTATGTGTCGGACCATTTAGGCACTGTCTGGAACTAGGCAATGGCCCAGTAATTATCAAAATCGGTGTGATACTAATAGCCTGAAAGAAACATACTATTATGCCACAATTTGTATATACAAAGCACAAAATTAATACCTATGATAGAAACACACTATGATTATTCAAGTATATAACTAGTTAATCATCCTAATGCACTAAGACTTGGAGTCTGTTTTGCTCCTGAATGTTTTCTGTAGAACGTAGGCGTCCGCGGGTTCTATACGTTTGTAATAGTTCTTTTTCTCTTCTACAATCGCAAAGCCGTGCTTTTCGTAGAATTTGATCGCACCCTCATTGTTCACTTGGACATGTCTGCAAAAGAAAAAAATTGTCATTTAGAAAATGGATAGAATTTGAAAATATCACAAGTGCAGAGGGTGAGAGTGTTCTTGTCTCTCGCCACAATGCTTGTTGGTTCAAGCCTTGTACAAATCCTACTCTTGCCGTCTTGACACCTCACAAACTTGTAAGTACTGGTTCCAACACAGGAGTTATAAGCTTTTTTTTATAATTCGGCAAAAAATGCTTAGTACAAACTAAACTAAAACAAGACATATCTCTCATTTACTGTCCCCTTAAAAGATTTGTTACGTCCCCATAAAAGATTTGTTAATAAAATCTTTCCTTTTTATGGAAGAATGAAATTCTTTACCATTGACAAACATTCATAGAAATAACTAAATGGTGGTCTTCGTTTTGAGACTTGAAAGAACAAGTCTTTTAATGGCCAAAATTAGTTCAATTGAAAACTTCACCAGTGTATTCCCTAATGCAACATGTGCATTTTAGGGCAGTCTTTCTATTATCTTTTTCCCCATTTGCGTGTCAAAACTTACCTCCAAACTTTACATAAAGAAAAAAACAAGAGGCCCAAAAGGGCCTATGCTCTACTGGCTTGGCTCTTGTGGTCATTTTCAATCCAGAGCATGTACGTTTGAGTAATAGGCAACAAATATATAGTTCACTTTTAGTGTTTGGGTTAGCTGGAAATGCTGCACGTTCAACATCTGAGGACAGGAAGTGTTGTAAGCAGATTAGTTGCATGAACTATTTTAATATATGCCAAGTAAAGGTTATCTGAGAGTAAAAAATATTTGCTTTCAAAACTGTACTCATCGTCAAAATTTCATTACTGTTACAGCTTTAAAAATTAATAAGTAAGTCAAAAGGGGTGGGGCCAACTTTTGCCCAAGGGGCATTATTTCAAATATTTTCAATTGCATCATATGATGCTCCACAACAAATATCAAAGGTATGGGCCTTGTGGTTTGAAACAAGAAGATTTTGAAAATATTTCTTAAATAAATCTCTATGAAAATTGTGACACCCAGGGCAGTGCCAGTTTTGACCCAAGGGGCATAATTTGACCATGGAACACTAAATAAAGCCTTGTTCAAAATAGCAAGGATTTGCATAGTGGTTTCAGACAAAAAGGTTTTTAACATTTCCCAATTTAGGGGGGGGGGGGGGGGGGTCGGTCCCATACAAAGAAAAGAGAACTCTTCCCTGGGCCTCCGCCAACATCACCAAGGTCGTTTGCATTTGCATTTTCACAAGCTAGTGTTTACACATACAAAAAAGCATTTTTTTATACTATCAAGGGCCATAATCTAGGCATGCATGGGCGGATCTCGCTGGTTTTCAAAAGGAACCGAGCTATAATGGATATCTAAATACTGTACACGTTTCATCAAGATACAATCAAAAAATGAAGACTGTATCGTGTTCACAAGCTAGTGTTTACACAATAGCATTTTTTATACTATCAAGGGCCATAATCTAGGCATGCATGGGCGGATCTGGCTGGTTTTCGAAAGGAACCGAGCTATAATGGATATCTAGATACTGTACAAGTTTCATCGAGATACAATCAAAAATGAAGACTGTATTGTGTTCTCAACCAATTGTTTACACAATAGCATTTTTTTATACTATCAAGGGCCATAATCTAGGCATGCATGGACGGATCTGGCTGGATTTCGAAAGGAACCGAGCTATAATGGATATCTAGATACTGTACAAGTTTCATCGAGATACAATCAAAACTGAAGGCTGTATCGTGTTCACAAGCAATTGTTTACAGACGCACAGACGCACGGATGCACATACTACGTATACATTACCATCGCATAAGCTCTTCTGGCCTTTGGCCAGTAGAGCTAAAAACTGACGAAAATTGGACAAAAAATAGCCAAAATAGAGGCTCATTTGCCTACAATGTCATGTCATGAAAGTCCTGTTATTACTTATATGAATATGATTGTCTGTGTGATGTAACTAAAACGCTTATACTTTACTTGATTTGTGGCTAAGTATCATTTGAGTTTATTCAGAAATCCCTTTGGTAAGGTCTAAGCCCCCAGTCCCTTTCGCCTAGATTCAAGAGACAACCCTGCCCTTCTCATGCTACCCAAAATGAGCGCTATATTAGAAGTGGTTACTACCAAGAATAGATACTTCAGCGTCATTTTTAACCATCTGAAAGCTTCTTTAACAAACCAGCAAAAATAAAATGGTAAAATCTGAAGAAGCTATTTGGATTTACAAATCATTCACTTACAGAAAGACATTGTCGTAGTTCCCATCCTTGGTACAGATGTCCAGAACATGGTCCAGCATCACAGTTCCTGAATAATAAGTAATAATATTGAAATCATGTCAAGAAACATTAACATAATCTACACCAGTTTAGCGAAGTAAAGTTATCATTAATGATTAACCAGTATGTATTTTTGACTTGGGTGATAATTTAAAGTCATAACATGCACTTCAGCACAATGGTAAGCTAGTGTTCAACAGTTCAGCCCTTAGTTTCAGAAAAAAATAATTAAGAAACAATAATACTGATATATGCTAAACTCCAGTTGATTAATAGAAATTTAATAGAGAAATAATTCATCTACTGCACTGTTTTAAACAGTGAATGTACCAATGTCAGCACAATAAATTTCACCTCATGAACTCAAAAAAAAATCACATCGCTCTTGAAACAGCTTTGGTGCTCACTCAGTGAAATATATTGCACTCTGACAATGAAACAAACACTTATCCTCTTTTATCTATATAGTTACAATTTATCCATATTTAATTTAATTAATAGAATAGAATGTTAATTTAATAGATGGTTTTTAACATTAATAAGTAAAAAAGAATCTAAGCAATCCCTAATTGAGTAATTTTTCTGTCATCACAAACATCTATCATATCTTAATAAATTAAGAAGATTGTACTCACCTATACCTAGGCGCCTGTATGGTGCCAGGGCTCCTAGTGTCATGATGCCATCACAAACATCTATCATATCTAAATAATACAGGAGAAGGTACTCACCTATACCTAGGCGCCTGTATGGTGCCAGGGCTCCTAGTGTCATGATGCCATCACAAACATCTATCATATCTAAATAATACAGGAGAAGGTACTCACCTATACCTAGGCGCCTGTATGGTGCCAGGGCTCCTAGTGTCATGATGCCATCACAAACATCTATCATATCTAAATAATACAGGAGAAGGTACTCACCTATACCTAGGCGCCTGTATGGTGCCAGGGCTCCTAGTGTCATGATGTAGAGACGTCGTTGATTCTCTGATGTGTCAACACGGCAACATACAGCTCCAACTACAATGTCATTGTAATATGCTGAAAAAAAATCAAGGTTGGTAGTAAAGATGTTACAAAATAATCTGGACCCATATTCACTAACATTTTTATTCTGAGTTTGAAACCTCGGCAAAATTTCTATCATACAATTAGTGTAGACAAAAGAGGTATGACTGATTGTAGTACAGACAGTTTATTTGATTAAGATACAGATACTTTTTCCATCTTTACTCCTGTATAAGCAAAACCAGCTGAAAGTTTTGCCTATTTCAGCCTAAGTCTCAAACTCAGACTCAGTATGTTAGTGAACATGAGCCAATAGCATGTACATGTAGCCTATAGTAAATCTGTCTTTAACTGGAGCCCTTAACTACATGTACATATACATAACCACAGCCCTGGAATGATATAATGAGTATAATACTACATTATCATGAGACAGTTGATTTACAGAAGTAGCAAAATCGCTTTAAAAAACATCATGACAATATGTTTAGAAAAATTGGTTAGCAGCTTCAAACTGATGATGGATTTCTCATTCATTTTAAATAGTTTTATAAAATACAGGGTGTTTAGATTTTCAGCGTTGAGTGCTCTCAGAAATAGATTAATATAATGTGTTAATGTAAAAAATCTGTGAGGCTGTATGTTTATGCCCCTTAAATTTTCATCAACTTAAATGTCACATTTTAACTAATCATTAACTAATGTATAATGACAATAGATATGGAAGGCCTGGACTGAATTACAGTTCATTTTGCATTATGTTTAAGCTGGACTGCATTTGACATTTGGTCTCCTTTACTTTTTAAATTCCCTTACCAAGTTTGGCTAGCTCCCCAACTTCTAAGACATCTTTGTAGAACTTATCATTGTAAGTGACAGGAAAGACAACCTGGTTCAGTTTCTTCAGCTGTTTGATGTTGTGGGGGGTTATGTCCCCTAGTTCTGTCCTGCCACCCCTGAAATACACAAATCAAATTTAATATATAACTTTATTTATTCTAGGACCATTTTGTTTAAAATCATTGAAGGATCAATTCAAAAACAACAGCAACAAAAATAGTATTTTGATTTTAACTATGGGGCAAATCTAGAATACATATTTATAAATGAAACTCAAATGTTTTTCTTGAAAAAAAAGAAGATATTTTGATTTTGACTATGGGGCAAATCCAGTGCATGTATGAACAAAACTGGAATGTTTTTCTAGAAATAATTTAAAAAAAAAATGAAATTTTAATGAAACAATATATGTTCAAGAGATCAATGCTTTTCAGATCACCATCCCCATTTGGAACAAGATATGTTTGTCAAACATTATGCCCCCCCTGAGCGCCATGTTGTCAGGATTATATGGACAATTGAATGAAATATGCATGGACCGAAAATGACAGCTGATTTGTTGCCGTTAAGGCAGTTTTAAGATTATGACCATTAAAGTGTGAGGAAAGAGTGTGTTATGACCATGACCTTTGACTCTATTAACTCAAAATCCAGAGTCATCAGCTGGTCACCAGAAACCTAAATGTCAAGTTTGAGGGCCATGGGTGCAGGCATTGTCAAGTTATCACTCAGACAACCTTTTATCATTCAAGGTCACTGTGACCTTGACGTTTGGCCCAATGACCGTAAAATCAATAGGGACCATCTTCTGGCCAGGCCCAACCTCAAAGTCAAGTTTGAAGGCATGGGTGCAGGCATTGTCGAGTTATCACTCGGATAACCTTTTACTATTCCAGGTCACTGTGACCTTGACCTTTGGCCCAATGACCCCTAAAATAAATAGGGACCATCTTCTGGCCAGGCCAAACCTCCAAGTCAAGTTTGAGGGACATGGGTGCAGGCCTTGTCGAGTTATCACTCTGACAACCTTTTACCATTCCAGGTCACTGTGACCTTGACCTTTGGCCAGATGATCCCCAAAAACCATAGGGGTTATCTCCTGGTCAGGTCAATTCTCCAAGTCAAGTTTGAGGCCCATGGGTGCAGGCATTGTCGAGTTATCACTCGGACAACCTTTTACCATTCAAGGTACATGTGACCTTGGCCTTTGGTCCAATGACCCCCAAAAACAATAGGGTCATCTACTGGTCAGGCCCAACCTCCAAGTCAAGTTTGAGGGCCATGGGTGCAGGCATTGTCAAGTTATCACTTGGACAACCTTTTACCATTCAAGTTCACTGTGACCTTGACCTTTGGCCTGATGACCCCCCAAAACATAAGGGGTCATGTACTGGTCAGGCCCAATCTCCAAGTCAAGTTTGAGGGCCATGGGTGCAGGCATTGTGAAGTTATCACACGGAAAACCTCTAACCATTCAAGGTGACTGTGACCTTGACCTTTGGCCAGATGACCCCAAAAAACAATAGGGGTCATGTACTGGTCAGGCCCAATCTCCAAGTCAAGTTTGGGGGCCATGGGTGCAGGCATTGTCAAGTTATCACACGGAAAACCTCTAACCATTCAAGGTGACTGTGACCTTGACCTTTGGCCCGATGACCCCCAAAAACAATAAGGGTCTTCTACTGGTCAGGCCCAACCTCCAATTCAATTATGAGGGCCATGGGTGCAGGCATTGTCGAGTTATCACTCGGACAACCTTTTACCATTCAATGTCACTGTGACCTTGACCTTTGGCCCGATGACCCCCAAAAACAATAGGGGTCATCTACTGGTCAGGTCCAACCTCCAATTCAATTATGCGGGCCATGGGTGCAGGCATTGTTGAGTTATCAATCGGACAACCTTTTACCATACAAGGTCACTGTGCCCTTGACCTTTGGCCCGATGACCCCCAAAAACAATAGGGGTCATCTACTGGTCAGGCCCAACCTCCAATTCAATGATGCAGGCCATGGGTTCAGGCATTGTTGAGTTATCACTCGGACAACCTTTTACCATTCAAGGTCACTGTGAACTTGACCTTTGACCCGATGAGCCCCAAAAACAATAGGGGTCAGCTACTGGTCAGGCCCAACCTCCAAGTCAAGTTTGAGGGCCATGGGTGCAGGCATTGTCACGTTATCACTCGGACAACCTTTTATCATTCAAGGTCACTTTGACCTTGACCTTCGGCCTGATGACCCCCAAAAACAATAGGGGTCATCTACTGCTCAGGCCCAATTTCCATGTCAAGTTTGAGGGCCATGGGTGCAGGCATTGTCGAGTTATCACTCGGACAAGCTTTAAAATTATTTTACCATTAAAGGTCACTGTGACCTTGACCTTTGACCTGATGAGTTCCAAAATCAATAGGGGTCATCTACTGGTCAGGCCCAACCTTCATGTGAAGTTTGATGACCATACGTCCAGGAATTGTTGAGTTATCACTCGGACAAGCTTTGATCTACCGACGGACCGACCGACATACCAACATGCCTGTGCAAAGCAATATACCCCTCTTCTTCGAAGGGGGGCATAATAAACCAGGGCTTTTTCTGCCCATTTTGGGAAAAAGACCCTAGACATTTTGGGAAAATTTGCGTCATGAAAATGCGGAAATTGGGAAATTTTTCAGTGAAAAGAAAAAAGCTGTCTAGTCTCCTGTGAATTAGGAAATTATTTAATATTAGTTTATTTTCCCTTTAAAAGACCCACAATGGCTGAAATATCAATCCTTGGGGTGTAAATATCTATTGCAATAAATCATGACAGATAATATTTCATATCTCTAAATGTGATGAAAATCAATGATTTCTGAGTTCAATTACCAAAAATACTTCACATCACATAATTTATTAGGATGTTGAAAATGAACCAGTACAGTACAGGTAAAAAGAATTTCTAAAAAAAAAAAAAAATAATAATTTTTTTTTAATTTTTTTTTTTTTGGATTGGGATTTTTTTCTGAAGATTGGGAAAAATATCTTATATTTTGCTTTGGGAATGGGTCTGATAGTCGGACCCGTGGGTACTATAGAAAAAGCCCTGTAAACCTATATAATATTGTGATTTTACTAACCCACATCGGTTTCAAGTCCAACTAATGACAGGACTGAATTTATCATGTCAAAGAAACCAGGTAAATGAACCATGACATAGGCCATAGCTGAAATATGTGTAATGTTAAGCGATATTATAAAAGGATTACCAAACTATTTTTAAATTTTAAGATTAACTTCACTCTCACTAAAGAACAATCTTAACAATTAACACTGTCTCAGTATATTTTTCCACTAAACTAGCATGTATGTACACATAATTCCACAAGTTGATTGTGGACACT
This sequence comes from Mya arenaria, assembly GCF_026914265.1. NCBI lineage: Eukaryota > Metazoa > Mollusca > Bivalvia > Myida > Myidae > Mya > Mya arenaria. Next base: position 47,607,283 of record NC_069126.1, on the reverse strand, counting down.
ACTGATTATAGAACACCATGGCTTTGACATACAACTTTCATGATGTACATAAATTGGGCGTTTTGGGCATATTTTTATCATGTACTGTGATAAATGTGATGTATGTCTAGAACACCCTGAAATTATTTTAGGATGTCACATTGTGCTTTAAATAAATGTTTAACCATTTTGCAGAGCTATGTCATAAATATTCAGTTTGAATGTACTTTTGTTCAAGTATAAAATCTGTCTATATTTTCTTTATGGACTAAAAACTTCAAACTTGACCTGAACCAGACGGGATTTGTTGATACTTGCCAGTACAAAAACAAATATAAATTGCTATTCTTTATACATTCATTAATTTCAAGGCATGAATGGAAACATAATTTGTGTGTGATATTCAAACAAGTGCGCTTGGCGAGAATACATTTATTTTAAAAATGCAAGTGAAACCTTAATTAAATTGCCTTGTCATGAATAAACATGAAAATAATCTAATGCATTTCTTGAGTTATGGCTGGATGTAAGTGTGTAGCCTATGAATGGTAAATGCCAGTCATCAAAATTAGACTTTTGGATTAACAAACCTGAATTCTAATACTATTGCTTGACATCAAATTTTTGAACAAGCCCTGCTATATAAAATTCAGATTATTGGCAAGCCCGGATGCATTTTACCAGTGCAGGGCGTACAGGTTTGTCTGTTTCTGTTAATGTCCAAATACCTTACTAGAGGGGAAAAAATCACTGCCGGGATAATTTATTGACATTTTTTCCTTTCTTTTTGGTCCAAATTTCCACGGCCAGTGAATTAATTAACAAGAGCCGTCGTAAGACAGCGCGCTTGACTACGCCGCTTTGACTTAGAATACAATAACGATGTAATAATACCAAGTTTGGTCTCTTTATGTCAAACCTAACTAAAATTATTCAATTCATAAGGTGACTTTGATGGTGCCCTCCCACCAGCCCGCCCAAACAATGACGCAAGTCATTCAAATAACTTGATTTCCCATTATGAAAATGTGGTTAAGAATATACAAATATGCCTTTCAAAGAAAAAATAAAAAAAAGGAAAAATAAAAAAATCAAGGGCCATAATTTGTATTTAGGCTTAAAACGGAGTTATGTTCTTGTTGTAAGATGGTTGTAAATAATTTTGAATTTTATTAAGTGCATTTAATGAACGGCATAGAAGTTTTTTTATTAAAATCCCAACTTGCCCTTAACTTTTACTTGCCTAAAACTTTAACCTAAATCAATCAGGGGCCATAACTTGTATTAAGGATATGGAGTTATGTAACCTCATTGGGTAATGGTCCTGAACTATTGTGTGAAGTATTAAGTCAATTGAATGAAGGGCCCTAAAACTTTAACCTAAGTTCCATAGTCAATCAGGGGCCATAATTTGTATAAAAGATCATATGGAGTTATCTAACCTCATTATGTGATGGCTCTGAACATCTGTGTGAAGTATTAAGTCAATTGAATGAATGGTATTGGAGTTTTAAGTGAAAATCTCAACTTGCCCTAAAACTTTAACCTGCCCTTAAACTTTAACCTAAGTCAATCAGGGGCCATAACTTGTATTTAGGATAATATGGAGTTATGTAACCTCATTGTGTGATGGTCCTGAACAACTGTGAGAAGTATTAAGTCAATTGAACAAAGGATATAGAAGTTATAAATAAATATTCCAACTTGCCCTAAAACTTTAACCTAAGTTCCATAGTCGATCAGGGGCCATAATCTGTGTAAAGAATAATATGGAGTTATCTAACCTCATCATGTGATAGCCCTGAACAACTTTGTGAAGTAGTAAGTCAATTGAATGTAGGGTATTGGACTTATAAGTGAAAATCCCAACTTGCCCTAAAACTTTAACCAGACGCCGACGCCGACGCTGGGGCGAGTAGTATAGCCCACCTATTCTTCGAATAGTCGAGCTAAAAATAAAACATTTCATGATCTCTATTATTATTTAATAAAGAAATAAGGGCTGGCAGGTTTGTTAATCATTGAATTAAAAATGATGGCCTAAGCTACAAGTTGAAATTTTTGTTGAGCAATACCAAAGGTTGCACTCTGATATACCCAAAAAAATCTAGAGCATGTTTAACTCTGCAAGTAACATGAATGGAAATGACTTTTAAATGGTAAATAATTGCATTTTTGATTAAAAAGTCAATGCTTTTTATTACTTCGTTTCATTTCAGTTACAATTTTGTTTTTGTTTAGGGAAGTTTTTTCTCTTTGGAACTGCAATTACTCACAGTCCCTTTATTTCTTGAGAAGAATACACAATCGTACAGCTATACATATAAAATGATACATAGAACTGTCATGAATATGCATATCTTCAATATATTGTTAAATAATGTGTTTGATGTTGTTAATAAACTCATTCAGAAAACAAAGATTCACATTTTTTTTCTTTAAGAACATCTGTAAAGTAAGCAAATCATGAAATAAATGATTCAAAATAACAATGTGTTTTGCTAATGTATTGTATGTATTTCTTTAGACCTTGCGGTCAAGGATAACCGGTGAAAGTGCACGCACTTATTTCCAATGGGGTCCTTTGTATTTGCTAAAGGGACAGCACGCTGAAGAGACAGTGGTGGGATACAAGGAAGTCCGGGTGCGATACCCAAGCTCTTTTTCGAAGAGACCCCTTGGTTCCTTTACATGCTCGGTGTAAAGCACCGATACATGGGGTACAACTTTCCTGGGTTAAACCAGTACTGAGTACACCACTTTTCCAAGCTCTACCGTTTAAATGCTGAGCGCCAGGCAAGGGAGCTACTTGTACCAATTTTTAACATCTTTTGGTATGACGCGGCCAGGGATTGAACCCACGACCTCCCGCTTCGTAGGCGGAGGCTTAACCACTAGGCCACGGAGACGGTTTTAAATGTAATGTAATTAATTATGTATGTGAATGTTATACTATCTAGTTTTAACTACCTATCTCTTTTAGAATTGCAATGTGATATGATACTGTGATATATATAATAATATACAATAATGTGCTAATAATATAACTATGTGCTAATATTATAACTATGTTCGATGAAAACTGCTTAAAATGTATGATGAAAACTGCCCAAAATGTATAAGTCGGTGCTAAAAGCTCTTAAGAGCTTGTTGTCCTGTTACACAATCCGACATTGTAAATAAAATTGACTTGACTTGACTTGACCTGATACAAAGATAAATTCTGCGTGAAGGTGAAATTTATCCGAAATAAAGACAAGTCCGAATGCAAAGATGAGGTTGGCATGCAGCCAGATATCCTCTCTATTTCATCACAAATGGGAATAATCAAAACGGTACATATAGTAATATTACCTAGTCATTGTTTATTGATAGTTGACCTATACTTTTGACACTAATAGACTAAAAATTGGTAAAATTAAGTTGTGGTGGGAAATGGGACTAAACACAATCAACGCAGCAGTCAACAGTTTTAAATTATGCAAAATATATTGGTTACGTCCCACTAAAATGTGTTTTAAAACCCTTTTTATGCAATGAAATTTGAAATAAATGTGTATTTTCTACCATACAAATGACACAAACTCGAGATCAATAGTTTAACATATAGTGAACAATGCTTATAACAATAAAATAGAAAACACTTCTTTACAGTACACCTAAAACATTGGTTCTAGAATATTTACAAACAAATATATACAAACAGTACAGTATACTGTTGTTGTTTTTTTATAATAGTCACGTTGTTTAAGAAAATCTCTCATAAATAGGCATTCAAATGCATTATCCATTAAATCATCATGATAAACAAATTAAGCTGTTGATTATAGTGTGTACATTGGCAAAAATCTACCAACATTCTGTACAGTAACGTGCGACGTAAAACAGACAAAAACAGATCCCTTCAGAGAAAAGCATGCTCAACCCTTAAGGGGTCAACTGGTCTCTATATAAACTAAATATTCAATACACACAGAGCCCGGGCTTTGCTAATTTGTATATTACCAACTAAGTCAACATACGTACAATGAACGTACTTCCGTCTATAACGGAATGTTATACTATGAACGCACATTATTGTCACATGATGGTATTGCTTCTGCTTAGGTACGGTGCAGGGCCTTTTACGGCGTAGCGCACCGGGGAAGTATTGATAGTACTGAATATCAAAACAGACGACTTTAATGACAAGATTTGAACATTTTATTTTGTCAACTATTTAATATGCAAGTAACAAAAATAATCTAACTGGATATTTGTCTAGTTCAACTTAAAAAGTACAAGTTGATGCCTATTTTCTTTCTAAGGTCAGATATGAAAACATTGTGCCAGAACCATTTATTTGGTTTCAAAGCCTATGTGACCCAAATGCCTAGATACATTACATTTATACACATCCGATTTTTTTTTACTGCGAGCTTAAATATGGAATAGATGGCCCGGGAAACACTCAAAATATGATATAAATGTTTGAATGTAGCAATATTTAAAGAGTACAGCGTTTGTTTCTTTTCTCATGTGTTCAAAGGTTTATTATTGTTTAGTATAGATTAGGCTTGCCACACATATAGAGATTGGCATTGGTAACATCATACTAGCGTGTGTACATCTCAATCTGCTTTTGATTTACAGTCAATTATTAAAGTCTGCATGACGTACGCCGGCGCTACGGGTGTATACTGGCTATGGGACAGCAACATAATGTTCATAACAATCGTTTTAGATGGTAATTTGATAACATAAAAACATTGTTTTTTTAAGGTTGGGAAAACTTTGAAAAATATATTTTCCCAAGTGTTGCTGGGCTTTTGGTTATTAATTTAATTTAAATTAGTCGCTTTAGAGGGTTAGGGTTAGGGTTAGAACTTTCATTTAGTAAATGTGACCAGTCACGGGATTTTTGGCCCGAAACCACTTTTTGGGCGAAAATGAGATATGAGTAATTTCTGACTGTACTATTCTTTAGGATAAAAAAACTGAAAAGAAAATTCAAAAATTCCTATTTTTAACGAAATTATGACAAAAACTAGAAGAGCACTTGGTTAAGACACAGCTAGAAATTCGGTAAAGTTCAAGAATTTATTGAAACATTTGTATTCACAGATGCAATAAATATTCATCACTACAATTTACACAATTCCCGTATTATAACGACAACAATATATTTTCAAAACCATTCTCAATTATTATTGAGAAAATAAATGAAAATTAATTTGTTACCATGGCAACCATTATTGAAAAAGGCGTTTTGGGGGTTAAATTTGCATTTAAATATACAATAAATGCCATATGAAGCATTCAATAATAATGTTAATAGATATCCTCAAACCTTACTGTACATGGTGAATGTATTTCACATTAAAAAAAAATCAGAATAAATAAAAACTGTTCGCCAAGTACCGTAGTTTATTGGCAATTTTTCACAATAAATTTACATTAGGTTGGAACTTGCACCTAATACAAACCAATGAATTTCTAGAAGTTAAAGTATGTTACCACTGTAATTTACTATAATTTATTTTATTTGAATGGTATTTAAGGGTTTGTTTTTTGTCCTGGTTATCATGGCAACAGGCCACAAACATGATTGTAATCACCCTAACTTTACCTCAAATGTGATTTTTTGTATAGTCATTCATTGCTCATAAAACATGAAATGGTAGTAAATATACTCTTAATTTAATAAACATAACAATCCTACACAATTTACACTATTGTAAAATTAGATCAGTTAATAAATGGGCACAATTACATTTTACAAAAATGAAAACAATTTATTTAACATGCTAACTACTTAGCATGTACACGTCATTATGTAGTTTCAAGAGGTATGCAATTAGTCACATAGTACATGACAAATTATATTTTCGATGCTTATTCATAGGTAAAAGTTAAAGCTGAAAATGTTTATAGGGTTCATGAAGGTTTTAAAAATAAAGATATTGAAGAAAAACTGAAATGTTATTAAGGTACATTTTATCAGGCTGTGAAGTAACTAATATTGACAAACAATATTTTAAATGTCTTCAATTCAAGCATTTACAGGCTTCAACTGCCAGATTGTTTTTAGTTTGTATTAATAATAATCATATAGTGGTCTTCATTATGGCAGAGGGGCTCTACCAACAAAAGACAGGGTGTAGCACCCTTCTATCAATCATTTGCTAAAACCACAGTTCTTCACTCAAAATCACTGGTAGCTTCATTTCATATGAACATGTTTCTATTGAATAAATAATTGTCAATAAAAAATTGATACACGTTTTCATCAGCTCAGTAAGGGGCTCATTCTCAAATCTTATATTTAGTTTATAAAGATCACATATCAATATATTAGTTTTTTCACTTATTTAAGGGATCAGAGCCTTTTTGCATTAAGTCCTTTTAGTTGGATGCGTTCAGGGTACTCTCCATGGAAAAGCCATTGTTGTGGGCTTGTCAATTTTAACTTCAATCTCACTGTCCTTGGCATGCTCTCTCATGAATTCACTCACTGGGTGGTCAGCTGAAGTTCTGCAAAATAATGTTCATATATGTACATTACTTAGTGTTTGGAATAAATTATGCAAATTAACTTGAACATCAAAACTCACATCTGAATAAAATGGACAAAATATCTAAAATTGTTTTTGACTTATGTTCATAGATATACATACACATGCAGTGATACTGTCTATAATACTTTTGTCATACCTGAAGTGATGATATTTCCTCAAGTTTGGAATGGACTTCAGGGGTCACTTGGTGTACTCCAACCAGTCAAAGAATATAACCAGTTTGCCAAGGTCATCAATCCACAAAGGATGTGTGCTGCCTCTATTTGGTCTGAACAAATAAACATGTTGTTTATATTATGATATAATACATATTGTTTTTACATAAGCTTTCTTTTACAAAATAAGGTATTATAACCAACTTCAGTGTTTAAATAAAGTACCAAAAGTCAATATTTGTATACACAAAATCCTTTAATTTGGCTTTAAATCAACATTTAAAGCACAAAAATTAAAAACAAAACAAAAACAACAACATTCTTACAACTTACCTTCCACAGGACTGAACTTTATGTCACCTGCATTCATTTAGGTAAATGCTGTTTCTCTCCCTTCAGAATACATCAGACCCTTAAACATAGAATTACATACAATTTATTGAACTGATTGCCTTCAATCCATGATATTTAGAGAAGTAAGAGAACAGATTGAAGCCCAACTATTTTTATAAGACTAATGAATATTTTGAGATTTCTGATTACTTGTATTGAAAAAATAATAAATGTTACATTGTTTTGTTATTCTAATGTTTTCATGTGTCAATATGCAGTGTATAAGTGATGTACTTCAACACTGCTTTTGTCAATCATACCCAATGACTGCATTGTTTTTATTCCACCCAACACAGTTGTCAATGTGCAGGTATGGAGAGTCTTCTCTATATGGATGATGTTGAAAATGAGGTACCACACCATTGGCCGTATAACAGCTAAACCCTCCATCACTGAGATATCTGTGAACCTGAAAAAACACACTTTAAAATAGAAAAGATGTGTATATATATATTTATTTACACTTTAATTTTATGTTCAAGTAAGAACTTTGAATAAAGGTGATATAAAATATTTAAACAAGAGCGCCGCAGAGCAAATGTGAGCGCTTCTCTGTTTTTTCAGTGAATTTACAAAATATAAAGGTTTTCCATTTCCCCAATAATAATTTAGTCAAATGGCAAAACTGTATTAACCACTCAATTTGTAAATAAAATTTACCATATGATTTACAAAACACTTCAAAGCAGGGCACTCTTGCCGTGCCTAATATGGGTAGAAGACCTGCTTGGCATAGTCAAAGCTGTAATGGATTGTTGTCCTATGTACAGCAGGTGCTTGACCTGAAATGTTCTAAAGATATGTATTTACAGAAATACAAATCATTAAATGTTTATAGTTGGGGTGATGCCCCGGCAGATCAACATGTACACAAATATGCATGCCAAAGAAATTTCCTGTTAGTCTGAATGTCATGCATACTCAAAAAGCAGCTTGCAGCTACAGTCATTAATATTGGTCATGGCTTTTAGAGTATTGTGCTCTAATTCTATATAAACATTTCCCCCATCTGCATTAGCCTTTTATTTTCATAATCATCATGATCATCTTCATCATAACAGAATTTTTTTTCAATGTACCTGAACCTCATGAGATGGTTTGTTATGCACATAAATCAACATTGCAAAAAAAAGTTCATCTACAACTTAAAATTCATCAACATAGCTAAAAAGACAGTTAAACTGCAACTCAAAAATAATTCGTAAAATCCATCAATACTTGTATTGATAGTTGGCCGCGGTAAGATGATGAAAAATTGGTTATGTCCTTTTTCAGTCATCATAAGTATGCAAAAAGAGAATATCTGCTGGATTTTGATCTGTTTACATTTTCAATGTCAGACTGTCAAATTTCACTTCCGCTTAATTTTCCTGCGATCAATTTCCATCCATTTGACCGAATTTAGAATATATTGCATTACATTAAAGATATACACATTTGTTAAATTATATGCTTAAACAGTGAAAATATTTCTACTTACCAACAAATTCCTAATTTGATGGAAAATGCCTTTGGTTCAGCTTGACCTACATCCTCAAAGTTGGGTTAAAAAATAGCTCATGACAACTACGGGAGATAACACCAAAAGTAATAAACAATACGAAAGAAAGTGGTTAAAAAACACTATTTTTATGACCATCACATTTTAAAGACTATATTTGACTGAACAATCTAGGGTGACAAATTGTTTAATGGTTGTTTTAACGATAAAAACGTCGTTACTTTCTTATTTTTTACGCTTAAACTTTGCGCACGTTTTTCTCGAAATCGAGGCTATCGGTTTCGGGCCAAAAGTCTCATGACGCGTCACAAATGTCTTTCATGCATTGCACCATGAATATGTACAGTGTTAGACTTTGTAAGATATAAAGATAAATTTTATTTTAAATCATGGATCATACTATATGACATGTGAATCACATTTTACCATCATAATGCAGAATAAAGTATAATAGTAAGGTAGCATATATATTTAAAGTCATTTCAATTAGGCTTCTTTTTGAAAAAATATTCTGAAAACATATAACATAGGCTCGGTTGGAAAATTAATTAACATGTTTTATTTTTATGCTTTACTTAATTGTTTTTTTCAATGATATGTTATAAATTGTTCCGATCTAGTTTTATAAACGAAACTCGTCGATATCATGAGATAAATGACCATTTATATCCAGTCTTTAAGTTAAAGCCTGATAAAAGTATCAGGAATATGGGAACCATGTTCATAATTAACCTAAAACAGGAAACACTATATATATATAGATAAAGCAAGTATCCAGTCACCCATTGACAATCATAAATTACTAAAGATAACCCCACAAATAAGTATTAACATATTTATTTTCTACACAATGATATTTACAAACTATTGCACTCACTCCAGACAGTATCACTTCCCTTCCAGCACACTAAGCTAATGCCACCATGCAAACAACGTGGCCATGCATGGACACTGAAAATATCACATCGCTGAAGATTATAAATAATCTTTCATTTTAAATAAAAATGTATTTAAACCTCAATAAACTTAAAAAAAAAATGATCACAAGAGTGAAGAAATAACTGAAATCCAGTCAGTAATACTCGCTCATGGTGTCAGAGATCTATGTTTGTCAGGGGAGATCACTGCACCGGAGATTGACTATTGCATTTATGTAAGCTGTTGTCTGCTGTTGCGAGCTCTGTTTCAACAAAAACGCTCTGGAAAAGCGTCTGTGGTTAAAAACGTGTTGTTACCAATACCGAATCGACACAAGCAAAGATCATACAGATGGAAATACAATTAAAATTGTTGTCTGCCACCATAAATCTAAACATGTACGAAAAATGTTTCTTTTCATTCCTTGGATGTGCAAGAAAATCTTTTATGTACCAGGTAAGTTTAACAAATAAGATACGTTCTGAGTGATGATCAATAGCCAGTCAATATTACTATTTTTCTGTCGTTTCCTTCTTTTACGTTCTGAGTGATGATCAATAGCCAGTCGATATTACTATTCTGTCGTTTCCTTCTTTTACGTTCTGAGTGATGATCAATAGCCGGTCAATATTACTATTTTTCTGTCTTTTCCTACTTTTACGTTCTGAGTGATGATCAATAGCCGGTCGATATTACTATTTTTTGTCGTTTTGAGTGATGATCAATAACCGGTTAATATTACTATTTTTTGTCGTTTTTGACTTTCTCGTTCTGAGTGATGATCATTAGACAGTTAATATTACTATTTTTTGTCGTTTTTGACTTAAACATTCTGAATGATGATCAATAGCTGGTTAATATTACTATTTTTCTGTCGTTTCCTTCTTTTACGTTCTGAGTGATGATCAACAGCCAGTTAATATTACTATTTTTCTGTCTTTTCCTTCTTTTACGTTCTGAGTGATGATCAATAGCCAGTCGATATTACTATTTTTTGTCGTTTTTGACTTTTACGTTCTGAGTGATGATCAATAGCTAGTTAATATTACTATTTTTCTGTCGTTTCCTTCTTTAACGTTCTGAGTGATGATCAATAGCAGTCGATATTACTATTTTTCTGTCGTTTCCTTCTTTTACGTTCTGAGTGATGATCAATAGCCAGTCGATATTACTATTTTTCTGTCGTTTCCTTCTTTTACGTTCTGAGTGATGATCAATAGCCAGTCAATATTACTATTTTTCTGTCGTTTCCTTCTTTTACGTTCTGAGTGATGATCAATAGCCAGTCGATATTACTATTCTGTCGTTTCCTTCTTTTACTTTCTGAGTGATGATCAATAGCTGGTTAATATTACTATTTTTTGTCGTTTTTGACTTTTACGTTCTGAGTGATGATCAACAGCCAGTTAATGTTACTATTTTTCTGTCTTTTCCTTCTTTTATGTTCTGAGTGATGATCATTAGCCGGTCGATATTACTATTTTTTGTCGTTTTTGACTTTTACGTTCTGAGTGATGATTATTGGCCAGTCGATATTACTATTTTTTGTCATTTTTGACTTTTACGTTCTGAGTGATGATCATTAGCCGGTCGATATTACTATTTTTTGTCGTTTTTGACTTTTACGTTCTGAGTGATGATCATTGGCCAGTCGATATTACTATTTTTTGTCATTTTTGACTTTTACGTTCTGAGTGATGATCATTAGCCAGTCGATATTACTATTTTTTGTCGTTTTTGACTTTTACGTTCTGAGTGATGATCATTAGCCAGTCAATATTACTATTTTTTGTCGTTTTTTACTTTAACTTTCTGAGTTATAAACAAAAGACAGTCATTAATAATGTTTTTTTGTTATTTATGAATTTTACGTTCTGAGTGATGATCATTAGCCGGTCAATAATACTATTTTTCTGTATTTTTCTGTATTTTATGTTCTGAATGGTGATATATTTAAGTGCAATATTTGATTTACTTGATTTTATTACAGATTGTACAGTTCCTAGTAATGAGAAATGGCTAGATGTTATACAATATCATACTTCATGATGTCACCAACAATGTCATGTTCTGAGTATTGGGAAATAGTTGGAGACTCAGCAGTGCAGAAACTAGTTTACTCAGGTATGTTAAATGGCTGCTAGGTTGCTGTTTGAAAAAAATAGTATGCAGATGTGCAAGTGATATTGTGCAACTTTGGGCGTTGGAGATAATTGTTACAATTTTTGAAGATTTAATACTTTAACTATTCTCATGTTTCTATAGCAACCATGGCTCTCATCCTTAAAGCATTGCAATTGGCTTTTTAAAAAGACCTGATTGTTTGATAATACCTTAATGCATCATTAACTTTTTCTTTATTTATGTTCCATAAAGATTCTATTATCAAAATTAATATTACTAGCTTTAATAATTATTGACATTTCATTTGACTTTTGACATGTCTTTTGAGTGCTTCCTTAGTCATTAATGTGTAATCATTCAGGGCCCTTATCGCATTCTGTAATGGCTCATTCGTCTACAGTATGGCCAAAGGTTTATACTATTCATCCATGTATTTGTGAAAGAAATGTTTGCATTTTAAAGAGTGTCAGTCAAAAAATAAATGAGCATAATAACCTTGAAGTGATCAGTTACAAAAGTTGTTATTTTCCAAGCATGAAATATAGCCACATGCAAGTCATATTCTGCTCTATATTTACAGAATGTTTGTTCCAACTCACGGATGATATTGTCAGATAAGAGCACATTGGCAAGTTGCAGACGTTGACTTTCTGAATTACAGAAAATAGTTTCAGTCAGGTATTGTACATCATGATTGGCATATATATATTAAAAATTTAGTTTTGAACAAAAATTAGCAAAAATGTTTTTTGATAGAGAAATTACAGTGCTTTTCAAGAACATTTTCATTAACAAATTAGACATAAATCTCATTGAGATTTTATTTTACATGTCGCAATGCAAAAACAACCAAAATGGACAGTATATACTTAAGTATACATGAATGGACCAAAACTGCCAAACGAATGGAAATTTGTAGTATTTTTCTTTATATCTTCTTTTGTTTGTGTTTCAGGATACCAGAAAGCATCAGGACTTCCAGGGCATGGCTATAGCTCCTCCTGAAAGAACATTAGAAACACTTGATTATTTGTGTGAAATACTTTGAAATAAAAAAGACTCTTTCTGCATGATTTAATTCCTAAAGAAAATCAATAAACCTGAAGAATGATTTATATATATATGCATATATATGTAAAAATATGTTCCAATAAAAGTATCAATTATTACATTTATCTTTTTAATTTGAATTGCTATGTCAGTATGGATTAAAACCTCTGAAAAATAAAGACAATGGAAATATTAACAGAATCTGGATTTAAACTAGAGATTTTTTTATAGTCAAGTTAAATGTCCATCCGGGTCACCTTATTTCCATACTTATGTAGCAGATACTTCATTTGCTATGTTTGTATCAGAAACATGAATTTCTGATGCTTCTGAAATTTTAACTTTATTAAACAAAAAAATAACAATTCAAGAGAAATATGTATCATGTATGTGAAATGAAATGATGGCTGCTATTTCTCAGTAGTTAAACATTTATCTGAAAATACAATATTATGTATGTATGTTGGTTTTAAAACAAATCATTATAAAACAGAATATTTCTGAAAAGTATCAAATGATATGAAGCATAATCAAGCATACCAATGTATCATTATCAATTACAAATGAAAAGAAGATCATAGAAAAAACTGTTACCCAAAATTGTTTTCTATAAAATTCAAAATTTGTTTTTTTCTTATTCTAAATGTGGGGAACAGTATACAATCACAAACAGTTGAAGCAATAATTTGAAACATGAATAGAAGGTGTACAAAGAAATGTTGTTGAGTCTGCTCCTCATATGAGTGAAGTTGGGAAAATATCCGGCTAATAATACATTTTACCTCTTACAATATGTGATTACGATACCATACATGTAAGGTAGCAAGGACATCTGAACAACGAAGCTAGTGTGAATACTTCTATTTGAATTATATTCTTTAATTCCATTCCTTTGTTGTTATTTTCCTCTTCATCCACTTCATCGAGCTTCACAGTTTCTTGTCTGGTGAATCATCAATGCAGATAGTACATTACATAATTGGTAGGAAAACTAATTTTCACTGCCAACATGATTACTACCGACATCAACATAAAATTCCTGTCAAAGCTGTAACCTTTTATTTATACCTTCCATTCTATCATTTTCTTTGTAAATTTGTTATTATTGATATATTGTCCTTTGTTTGACAAATTTCATTTCCAGTTTCTTTCTAGCATATGTTTCTACATTCTCCAGATCATTAGGCGACTGGTCCATGTTCTTTCTAGCCCTTAGAAGGTGGTTTTGAATGTTTCTGCTGTTCAGAAAAAACTTTTGTTGGCCACACTTATGCCCGGCAGACAAAGTGTCCTGACATTCTCCTTTAGGTGTTTCTTCACACTCCTAGTGTATGTTATGCATCAGTCAATTGTAACCACGCCGCCCCCCAGGTCCGGGGAATAGTGGGGACTGACTTTCGGTCCAGCCAACCCTGGGTGCAAATTCCCGCCCTGTGGGGATGAACTGATGTAAAATCCCCGCCAAATGCCCTGAACCCTGGGGACACTAGGTTAAAGGCCCATTCGCCACTATGTTTAGCGCGAAGACAAAACCACGGCATTCACCCTGGCACTGCATTTACCATTTGCCGATATTTGAGGACTAATAATAAAATTAAAATCAATCAGCATGTTTGCACTTGACCCCATCTGTAACATTTACATTTGTTTATTTAAAACTTTTAACCAACAAAATCCTTTACCTTTATATTCTTACGGGAGTAAGTTTTTTCGATGTATATACATATTTTGTATAAACATTTTGATTATATAGTGTTGCTTTCAATATAAACTATCTTTATCATTAACTTCAGTGAAATCCCCGCCAAATGCCCGCGCCCCGCACCCCTGGGACCCTAGGATAGGCCAAATTCCACCTTTTATGGCGCAGACAAAACCACTGCATTCCTCCGGCACTGCGGGGCCACATAGAAGTAAAAACACGACCCATTTCCAGTATACCACCTGACCTGGTGGGGCTGTGGATACAACTGACTGGTGCATAACACATTCACTTGGCACTGCGGAGCTACCTTAAGTTAAAACACGGCCAATTTCCCGACTATCCCCAGACCTGGGGGGACCGTGGTTACAAATGACTGATCAAATAATGCATAGATCCTTCCCATAGTACTTTAAAACACTTCCCATACAGACAAGCAAACAAACCCACTCTCATCACAATTAAGTGATAATAATTTTCTTCCGAGTGGCAGTTACCATAAATTTGGGTTTTTAAATGCTGTTAAAACGTATATGGTTATCTAAAGCATTAGTCTTTTTTAACATCACTCAATGACAGTCTGTCACAACAAAATAATTATAAATGGTGAGCTCAAACATCGAGCTTGACATTCTTCAACCACTGTAGAGGCTATTTTTCATCGCCCAGAACTAATCTTTCAGTGAAATCACCATATGGTTGGCTAAAACATTGGCAAAAGCAAGCATGCTTGAATCAAAGTATTGAAATCTTCATATGCCTGAATGTTGGAGTTGATTTTCCGCAACATTGTCAACACTGTAAGCAGCGGTATGAACGTCGTTTTTAACCTCCTTTCTAAGAGTTCAAGCTGCAGACAACAGTTAATAAACATTATGATCTTTGAGCAAATAATGTTATGATCATTAGTGTTTACGTGTTGTTTTTGGTAAACTTTTTCAAAGTATGGACTTTGCTGAGAAACAGCTCCAAAAGCATGGATGGAAATCAGGTACAATTAAACAGGAAATAAATAAGGAACCCAACCTGAAGATTGTTGGAATTGCCTGATACAGCTGACATTACAAATCTGAAAGAGATTAGCAAATATATTATGGATACGTGAGATATATTGACTAGATGAGGTTGCGTTAAACTAAATTTTGTCTCAGAATTATTGATACCATATTATACTGTGTATAGGTTGCTAGTATAGCATAACTAGGACGCAGGCAAAAAGATATGTGAACAATGGGTTAAAAAAAAACTAATTATTGTAGAACTAATTATTGTAGTGTGTTTGTTGGCAAGAACGAGCTCCCGTTAGCTCAATTTGTTGGAGCGCTAAGGTAAGGGTGGTAGTTGGTTCATGCTCAACACCAGGTTCACTTTACCTCCCAGATTTTTGTTAATGGTGGCAGCTGAAAATGCCTCCATCAGCTATTAAAAGGTTTATGGCGGGAGTGTCTAGTGTGTGTAAGTAAGATCCAGCCACCTGGTTAGCTAAGTTGGTTATAGCACCATGCTAGTATCCAATTGTGTGTTAGAGCCCCACATTGGGTGCACTTTCCCTCCGAGGTTAATACACCAGTCAATTGTAACCACAGCCCCCTCAGGTCCGGGGTGATGGCAGGTAAAATGGGCCATGTCTTAACTTTCAGCAGGCACCCTAGTGCGGAGTGAATGCAGTAGTTTTGTTTTCGCGCCGAAAAAGCAGGGAATGGGCTGTGGCTTTGTGCCAGGAAATATCTGTTCTTCTAACAGGATTTGTCCGCATTTTAGCAAAGCTTAATAAGCTTTTTCCAACAAGATATTTTAAAAAAGATGGCGCCTCATCCTATCTCTCTCCCAATTTGAAAGAAGTCATTTTCAAATTACAGGATGTCCTGGGGATGGGGGCATTTAGCGGGCATTTTACCAGCAGTTTGTGCCCGCAGGGGCCTAAAGTCAAAGTCTCTGCTTTTGTAACATTTCCTTCCCTAGCTAGCTAAGACATGCTACCTTAAATTAAACTAAGTACACTCCACGCGGAACTACCACTTTCCGTTTTCCTCGGCGGATTTTGGTCATCGCGGACACGACATCCAATTGATCATAATCCTCTTTCCTTGGCGTTTTTACTCGTTCACCCACTGAGGCTGATCAGTGGACCGTATAATTACAATCGCCGGGTTACTCGGAGGTAAAAACACCGGGAAACTCGGAGGAAAATCGATAAGAATCTCCCACTGTATTTAATTTTGTTTAATTTATTTGATATTTTTGCTACACCCGTAATTATTTATAAAAATAATTTATTTCGCGTACCTAATTTTCGGACATCCAAAGGACAAAAATGTACATCGTACATTTCACACTCACCAAGTTTCACAGACGAAGATTATCTATCCATCTATCTACCTAACCGTATACACCACTGTTGACAAGTTAATTAGTAAATACCCATCCTAAACTATGTATTGCATGTAGAAAGAGGAAGTGTGAAATATTTATTGGAGGATTAAATAAACAACAAGGGCAATCAAGGGATTAAGCAAACAAAGACATGACATTTTTGTAAGACGATCTGCCAATAAACTTTAAAACTTGTACCACACTTATAGACTGTAAGAAGCAATTATGTACAGTTATGCTTATTGAATCATCAATAAAAGTCAACACATTCAATGATATAGGCAACTAATTAATGTGATGAATTAAAGTTGGAAATGAAATACTTAAGTTACATTCGAAAACACCACTCAGACACATTAATCCTGCATAACAATATACATCCTCTCCATGAGATCCTCGTGGGTAAAACTGTGAGTTATGTGACGTCACACAGTGGGACTGTTTGATCTGAAGCCGATAGAATGTGTTATTCATTTCAATGCATGTATAAAATGGTGTTTAATGGGATTTTAATTTACTTGATGAAGGATTTACACTTATATGCGTAATGGATAAGTTTAGAACCATTGATAACTACGGATGAATTAATAAGTGGTAAAATGCAAATTAAGAAATAATGACCGAAAAATATTCACACTTACAAAGTTCTCAACACCTTCATTACTCCAATCTAATTAAATTCTCAACACCTTGATATAGTAAGAGAAAGATGACAATAACATACACAAACGCACGCTATGGTATATTTTTTAATTACATAATGTGAAAAACAACAGTTGTTTGACGATGCTGATGAAAATTGATATTGAAATTTACAATAATTGTTTTTAAAAAGAAACTTACTTTTCTTTGAAAAATTAATTATCTAATTATTTAATACTGTTTTAACAGAAGCAATGTACTGTAGTAGCTATGCACAAAACGCGGAGTTCCGCGATAAGGTCAATAAATCGATACGATCACCGGCGCTACTGGCAATAAAACCCTCCATAGAAAACGATTAACTCGGTGCAACTCGGCGAAATTTAGCGAGGAAAAAGGTTGGGTACTCGGCGGAAATCCGCGATAAATTAAAAACGCCTCCGAGTCACCGAGGAAAGTGGTAGTTCCGCGTGGAGTGTACTGTACAAACCTATTCTCGAACTGCATTGTCCCAAAAATTAAGTATGAAATCAGTAATATATACACGTGATTAACAATGATTGCTTACAAAACCAAATTTATGGTTCAAGAATCAATGTTTAATTATCCCAAAACCAAGGACGCACAAACAGAAAGATTACAACACCTATGCTACAACTTCAAACAGGACCAGAGTACAAAACGCTTATAAACCAATCACAATATATCAGTGAAACCCACAGTCCTAATTGTATAGCGTACGGGGAATCAAACCATTGACCCTGTTCTGTCTGTATCGCAATGATCCAGGCTTACTAAGAGGCCAAAAAGAAACCCCACAGATGTCCGAACCTGGAAACTAGAAGCTGTAGCGCAATGCTTCACTTTAATTCTCCTAGCCTCCAATAGTTCAGAACCCACCCTAAACAGTACAAAAAGATACTTCAAAGCTTCCCTATATATTTACGTGATGTTCATCGGCATCGAGACACGAACTAACTATTTCTATGCCTTTCGCTTCTTATATACCCTAACATCATGTGACCAAAATGGAATGATCCATTTCAATGAACCCTATGGGCGAAACCATTATATATAACTTATATTACAGAGTAGGGGTGTCAAGTTTATCAATCTTTAAAAAAATTGGAATAACATTAAGAATATAACTTCTTTCGTATCAATTTATGATTTACTAGCTAAAATTAGACATTTAATATTAAAACGATAACATTAGTTTTAAATAGACGAAATCATCCTAAAGAAGTTATAGCGATAAAGCGAAAATCAAATTCTTTATAAATTTCACTAAAACAGAAATGTTTATTTTCGGGCTCCGGACTACATGATTCCAGGAACATTACACTTTTCCCTGGAACTTGGTGGGGGGTGGGGGCGTGGTTACAAATGACTGGTGCATAACATTTATATAAAATATAGTATGCAGTGAAAAAATGTCAAAATCTGCAGCCAACAATATTGTTTTGACAAATTTTATTGATTCATGAAAATGGCAAAGGTAATAAAATAGTATAGAAATAATAAAATAACAAAACAAAAATAGTAATCCCAATGTTGCTCTCTGTCCGACAAATTGTAAAAGCAACAGCCGTATATATTGTACGTAAATGTTCTCAACATGTCAACACCTTCAACTAAGTATTACAAACACATGGTATAATGCGATGAACAACACTGTCATTGCAAAAGTTTTTACTGTTGGTTTGTTACTATAGTAAGGCAGAGGGAGTTTTTTTCACACATTGACAGTGTACAATTATTTATATACAATACTGAAACTATAAACTATGTGTAGACAGGGAACTCCACCCCAGCAGTCCGTTTTGTTTTGTCACTTGTGCTGTCCATGTAATTGTCATTCATTCAGTCCATGTAATCTTCATGTATGTACAATGTTCTGTATGGGGTGATGTCTTAAACAAGTTTTATATATTTTATTTACAATTTCATTGGTCGATATTTATATCTTCACTGCACTAGGCTAACTCTATTTTCCTCTAACCACTCCTGACCTGAACGTCAAACTGTGTGTCTACATAACACTCAGTTTATCACAAAACTGTTTTATATTTTAAATAAAGTATATCGCATCATATCCTGGTTTCAATTACCACAATAAATAAAAAAATAAAACAGAACCCCAAGAAGAGTCTTTGTGAAACTGAGACCTTCTACAAATTGGCTCCCAAAAATAGTTTCCTGTGGGCCAGGATATTGTTCATCCAAGACCCGGTGAGGTGGGTATGTTGTTGGCCCTGCCCGCCTTATCGAGCAGCCAGACGTCAATTGTACTTCCAGTGATGCTGACCATACCCAATTTTCCACTGCTGATATAACTAAATCCATTGATCAATGTGAGTTATGTCCCTTTGAAGTTTTGAGTAAACAAACACCTTTTCTTCCTTTTCGGTTCAGTGGAATTACCGAAAACCTGGGAAAACCCCAGAAGTGTAAACAATAGAGTATTCGATGTGGTTTGTACACCCGGATTTAATACTTCATTGTGTTCCCTGGTTTTAGCCACACCGACCCCCACCCCATCCTCCGACTTTCCCACCGCTCTCCAACCACCAACAACTACAGCATGCAACCCACTAAAACACAATGCAGTGTTAAACCCCGGCGTACAAACCACCTCGCATACTCCTTTGTATGTACTTATGAAAATGAAAGGGGTTCCCAGGTTTTAAAACCTCCCCCCCCCCCCCCCCCTCCCCAACCACCAACAACTACTGCATACAAGCCACGAACACAATGAAGTATTAAATTCTGGCATACAAACCACCTCGCATACTCCAGCTATTGTATGTACTTATGAAAATGAATGGGGTTCAGGGGTTTAAGCCACCCCTGTTCCCCTCCTCAATCCTCCCCACCCCTCTCCAATCCCTTACAACTATGGCATTCAACCCACAAACACAATGAAGTATTAAATCTGGGCATTCAAACCACCTTGCATACTCTATTTTATATACTTATGAACATTTACAGGGTTTTCCCAGGTTTTCGGGTATTTGGTAATTCCATCGACCGTTCCTTTTCTCTATTTAAGCAAATTTGGCCAAAATGGATTTGGAAAAAAATATGTCAGAAGCCTTGTACAAGAGATAGGGTGCTGACGTTTTTTTTAAAGATGGAAATCAGAGGCAAAAATATGGGTGCTATACACAGCAGAAAACATTATATTCACAATTTGCCGAGTACAGAGTACAACAATTTGGACTATGTCATCAGTCAGATGATTTGGTCACTGTTCTAGCCGAGGATGTTAAACCTGTTTCCTGCTGTTATGAACATAAGATGTTTCAAATAACACTAGTTGCTATACTTGCATGAAAATATTCAATATTTAATCGATCACCGGTTTGTTTTCATCCTTTGATAATCAATAGTAAAATTTTGTTTGATTCCCAAATAATGCTTGTTTTCTTATACACATATTTTTCTAAATTATCTAGGAGAAGGTCTTGGCAGGGAGAGGTCTGGCATCACTGAAGCAATCAAAGTCAAAATCAAGAATGACAACAAAGGAGTATGTGTTTCTTCTTTCAGTTTCGTCTGGTGTTCTGTTTTCCCTTTCTCTTGGTTATAAGTGAACCCATTTGAGATGTTATGAATTTGATTTGAATACATTCATATTCTGTCATAAAAGCAACCATTATAGGAGGGTTCTGTACACTGTCCTGGTTTTGTTGCACCCCTCTGCCCTAATGGAGGTCAGCATGTGCACCATTCTGTCTAAGAATTGATTGCTTAAGATTATTAAATATTTCCTTTTATGTTCAAAAGCTTAGTATAGTTTAAACCATTAGAAATACAAACATGCTTAATAAATCTGTCAGTTGAAACATAACTATCTCAAATAAACACATTCCAAACAGTTTTTGTCGAATGTATAATATTCTAGTTCTTCATTTTTCACAGCCCAATAAAATGTGTTAAACCATACATAATTATCTTTGCTGAGATGCACAAAACACATTGTGTGAATGATTTCAGGTTGGCCATGATGCTGGGCAGGAATTCACCTATCACTGGTGGGATCATGTGTTCAACAAGGCAGCAAGCAACATACACGTCACTGAGTCAAAGGTACATTATTTATACAGGTGGTTTCACCCCAATTCATCCCATTACCAATAGATGTTGCCCAGATTGAAAGATTATACAGTCCAGGTTGAGAGTCCCTCTGGCCCAGATTGAAAGATTATACAGTCCAGGTTGAAAGTCCCTCTGGCCCAGATTGAAAGATTATGCAGTCCAGGTTGAGAGTCCCTCTGGCCCAGATTGAAAGATTATACAGTCCAGGTTGAGAGTCCCTCTGGCCCAGATTGAAAGATTATACAGTCCAGGTTGAAAGTCCCTCTGGCCCAGATTGAAAGATTATACAGTCCAGGTTGAAAGTCCCTCTGGCCCAGATTGAAACATTATACAGTCCAGGTTGAAAGTCCCTCTGGCCCAGATTGAAAGATTATATAGTCCAGGTTGAGAGTCTCTCTGGCCCAGATTGAAAGATTATACAGTCCAGGTTGAGAGTCCCTCTGGCCCAGATTGAAAGATTATACAGTCCAGGTTGAGAGTCCCTCTGGCCCAGATTGAAAGATTACACAGTCCAGGTTGAGAGTCCCTCTGGCCCAGATTGAAAGATTATACAGTCCAGGTTGAGAGTCCCTCTGGCCCAGATTGAAAGATTATACAGTCCAGGTTGAGAGTCCCTCTGGCCCAGATTGAAAGATTATACAGTCCAGGTTGAAAGTCCCTCTGGCCCAGATTGAAAGATTAACTAATAACTCTTACTTGTCTATTAATTACAGGTAGCAGTCATCCTTTGGTTTAGATCAGATTAAAGATAAACAGAGGAAGGTGTTGATTTTCATTTATGACTGCTACAACCTGATTATCCTGAAACCCTACAGTTCCACAACATGCCGGTGTTGCAGTGCCCGATAGATGGATGCGAATGGAAGTCACAGGACCTGGGTGCAGAATTTGCGGCTGCTCTAACTGCCGCGCTCCAGATTCACGACAGAACTGTCCACACAGCACTGGCCCGCCCAGCACCACAAAAGCTGAAGTTGGACCCACCGTCCATTACTGCCGGATGTGATCCAGACCAATGGTCAGCATTCACCAGACAGTGGGACATGTACAAGGTGGGAATGTCTATCGCTGACAACGTCCTGGCCACTGCCCTGTTCTACTGTTGCAATTCAGATCTACGCACAGACATTATGCGTGATATTCAGGGGGACGTTGCGAACATGGCAGAAGCAGATCTTCTGGGTGCAATCAAGAGACTAGCTGTCAAAGACGAGAGCACCCTGGTCCACCGCATTAAACTTAACAGGATGACCCAATCTCCTGGGACAGGTATTCGGACATTTTTGGCCAGTCTCCGAGGCCAAGCTTCACTCTGCCAGTATAAGGCCACCTGCAAGGAACCGGGCTGTGCACATGTTTTTGATTTTAGTGATGAGATCATCAAGGACAACCTGGTTAGGGGCATTGCTGACCCAGAGATTATGTCTGATTTGCTTGGTGATCCTAAGACAGACAGAACACTGGAGGAAAATGTGTCTTTTATTGCCCAGAAAGAACAGGGCAAAGTGACGAAAAGTGCAGTGGGCGACTCAGCTGGTGCCATGTATGCTGCTCGTTCAAGCCAAAAACCTGCCCCAGTTCCTGGAGCAAAATGCTGGGCATGTGGAGGCCCTGCTCATGGTCAGAGGAATGACCGAAAGACGAGGTCTAGAAACTGTGAGGCCTGGACATTCACCTGTGGTAAATGTGCAACAAAAGGACACTATACCAAATGTTGTAGTAAGTGCACTACTTGCGGTTTGTGGGGTCACCGTGACTCTTCATCAAGAGCCTGTCGCCAGGGTACGAGTCTTAGGAACCCTCCCAATTCACATGTCACTAGAGGTTCAACAAAGGATTCTGACTATGATAAAGCTAGTTACGTCTTCGACCAGTTGTGTTCTACATCGGAGCAGGGCAGATCAGCTATTAGGACTAGCCAGGCTATAGGATCCAGATGTCAAGAGGGTGGAACACCTCTCGAACATTATATATACGATGGTCAGTGGGTGGCTAGACCTTCCAAACCCCACCCTATGATATTAGTGAATATGACACCACTGCCAGAAGAACATGCATTGTTTGGACACCCTATGCGAGATGCCTCAGAACTCAAATCAATCACAATGTCCATGGTGGCCGACACAGGTTGTCAAAGTACAATTATACCCTTACAGTCCGCTAAAAATCTAGGAATAAAGGAACACGACCTCCTTCCTGTCAAACTTGTGATGCGTGGGGCTATTAGAGAGGATCTTGGAGTTATGGGAGCCATTGTTGTTAACATTGCCACTTGTACGGTTGATGGGTCTGCAAGGTCAACACGTTTGCTCTGTTATGTCTCAGATGCCATGGAAAAAGCTTTCCTCTGCAGGGAAGCACTCGTCTCTCTGGGGATAATTCACACTGACTTCCCACAAGCAACGGCAGAAACATCCCCTGACATCAATGCCTCCATGGATAGTTGTGAGAATATTACCTGCTCCTGCCCAAGACGTCGACAGGAACCGCCACCTATGCCCACGACTTTACCCAATGGTTTGAGTGCAACAGAGGACAATGTGGAAGCCCTGAAAGAGTGGCTTCTCGACTACTACAGTGCTACGACTTTTAATGTGTGCGAACATCAACCACTGCCACTAATGAAGTGTGAGCCCCTCCAACTGCATGTTGACCCAAGTGCCCCACCAGTGGCAGTCCACAAACCAGCACTTGTCCCAATCCACTGGCAGGATAAAGTCTATGCTGATCTAGAGAGGGATGTTCGCATCGGTGTGCTTGAGAGGGTCGATTCGAATACCCCCACAACATGGTGTTCCAGGATGGTGGTAACGGGTAAGGCTGATGGTACCCCCAGACGTACAGTTGACTTGCAACCTCAAAACCGCCATTCTGTCCGCCAAACCCATCATGTACCAAGCCCCTTCCATCTGGCCGATAGAGTTCCACAGGGCATGAAAAAAACAGTGACAGATGCTTGGAATGGGTACCACTCTGTGCCAATCCGTGAAGAGGACCGACATTTCACGACGTTCATTACACCATGGGGGCGCTACAGGTACAAGGTGGCTCCACAGGGATTCATGGCCAGTGGAGATGCTTATAATCAACGCTTTGACGCCATTATTGCAGACTTCAAAAACAAGGTCAAATGTGTAGATGATACATGTATGTGGGAAAATTCCATTGAAGCAGCTTTCTTCCAGGCTTGTGAATGGTTTGACCTGTGTGCTCGAAATGGTATCACCCTGAATCCGAAGAAGTTCCAATTTGCCCAGGACACTGTTGATTTCGCAGGTCTTACCATCACACCAACGAACATACGACCAAGTACAAAGTTTCTGGATGCAATAAGACACTTTCCTACACCATCTGACATTACTGGTGCGAGAGCTTGGTTTGGACTAATCAATCAGGGGGCATATGCTTTTGCCATGACAAGACAAATGAAGCCATTTCGTGCTCTTTTGAAGCCATCTGCAATATTTCAATGGACGAATGAACTAGATGAACTGTTTCACCATTCCAAAGAGGTCATCATCCAGGAGATGAAAGAAGGTGTGCGCCTATTTGATCCCACTCGCCTGACATGCCTGGCCACAGACTGGTCTGTAGATGGAATTGGATTCTTCTTGATGCAGAAGTACTGCCACTGTGAAAGCAAGACTCCTGCCTGCTGTCCGGATGGCTGGAAACTGTGTCTAGTTGGCAGTAGGTTCACACATCCTGCTGAAAGCAGGTATGCTCCCATTGAAGGTGAGGCCTTGGCTGTAGTGTATGCACTCCACCAAACACGGTATTATATTCTTGGATGCAAAGACCTCATCGTAGCCACGGATCACAAACCCCTTCTCCAGATCCTGAATGACAGGTCGCTCACCGACATTGACAACAGGAGACTTCTAAACCTCAAAGAGAAGACCCTAGGATATAGATTCTCAATCGTTCATGTACCTGGCAAAAGGAACCTAGGTCCAGATGCAGCTTCAAGACACCCTGCTGGTCAGCCAGATCGTCTTCTGTTACCAGGCGAAGCACCGGAAACTGATACTCTCAGTAATACAACAGAGTTCTACCGTGACACCTTGACACGCTTATACCAGCACGCCGAGGATAATGATATGGCAAATGACAGTGATACAGTTGCCGCTGCAAGCAGTGCACTTAATGCGATCATCACTGTTGTTACTTGGGACATGGTACGAGAGGCCACAGCATCAGACCCGACGTTTGTTGACCTTGTCAACATCCTGGAGGCTGGGTTTCCAGAGGACTGCAGGGAGCTACCAGTGCCCTTGCGCCCTTTTCATCGCTTTGCTGCAGGCCTATGTGTTGTGGACGGTGTGGTTCTCATGGGCCAAAGAATAGTTATTCCCCCTGTACTCCGCAAGCCGGTACTTAATGCACTCCATGCAGCCCACCAAGGAGTCAGCGCAATGCGTGCAAGGGCCATGGACTCTGTGTATTGGCCAGACATTTCAATTGATATTGCCAGGGTGAGGGAACAGTGCGTACACTGCCATAAGATGGCCAAGTCCAACCCGATGCAGCCTCCTTCAGACATAACACCTCCAGACTACCCATTTCAGATGATCTGCAGTGACTATTTCACTTATAACAGCAAGGATTATGTGGTGATAGTCGATAGATACTCAAACTGGCCTATGGTACACAGGTCAGAATCAGGTGCGGAGGGCCTTATCAAGCGACTGCGGGAGACATTTGTGACATTTGGGATACCTGAAGAGTTAACTTCTGATGGGGGACCACAGTTCACAGCTGGAAAGACACAGGAGTTCTTAAAGGCCTGGGGAGTTCGACACAGGATTACGTCCGTTGCAAACCCACATGCTAATTGCAGGGCGGAGTTAGCTGTTAAAACAGTTAAACGCATGCTCATGGACAATGTTACTGCAACAGGATCCCTTGATGTAGATAAGTTCCAGAGAGCCTTACTGATGTACAGAAATTCTGTTGACCCCGAGACAAAATCGTCCCCAGCATTAATACTGTTTGGACGACCCATCCGTGATGCTATCCCAATCCTAATGGGTCGATACTCTCCTCATGAGACTTGGACTGAGTTGATGTCGCATCGAGAGATGGCCCTTGCCCGAAGACATTCAAGGGATCATGAGCGTTGGAATGAACACACGCACAGATTGCCTCCATTGCAGGTGGGAGATCATGTTTATCTGCAAAACTTGGTCGGCAACCATCCAAGGAGGTGGGAGCGCACTGGGACTGTTGTAGAGGTAAGGCAGTACCACCAGTATGTTATCCGTGTGGATGGTACAGGCCGAGTAACTATCCGGAACCGACAACACCTTCGAAAGTTCACCCCTTTCCACGGCACTCCCTTGCCAGGTTTGTCGGTGACACCCGCTGTGGAACGACCACAACAAGAAGTTTCCAATTGCCCTCCTCCATCCAGGGTAACACCACAGGTTTCCATGCCTCTGACTCCATCACTACCACCAGGAGGTTCTCAAACCCCGCTTAGCTCAAGCGAAACACCCACCAAGGCGTCTCCTTCGGAAAGCATACCAGGTAGGCCAACCAGGGCTTCTACTCCAAGGCAGACTACCCAATCAACTTTAGAGCCAAAGCGTCTGAGCTTTGACCAGTCGGACCACCGAAACTCTAGTCCAGATAGGCCTATGACCAGTGTACCACGTGCCCTTGCCCGTCTTCAACCTTACAATAAAGCAGGGACTAAGGAGCTGCTGACATCCCGGAGACCTTGCCGCCGTGACAATAATGAATGATATCCACATGAGTTGTGCTGTATATTACATTAATTTAGTGTTACAAAGACTGCTTAGTGTTGACAATGTCAAAGGCAAAGACTTTCTCCTAGAGGCTTTTTAATTTGACCACTGCGCTTTAGGACTAATTAGTTTCTTGTATTGATGATTCATTTGTGTTGGATGTTTTTTGTTTACTTTTAAGTTTTCGGCGTACCCTTAAAAACTTGTCCCTGGGGGAGGAGATAACTAATAACTCTTACTTGTCTATTAATTACAGGTAGCAGTCATCCTTTTCCACACTCCACTATTATGCTACATGTATAGGACTTTTCAACAAGGGGGAGGGGAAAATTAGTTCAGTTTTGTATTCATTAATGTGCTGTTGAACGTAGTATACATGTTTATGTCGTGATGGAAAAGGATTTCATCCTTTGGTTTAGATCAGATTAAAGATAAACAGAGGAAGGTGTTGATTTTCATTTAAAGATTATACAGTCCAGGTTGAAAGTCCCTCTGGCCCAGATTGAAAGATTATACAGTCCAGGTTGAGAGTCCCTCTGGCCCAGATTGAAAGATTATACAGTCCAGGTTGAAAGTCCCTCTGGCCCAGATTGAAAGATTATACAGTCCAGGTTGAAAGTCCCTCTGGCCCAGATTGAAAGATTATACAGTCCAGGTTGAAAGTCCCTCTGGCCCAGATTGAAAGACCAAAAGGCACAGGCTGGCAGATCTTTTAAGCGCAGATTGAAGGCCATATGGCCCATGCTGGTAATGCCAATCAACAGGCGAGGAAATAACTGATACCAATTACCCTTTGGTTTGACGTGACCAGGGATTGAACCTGGGACCTCCCATGCTGGTGTGCTCACTTTACCACAAAGCTATTGAGATGGTATAGTAGAAGATATGGAATCTTATGTTCACTGCAAACGTTAAATATTTGTGCTTGAAATGCTTTAATATTAAATATCATAATGTGCTAATCCAAGCCTATGTGTTGTAGGATGGTATACAGATTGAGAACGCCAAGGCTACAAAAGTGACCAAAAGCAAAGCCAAGTCCTATGCTGACAAGAGCATGTTGTATGGCCAGTTTATCAAGGTATATGTCCCAACTGTTTACATTTTATATACATGGCATAGCTTGCTAACCAATAGTTAATTTGACTTTAATAAAAACCACTACAGTTTACGTGTGGTCAGAAGATCTTTATTTGTAAATCAGAACAGTTTATATGTGTGTAGCGGATCTATTGTCAAGCTTTTGTCTATTACATGTAGCTTGTCATATTGTTTTGCCTAAACATTATGTGAGTGACTGATACCATTGTAGGGTGCCACCTTAAGTGATGGACGAGAAAGCAAAGATAGCGGTCATGTGTCCGACTCAAGTGAGGATGAGGCAGACAAACACACTCCTTGTTTGGTGTAGGTATCTTAAAGGAACCATGACCAGCTGTTAGAGATAAAATGATCGTCAAGTATTGTTGAAAGGCGATCATTTGTGCCAAGCAAAAATCAATTATAGTTTTCCAAAAAAAATATTGCTAGTAGTAAAATCATATCACATAATTTTTTATTTGAATTTCCATGTTAAAATTTGGATTTTTGCCAAACTCAAGATTTTAAACCATTATCTTCCAAGATGGATTTGAGTACAATTAATATTATTTTTTAAGGTAATATTTCTGATTGACTTAATGTCATTTTTTATTACTTATGAATATTGATTAATACAACATTTTGGCATAGGATCCTTTTTGTGCATATTTTAAATTTCAGTTATGATGTTGATCGAAATATCCTTTCCAATTTCAATCATAAGTTAAGGTTTTGGACCAATTTTCAATCCCTAACAGCTATGCCTTTGTTTTCTTCAAAACAAATTGCTCTTAAAACTTCATCTTTGATATGAACCAAGTAATAGTTGGTGTCAAAATCAATTGAAGCATTATTGTTGAATCAGATAGGCATGCTTAATATGGATGTCATGTGATATCTGTGATTTCAGACCAGACACTGAGGCGGAGGTATTCAGGCGATGTGGTGGTCGAACAGCTCACAAGTAGGTTTATACCGTACATTCTCCAGCCATGTTAAATTGATTGTTTTATGAAGAAAAACTTCATGTACTGTCAAAGCCTTGGTGTCTTCCATTTTCACCACCATGATAACTTAGAAACCGAGATGTTGGCCATACATGCAGTTGGGAAAACAAGATATTCATATGAACATAAGCGCATGTTAACAAACATTTTTCACGTGAAAATATTATCATAGCCTTAGTTAAAGTGTCATTGCTGTTGTCAGTGGCATCTGCCTTGTGCGATATATATCAGCTTGGTCATAAAGCCTAACCCAAAATTGTTTCTTTCGGGTAACCTGACCCTACCTAATAATTTTTTTGACAGAGAATAAAGCTGCATAGCAACATCAATACATGAGTGACATTTGCAAGAAATAGTGCTATTTGCAAGAAAATGATCTTGCCGAAGTATATTTGGGGGTAAAAATCCCTACCTACGCTACCTAATAATTTTAAGGATGTTACCCTTTTTTAGGCCCAACTTAAAAACATTTTAAAATATTTAAATGGTACACATGTTGCCATGGGCAATATGCACATGTACAGCAAGACCCTGACTTTAATAATTGTTGAGGTATAAACAAATTAATCAGCAAGCAATAACAATTCATACATAGCTAATTTGATTATATTAATAAGGCTAATATTAACAGACCAACTTAAAACATATAATTTAAAACATACAAATTAGTAAATCAAAAAAATATATAATGGGAATCATGTTTATTAATTGTCCTATTTAGGGTACTGGTATGTTATTTGTGTTGAATAATTATGAAAATGAAGCCTTATTTACATTACTTTTGATGTTGCCTTTCTGTTATAATCATTTTCTGCATTATGTTAACTGTGATTAACATGTCATATAACATAACTCATGCTTGGAAATAGAATTTATCTTAAAGTATCTTATCTTAACATGACAACTCAGTTAACTACATTACATTACCTAATTATATTAAACAATTTGTATGGCGATACTCTTAATGAAAACAATGATAAGTTTTTACCAATATTACGTGTCCCTTATATATAGATGTATATTTTTGTGAGAAGTTTTTAACAATATTATGCATCCCTAATAGATATATGAATATTACAGAGGGGCTCGGCATGGACTTAAACTGAATGGAAAACTGGCTCGGATCGAAGAACAAGAGAGACAGGAGCTAAAACAAATCAAGCAGACAGAGAAACAAGAAGAAAAAACAAGGAACACATCCAGTGGTATAACAGAGGTCAGCACAGGGGAAAATGGGGAGGCTGTAAAGACCAAGAACAAGAAGAAGAAGAAACGTAAGGAAAAAGTAGAAAATGATGAGGGCGTTAATGTTGATGTAGAGAAGTTGAATGACAATGTCGGAAATGCTGAGAATGGTGGAAGAATAATGTTAAAAGCGAAAAAATGTGAAGGGGAAAGCGAAGCTGAGTCAAATACAACTGAAGATGTTGTTGCTGAGGTTAGTGAGAAGAAAGACAGAAAGTCAAAGAAACAGAAAAGAAAGATTGAAGAGACAAAAGAAGTTTCAAATGTAGACAATAGTGAAAATGTGATATGTGAAGAGAGTACTAGTAGAAAGAAGAAAAAGAAGTCAAAAAGTAAGGACAATGACTGTGATATGATTAATGATTCTGTTTCAGATGATATTGTTACAAAAAGTAAGAAGAAAAAATCAAAGAGAGAAAGAACTAATTGATGTTATATAGTTCAATTAGCAAATTAGTAGTGCTATGAAATAAGAATATAGGAACGGTGGACTCGTCCAATGAGAGTACAACAAATATGGTATGATCAACCATCTCATTTAAATAATAAGATTATGTCACAAAATGGAAAATTTAAATCTTATCTTTGTTTTGCCCGTAAAACTAACATATATTTATTAAATTTTGCATGGGTTGCAACTGCCATTGGTGTCCATGGCGTCTGCAAAAATTGTATTGTATTATCCAATCACGATGAAACGCATGGGCAGAGTTAGTGGGCATGATGACTTTGTCATGTTCTTTCATGGGATTAATCGCCTTTGTAAATTCTCAAAGTCAAATTTAGAAAAAATTGTAAGCACAAGTTATTGCATGTACTGAAAATGCCAACTCGCAAAACTTGAAGTTCTCGCAATATTTTTCACAAGACCTAAGATAGTGATGTGTCTTAACTCGAGCAAAGAAAAGTGAAGTGACCAGTAACACTGTTCGAGTAGAAGATTAAAATATGAGTGAATATGTTTATTTTAGACAAAGGTTGGGTGAAAATATAATATCAGCTGATTTTGGTTTTAGTTGACATTAATACCATGTGTATTTGCAGCTGCATTCTCACAGCAGTCATCAAAATTAGTCTTTTTATACAAAAGCTTGGCATTACATTTTTTAACAAGGCCTGCTATATTAAATCCAGAATTTTATCAGCGCAGGGCATACCGGCTTGTGCTAATTTCAACCACTGTCACAGATCGGCTGTGTTCACAACTTCCTAATTTTTGGTCATGGAATAAGCCATTTGCATAAATATCTGGAAACAAATGATATAAGAAGGCTGACTAAAAATAAGATGGCAGTTTTTCAGATTAATGTTGGAATATTGATGTTTTATATATGTGCTAAAAGCCTTACTATTGCATCAGGAAAATGAAATATTAGTCTGTTTTACAAACAATTGAAATCTGTTCTATTGTGAGATATCTTAATAGGACTGAATTGAAGGCATTGATTCCTAAATCAGCTAATGAGACAAGAAAAAGAAAATGAAAATGTCAAAACTGTCAATCTGTGAGAGAGCAACTTTAAAAGTGGAATTATAGATATTAAGGTGTTGTGTATTTTTTTCTGATAACATGTGTAATCCAAAATTTAAATACTGATTGAATGTCTAAAAAAAACCCAGAAAAGTCATGTTAAGAATTTAAATAGTAAAATATGAATTGAATAAATAAATGTATATTTATCACAGATATCACCTCATTACATGTTGAATGAATTGTTAAGAAATGAAATGACTTATTAAAATTATTTGTCTATTCTTGTGATTGACTTCATTCATTCATTAACTTTTTAAAAACCATTGTCCACTGAGCCTCCATAAGAGTGGTAGATATTGAGCTGTTATTGTCTGTTCATATGGACCAGTTGTTAATGAAGTTTTTTACAAAGGTTGGTATATAGTTGTGGCGCCATCTGTCTGAGTGTGTTACAGACTTGTTTCTGAAATAACTTTTTAACTATTAATCGAAATACAATCAAACTTTACAGAATTGTTAAGCACCATGGAAAGATGTGTCATTTTTTTTTAAAGTCAAGGGTCCAACATGGATTTCATAACAATACCTTGTGTCTCATTCATAGCCTTTTAATAAGACACCTGCCCGTTTTACCTGAGGGGGCTGAAGGTTTGCCGAGAGTCTCCATCAGGATCATGCAATAACTGAAGAAGCATGAAATCTGGGTAAATGAAATTTGTTATATCATAAGAGTGCCATTAGGAGATAATGCGCATTGCATTTATGTCCAACAAATCATGTGGTTGCTATGGCAACAGATACAGTGACAATACTACCATTTTTGACTGGATAGTGCAATAACTCTAGAAGTAATCAAGTATGCAAGCTAGGTATATGCAACTTGGTATGTGGTTAGATGGCCATTTGGAGACTTTATACATCGTTTAAGTTTTATATGTAAGACAAAAATTGTGGTTGCTATGGCAATTAAAATACCACTTTCTGACAGATGCTTGGTATAACTCAAATCGTATAGAAGCTACATTCATGAAACCCGGTATGTAGAAAAGAGACCATAGGGATATTATGCACGTCATTGTATTTGTTGTTGGAAAACAAATGTGGTTGCTATGGTAAGGACAATACTAAAATTGCCACTTTTTAACTTGATCTTGACATAACTCAATGTTTAAAAGCTCCATTCCTAACAAACGGTATATGGTTGAAAGGCCATATACATTTGCTCTTCTATGTTTTTCGTAGGACAAAACATTCAGGGTACCCAACATGTAGTTGCTTTGATAAAGCATTAACGAGAATGGCTCTGTCCACCCTGGATAACTCGAGACTGAGTATGTAAGCTGGGTATATGAGACTTTGTGCACAATGACAAATAAGGAAATTGCGCATATCATGTAAACCTTGTGTTACTATGGCAACAATATCGGTAGGATACTACATGTATTGCGTTGCTATCAATATGCGGCTCACTTGTCATAAATTGGAATTCAATCACACTTTTCCTGAATTGTGAGGCACCATGAGAAGGTATGCATACACCACGTATGTCAAATTCACATTTGGAGGTCAATCTAGTACAAGATAATTCCATAGCATTAATTGGTGTTTCAGTCAAAATTTTGTTATCAATCAAACTTGATAAAATTGTAGAGCACCAAAGTCTATGGTAAGGTGCGTCACGTTTTAAATGTATGCTCTAATGACCAACGTCAATGTCACACTTTAGGGATCAGTGTTATACCATATAGACTTCACAGCTGTACTATGTCACACATTTGGTATCATTTATGGGAGTTGAATCAAACTGCTCATAACTGTATCATTGGAAGATACGCGTATGACATGTGCTTTCATCTCAAAGGTTAAAGTCGCTGATATATGGAGGTCAATATTGAGAAAAATATGGAATAAAGTTCATGAAATGGTCTGGATGACGTAGAGATGAGAATTGTTGTGATTTAATTGATGATCGAAATGTAAGATTGTTGGAAATATTTTAATTCCACATTTCATATATGCAACACAGTACTATGGGGTTTTAGTACTTGTCAAGTGCCATTATGCTGTACTATTAGCTGTTTGTGTTGTAAATGTTCTAATTCATATTTTTGCTACTGCTGCAATATGGCGGATTGGCGGAAATTGTCACGCTATATGTTGTTAATGCTCTCGGATCAAAATATGACCATGGACTAATTGAACTAAAAGCACTAGTATTAACAAAAAAAATACGATCACCTATTCCTTTCTTTGTATGTGTTGTTCACTGAGCAGTATTAATTAATAATACACTACAACTAGAAATTACCCTTATATTAAAGTCTTATATTAAAGTTTGGGATAATCTCTGCATCTGAAAGCTTTTTATGATATATTCCACATCTATTCTTAAAAAATAAGGCATTGCTAAAAAAATATGCCAAACGGACGTCTAGGTACTGAACATCAAAACATGTTACGTCGCTGGTGTCTACCCCACAGCACACGTCGCTGGTATCTATCCCACTGCACACGTCGCTGGTGTCTACCTCACAGCACACGTCGCTGGTGTCTATCCCACAGCACACGTCGCTGGTGTCTACCCCACAGCACACGTCGCTGGTGTCTACCCCACAGCACACGTCGCTGGCGTCTACCCCACAGCACACGTCGCTGGTGTCTACCCCACAGCACACGTCGCTGGTGTCTACCCCACAGCACACGTCGCTGGTGTCTTCCCCATAGCACACGGCTGAATCCCTGTCAGCACACATATTGCAAGGCTCTGAGCCCAGCGTGGATACCCGGTATAAGGCTTCCTACAGATTCTTGCCAGTGGCTCTGCTCTGTTCACATGACCATATCACAATGCCCTACGTAACTAGATCACAATGCTGTAACATAACTTGAACTTGACTTGAACCGGAACACAAGAAACACATGAGTATATCAAATTTCTGGTGCTTTTCTACACCCCATATCACATGCTCAGTGTTCATTACTTGGCAGCCAGAAGGATAAGAATCTTATTTTGAGCCTTCAAACAACGATTTAAAGTAACTTCTTTGATGTTACCTCAAAGGCGGACAGACAAGGACTGACAAAAGATGGTGGTGTGTTTATTTCATGTTTATAATATGTTTTATGTTTATTTATATGTGTTTAAGTTTTATTTATACTCGCACTCGGGCTTTGCCGATTCGGCGAGAACTCCGATAAGATTGTTTTTCATACTTATTAGGTTTTTGGAGCAAAGTGCACAGACAGTATATAACCCTGGCTCTAAACTTCTTAAGTCCCTTATAACAGGATTAAGCTTAGCTCGCTATTTTTGATTTTCAATAATTTGCGTAAATTTACTTCATTAAGAGTTTTTATACTTAAGATAGGAATTAAAATTATGACAATCACAATAAACCATTTTCCTTTCATAAAAGTTTAATTTAAGTATTGTTTAAGCTAATTGAAGTAAGCTACTTAAGTCTGTTAAGCTTAAGTAGTTTCGAGAAATCGGGGCCTGGTTACAGCTACCCTGGGGTTTTTTAACGTGCACCAGTGTAAAGCACTGTCACACGGGACCCCATTTAACGTCCCTTCCGGACAGTTGATATGTTCGTATTAAAAATGCTTATAGATTATCTGTATGTCTCACGCAAAAAGCTATTCTGTGCGTGCATAGATCTGAAAGCTGCATTTGATTCTATTAATAGAAGTCTGCTATGGTTGAAGATAACTATTGTATTCATGGAAAGTTTTTTAATGTTGTAAAAAATATGTACGACTAAATTGTACGGCTAAAAATTGTGTTCGAGTAAATGGAACATGCTCGGACTACTTCCCATGTTGTATAGGGGTCAGACAAGGAGAAAGTTTATCCCCCTTATTGTTTTCGTTTTTTTTTGTAAATGATCTACATTACTTTTTTTCAAAATAGCACAGTTGTAAATGGCTTGATTATTACAAAACACGACGATGATCAAAGATTAATAGATTTCTTAAAATTGTTTGTGCTGCTGTATGCTGACGATACAATTATTATTTCTGAAAGTGCTAACGATTTACAAAATGCTCTACATGTCTATGAAAATTATTGAAACGAAAATAGACTCACAGTCAATACTTCAAAAACCAAAAAAAAATTCCAGAGGTAGATTGCCTAGATACGAGTTCACTCTTTTTAATGCTAATATTGATGTAGTGTCTGGATATAAATATCTAGGAGTGATATTTGGTAGAAGTGGTTCATTTTGTAAAGCTAAAGAACATATTGCAAAGCAAGCAACAAAGGCCATGTTTAGTCTATTAAAAAAAGCATTATGTCTATCTATTGACCTACAGATTGATTTGTTTAAGAAAATTGTAAAACCAATTTTATTATATGTCCCACATTGTACAAAACTTCCAGTATCTATTTATTATGTTATGCTTAGTAGATATATGTATATATATATATATATATATATATGAGAATAGAATTAGAAACAATGAATTTCAATGGATAAAACATATACGAAATATATTCATTAAATGTGGTATGAATAATATTTGGGAAAGCCATGAGTTCCCAAACACATTATGGCTTAAAAGGTCCGTTCACATGAAATTATCCGATCTATTCAAAAACGAATGTTTTTCTACTTTAAATACGTCAAGAAAATGTTGTAGCTATAGACTGTTTAAAAAGAATTTTGAATTCGAAGAATATTTAGTTAAAACACCTGCTAAGTTTTTGAAATATTTCGTAAAATTCAGAACAAGAAATTATAAACTAACAATTGAAGTAGGAAGCTGGAACAATATAGAACTGAATGATAGAAAATGCGAACTTCGTGATAAAAACAGTATTGGTGATGAATTTCATAATTTATTAGAATGTAGCTATTTTGCCGAATATAGAATAAGATTTATTGACAGACAATTATACCGATATCCTAATGTTTTGAAATTTAAGGATATTATGAATATCAATCCCAATGATAATATAAAATTCATAAAATTTGTAAACTCCTCAAGTGTATTGTTAACAAATTTAGTATAAGAATGTAACACTATGTTCTCCTCTACATATATTTATATATGTTTGATATTAAAGATTCAATAGTATAAACAATATTCACATTTAGAAAATCTGTATTATTATGTCCAATATATTTTGTAATGCCTCATTATGTTGTATTGTATATGTACCCATGCTCTTTTTGTCATGTACTTATGACATGAGTGATGTTAAAATAAACTTGGAAAACGATTAGTATTGTTTTTAGTGTTGCGGCGGGGAATCGAACCTGCGACTGGATTTGGTGTTACCACTAGACCACGGATCCCCTGACTGAGCTTTGATCTAAACATACTGCTGGTTGGACGAATCTATTATCCATATGAGTAAAACTGGGATATAGTCGACTATGCCAAAATGCAATGGGAAGGTACGTTTACTTTTACGATAATTCTAATTACAAACTACCCAACATTGCTTAATTACACTACAACACATCAATATTAAAACGATATCATAAAAAAAATTGTAACTCTTTAAATCACTATGAAGTTTAATAATTAAAGGCTGACATAAACGAAGGGAGGTAATCGCTCGACAGTGAATTAACGATAAAGCATTATGAGGAAATAATCGATTATCCATGAACGATTTCTTACACAATTTAATTTCATTGATTTGATTTCCTAGCCTTTTATGGATGCTCAAGGTCAATGGAATTTGAACATTTTGCTCGTGTTAAGTATAAAATCGCTGCTTATTCTTTACACAAGTTACCTTGAAACGTACACCAAAACTATAAAAAAAAGTCAATGACATTTTTGAATCCCCTCGTATATAATTTTCAATATATAATTGAAATAACTCTTAAAGTATGGGATAGAAACAGGAAACATTAAAAAAAATAGGCATTTTTCCAATTGGGATCACGCATTTGTGATATTGTTGAAGTAAATATAATGTAAGGTAAGCGGATATTACTAAAATCCGGGCCGCCGTACACCGTACCGTTCACACGATAATTATCATTATAAATAAGAATAATGTATATAAGAATAGCGTTTAAGTATTGTTGAACTGCAATACATTGTATGCTTTCAATGCTTTCAAGTGTCGTTATAATGTCTTCATTCATGTATAAACAAAAAATGACAGTTTAATGTACTTTTTAAAGTCTCATTAGTTTACTTATGTTATTTAATATCGGCGAAAAGAGTAATAAAATACGCTTAAAATGCATCATTTCTGACTAGAAATCGTTAAAATGTTCTTGAGGAGACACCCCAAACCCCCCTGCCAACATTTTAAACCAATTATATTCTGGTTCTGAGGGTTGACCAAAAGGTTTCGCCCCTATGTTACGACCCCTCTAACTTGAAATCCTGGATCCGCCCCTGCCATGTACGGGAGATGTACGACAGACACTTTTCTGATTTATAATGATTATCTTAAAATATAGTTAATTTTGAAAACTCAAAACATATAAATGCGTTTGAAATTAATGCATATTGAAAACCACATAATGCTCCAAGCTATAAATGTAGTGAACATTTCAGGTATGTAGAAAATGTCATGTAATCTGAGGTTAAGGTAATATTCGTAAAAATGTCTTAGATTGAGCGAAATAAATAGAAGTGCAGGTGTTAAAAATAAGAATGCTTACAAAAAGAAAAAAAATACTATCGTTTTTTTACATAATGTTATCGACTTTACGTGTTATATTGCCAGCTCTTAAATTTTGTGTGAAACGTCTTCAATGGATTTCAAGTATAGTATAAAGTATATTCTTAACAGTGATTTTTCCAAATATTTGTTGCGTTACAGCACATTCCAGGACATTCAAGTGTTTTTTGTAAGACCCAGAATTCAGGTCAATTAGTAGTGTTGAGTGTGACGAAGCGAGCGACTAGAAATAAAACAAATTCAACTTTCGACTTCTCCGAAAATTCCTGTCAAATACATGTCCATGCATGGTCAGTTTCCGTGCAGTGTTGACTGTGACTTTTAATTACTAGTAAAGAGAGCAACTACAAAAACTTCTTTCCACTGCTCCCAAATTCCTTGTCGTATTCCATGTATTACAAGGTAAGTTTCCAATAACTTCAAGTGTGACTAGGTCAGGAAGTAGAGCAATTTCGCTCCTAATGGTTCATTTCAATGCCACAAGGTCAGTTTATCAGTGTTGATTGTGACAAGGCTAGTAAAGAGAGCAACTCCATGACAGTACCATAAAACCGACCGTCATCAATTGCTCCCTTCAGCACCTAGTCTTGGCATTGACCTTTCCTCCTCCTAATGTCTGCCATGACCTTCCCCATTCATATCTTGACGTTTTCCATATGTCCATCTAGTGTCTGCCGTGCCGTTTCCTCTATCTACTTTTGGCATTCACTGTTCCTCCATCCAGTTATGGCCATCAAATTGGTCCGATCTAGTCTCTTAAGCTTGTCGTTGGTCACCGTTGATTCTCTGTTGTAGTTATGTTTAGTCCACCGAGTATCTCATGTCGATTTGCGCGCGTAATATTCTGCGCGACAATAAAGAGGTTGCGAAACACTACTTGTACGGATACGTGTACGTGTGGGCTACTTAATGTGCAATGCGTCATCAAGGTACGCTTGGCTACACGAACAAGTGCACATACGGATAGTGGTTCGCAACCTCTCTGTGATCCACTAATCAATGAACAGATGTATGCGTGACCCTCATTTACCATGAGCTTAGCCTATAGTCACTTAGTTTAACATGGATAAGATTCCTTCCAGTACAAAACATTCTCAACTTAAGATTTCCCGCGTTACGAACTTAACCCTCGGTAATAAGTGTGTTTCCTGCATTCGTGAAGAGAACCGCCGTTATTAAATTCTAGAACTGAAGAGTATACTAAGCCATAACTAAATTCTATAACTGTATCAAATGGTGCTGGATAGAAGTAAAATTTAATTTATAAAAACAGTTATATCGAAATAAAATTATTATGTATGTATACATGTTCATTACTTAGAAATTTAAGATGTTTAAATAACAATTCTATTCAAAATTGTAGTTTTCTAATGTTCACATATAAATGCGTTTATGGTAAGATGAAACGAAGGTATTCATTTGTTTGTGAATAAACAACTCGAAACTACAACCATGTACACTTTTAGCGATGATCACACGTTAATGAGACATTTCAATGAGGAAACGGCCATTTATATAGGGCAAGAGGGCTTTGAAGCTAAATGAAATACGAAAATGTGAGATTTTATGGGAGAGAATATTTATGGTTGGAGAAGACAAACATTTCTGTGTACATTAGATCTCTTAGTGGGATCATAAATTGGAACAGGTACATAAATATAAACGCTGATACTGGATTTCAAAAATTCTTTCGTGTTTTTATGAATGAACCCTTTTATAGGAAATAGTCTCAGATATTGAATTAAATGTTTCTCTTTTTATGCAACCTATGAATCTGTGGAAAGTGAAATATAACATTATTGTCAGAGCCGGCCTATCCAATGTACAATGTCATTCGAAACATTATGTGTATTTTTTAACAAAACGGCAAAACATTTGCATTCAAAATTGTAAAAACATAACCAAAAAAAAAACGTTAAGATCTTTGCTACCTAAACAGTCAATGGCACCTTGAACGTTCAATATTCGGTTCTGAATAACGAAATGATCTGTCCTTAACGAGTTATTTTAAACAAATGTTTTACTCATGTATGCAAAAAATTGATAATTCAATTCAATAATAAATCAACAAAGTCTGTGCCGATATAAAACATGCAAAAAGTAAAACAAGATACATACCTGTGGTTCCATATAGTTTTTAATAATTTCCAACGAAAGAAATCAGGAAAACTTGTAAGAATAAAAATGATACGATTGTCGTCTGCGTTCTATCAAATGTCGTCTGCCATATTCGAATATCTCCATTGTTTCAGCTGGGTTCGTCTGATGGGCGTATTGGCGTCCGTTCTCGATTTATACCTGGCAATTTCATGGTCCGGAATGAAAATTGAAACAAATTATGCGCACCAACTCGTCGATTTCAAACGTTCCCTTGCTTTGTTCTGTTTCGTTTTGAGCTGACCGTGCCTTCGCAAGCTGATTTTCCTCGGCCATAACTTCAGATGCGTTATCTTGATTGCTAATAAGGATTTGATAATTCAGCTAGGTTTGCCATGAAATATAACCCATGTCTAATCTAGATTCGAAACAAGACCGCCAATAATTTAGCCCGTAGACTGGTATAGACACGCCGAAATATGAATTATCAAGCCGAGATGTTCGCAGACATACATATGTATATTTCCATAATACATGGGATGAAATGATAATGAGATACAATGGCATATACTCAATAATTATAATTCATATGCTTACTGAATTGTTTTACATTAAATCCCCTTATTTTTCTCCTTTGTGCCTGAACATGAAGTAATAAACTAGTCGGCACGGGATTGCGCTATAGTATTTGTTATGTATAATGTTTATTCGTCAGCCAGTCTGCATCCGACAAACATAATGTGTTGAAACCGTCGCATTTAAAAAAAAAACACGGCTAGAATAAGTTAGAAACGGAAATTCAATGTTGTTTTTTTGCGAACGACATTTTCTATATGACCTTGTAAACCCATTTTGATGTGAACGGATGTCACAATGTCTTCAATGTTGAAGAAGATGAATATTAAAACAGGCATCTCTAAACCCACATATTTATTCATACAAATGTATATTTGTTTTGATTTTTCTTTTAGCGTTTATATCCCGGACCAGGATACACTATAATTATACGGTTCCGCGTGCACTATTTTTTATATACCTTCAAATTCAGGCACACTTTTGATGTTTTAGAAAACAGATAACATGGGCACTGCGCGTCTGTTGTCGTCCTTTTCAGTCGAAAAGAAAGGTGCTTATGTCAGCATATATTAAATCCAGAGTTGTGGCCCTTGCGTTTTGTCTCCAGCAATGTGTGTAAGTTTTACGGTTTTTTTTTAATTATGGCAACGTGAACAGCTAGTGCACGCCGCCGCCGCCGAAAGCTGACATTTTACCGCGCCCTTTTTCTTCGAAAACCAAACCAAAACACCAGCATTAGCAACAACTACAGGCAATTCACAACTCAATGTTCGGGCGCCAGTCTTGCAGGTAGGGCGGCCAGAGTATTTATGTGGTGGTTTTGGACCGCGGTGCTGCGAAGTTTCACAGGTCTAGCCTACCTGTCATAAACCGAAACCCCGCGATAAACCAACAGACACACTTCCACACTCACTTTCTACAAATAATTTGTTTCTTTTCACAATTTTACTCGTAATAATATATTGTAATGAAAAGTTATGGTATAGGTCTGATGTGCTTGGGGTTTTTTTATAATTGAAATAAGAATAGACGGAATGCTCGGGAAATGGCACATTCTCACTCGTGGAAGCAAGGATTTGCCCATGGATACGGGTTTCATTGAATTTAAAAGAAATATGAAGCAAATAGAATATTTTGAAGAATAGAAGTACGATGATTTCTATAACATAACACAGAAAATTGCATATATAAAGACAAATAAAACTATATGTTTGATCGACAGCAGGCTTCGATAATATGAATATGGCACCTGGATTGTCAGACGTTGCTATCACATCGACATATCTACGAACACTAGCGAATGTTTATATCATAATTTGTCAAATCATTAACATTCATCTATTTATGTTCATGTTATACAGATTAAAACAGACTGGACAGCAAAGCATTCCTTTATCGACACTTTCTACATAATGCAATCATTCATTATTAACATGTATACTGACTGAGAGTAACAGTGTGAGTTTAATTAAACTGGTCAATATTAAACACTGCCAATTAATGTTTTCAACTGAAATCGTCGCTAACATCATATTAACCACACAGTTTCATTATGTCTCGTGGTGGCATGCAAAGACATCGTCCTATAAGGAAGGTGAAAACTGGCGGCCTTTACACGTGTATCCTCTGACACTTTTTGATAAAATCATTAGTGTAATCAGACGGTTGTTACTTAATTGCTATGCAATTTATTTGATACTGGGACTATCTAGTCGGTGTGGGTATCGTCCCTGTAATTACCGCGAGTGAAGCGATTGCTTATCAAGTTAATGTTTGAGCTTGAAGTGAATGTTAACATTAAAGGAATATACTGTCAATTCGGATACCTATTGTCTTTCCCGTAGTCCTAGTATTCCAATGTGTTTTGGCAAGATAAGTTTGCTAATGTTCAGGGGTCATATTGTAGAAAGATCTTAAGTTAAAATTGTACCTTTTCCTTAAATTCAGCGATTTCCATTACTGTTTTATCCCGCAGGTAGAACTTGGTATGCTTATTGTACATTCTGTATAAACTAAGTTATGGACACTTAAGATTTTAAAAATGAAAACTAGAGTCTACGTGTTAAAGAATTAGCTTTTCGAAGAGATATAACAATTCCAAATTTTACACTTAAGTTTATAGATGTTAAACATTTCCCAATATGCTCTGTAACACTGTTCATGTTGTAAACAGCATCGTTGTTAGCATTTAAAGGTGAACGATTTTATGATGAGCTGATATATCATCGTTAAATAAAATAAACACAAGTGAAATAGCAGTTTCAAAGGTGTAAGAAGTAAAGCAGATATCACAAGTGTCTTGATTTAATCAATAGATCCGTAAATCGTGAGAAAACTCATAATTCAACCATGTCCAACAGGTAAAATGCACGGGCGTTTCTGAGAATTTTACTTTGCTGAAATGCATGTTTACCCGTTTATCATATGAACAAGTTGATTATACATTAGACAATATCTCCATGAGTATACAAATCATAATAGATAAATTGTAAAACACATAAGTCAGATGGCACCCACGACAGGATAGATAAACAGCGAAAAGAGGATATGATTTCTACTCTCAATACATATGAAATGTGTTTTTTATATAATTCAAACGCATTATATGCATACACTGCCAAATTTCTATTAACAACAATTTTTTAGAGGTCATCAACTCAAGACACTTTCAACATACAATTGACATTCAAATAAAAAGTGGAATTCGTCTTCAAGAAAAAAACCTAACCTATTGCTTGAAACAAATATCTTTCCATTTAAGCCTAGGACTT
Source organism: Mya arenaria (assembly GCF_026914265.1). Taxonomy (NCBI): domain Eukaryota; kingdom Metazoa; phylum Mollusca; class Bivalvia; order Myida; family Myidae; genus Mya; species Mya arenaria. The sequence continues at coordinate 47,563,130 of NC_069126.1, read as the reverse complement.
ACAATTTCGGTTGCTTTTAGGTGCATACGAATATTTATCAGCGTCCATTGTTACAATCTTTAACCAATATTTTATTACATTTACTGACCTTTAACATAGTAATGAGGTTCTTCCAAGTGTACCCCGGGCAAAATCGTTTGGGTTTGTTTGTTATCTTACACCTAACAAATCTTGACAAACATGTCTTTCAATTTTAAGAATATTACTGAGAACCTATATTTCCGACGTAAATCTGTGCTTAATGGAAATGCAGTGTTTGTGTGTGCGCGCGTGCGTGAGTGTGTGCGTGTGTGCGTGCGTGTGTGTGAAATTCAAAATTGCATCATCGGGAGTCGAGTGGGTTGGGTGGCGGCGTTGGGCTGGGGGAGGGGGGTGCGCATGCCCACTAACGTCATATCCTGGACGTGTGTGCATTTCAAAGTTAGGTAAACTGCATGGAGGTTAATTAGATATGGGTAAATATATATCATGATTACATATCATAGGAAAAAGGAAAAAAGTATCACCCTCAAAAAATCCTTATATGTTTCCCTACCGTTTTTTGTTGTTGTTTTTTTCCGATATAATAAAGAATATAAACTATGCAAGTAAAACTCACACAACTCGCATTGACACAAAATGTCCTTTTTGAAGTTGTGATGAAAGGCCCATCATTTACAGGATTGAAGTAATCTTTTTTTATTCCTTTAGAAACTTAAAAATAAGACGTTAAAGCTGTGATCTCACAGATTTACCGTTTTTACAACTTTTTTTTATTTTTTATCTTGGAAAGAGCATTTTTTTCCGTAAATATCTGCAAACCAATAATAAAAGATTGCTGACAAAAAAATCAGAGCGCAGATTTGCCTATTTCCGTTAGAAACTAACGGTTTAAGAAAAATGCATAAAACATGATTTTTGAACTTAAATATAAAAATCTGCGATCTATTTTTTCAGCAGTGTTATATCACTGGTTTCCATGGATTTTCGCCAAAAAATGGCTCGTTCCAGGACAAAAAAAATGAAAAAGATGTCAAAACGTTCATTCTGTGAGGGTGCAGCTTTACGAAATAAATTTAATTCTATGAATATAAACCTTGAGTAAACTCAAGTGTTCAAGAATATGTATTCACCACGTTATTTACATCTCTGTCCATGAATTTTAACAAAGTGGCCAGCTTAGAGAAAGTGCCTTTAAACATATCAGATTTGCGAAACATCGTACCAACGAGAGTGATTAATACAATGTTATAATAACTTGTTGCACAATCGTGTAAAATAAATAAGTACAAACAAACAGTTAGTTTTAACGACAAAGTTAAAATATAATAATTCGGTTTCTTCTTTTTGTTTAAAAAAGCCTACCCTCCTATTTACAATATGTTTAGTCATTTAACACGACGTGAGAGCACACACTACAGGTCTAATTAAGGCTAATTCGGTTGCTCGTATGCTGAACGTCCTTGATTCATGTATACATGTGAAACTTGCCATTTAATATAAGCATTTTTTATATAACTTATCTAGAATGGCGTCTCGTCGGTTTGCACGAACTCTAGCTGACTACAACATTGTTTTATAAATTTTAGAACTCTTGATGTCAATTGGCGTAAAGGGCACTGTGTTTCTATACGTATACTATTATACTGAGAGATAAGGATCTGTGAAGAGATAAGGATCTGTGATAAGGTCGCTTGTATCATGGAGAACATTGGAATAATCGGTTGGTCAGTATTGTTTCTTTTTCACAAGTCTCTACATATACTCTCAGGTTACTACAGACATACACAAGCACGACAGGCAGGGAGACGGACGGACGGACGTGTATGCGGACGGCGTGCATACATTCAGACAGACAGACAGACTAAATTACGCGTGCATATAAACTCGAAAGATCATGCTTATATTAACATTCAACACGACGAAATGTAATATTTCCTTACACATATCTTGTGATACTTTCCATGTCAGCGGTCTTGTGGGTCAGAGCTGGGCCATCGTCTTCTCGACGGCGGGTCATCGAGTGCGTATCCATGACAACAACCCGGAAGGACTTTCCCGCGGGATGAAGTCAATCTTACAGAAGATGGAAGATTTAGAGGCAAAAGGTGTTTAACCTATATGTATTACAGTGGTCCAACTTGCTGTCAGTAGTTTGCTTACAAATCAGGTCCAACTGGCTGTCAGTAGTTTGCTTACAAATCTGGTCCAACTGGCTGTCAGTAGTTTGCTTACAAATCTGTCCTTTGAGGTATTGTCTTAGACTCGATGACATCGTCGGCGTCATCGTTTAAGAACTGTAACATTGGCCCTGATTCAAAAAACTTTTCAGGACATTGCAAGAGTCAGTGTGAAGCAAGGCCTATTCTTTGCGCTTGAAGAACTGTCGAGCTATGCCTCTTTACGATTGAAAATGTAGCGGTATCTCTTTGCGGTGGTCATGTTTGACATGGCATGGGCGTCTGAATCAGTAATGTAGTAGTTCAAATAATGTTATAATTTCTATGAACGTGTTCAACGATGAAAGGATAAGCAGCAAAAGAAAGATATTTCATGAAAAATCAAAACATGTAATGAATGTAATTGACAGTTTTCGTTGTTCTACTTTAAGGGGCACTACGAGGAAGCCTATCCGCGCAAGAGGCGTTCAAACTTATCCAGTCCGCACCCAGCATCGAGCAATGTGTATCTGATGCTGACTATGTGCAGGTGCAATTATTTGAGTTCATGCAATGACATTTTACCTAAGCTGATAGTAGTCACACTCGAGTCTGTTTCCTTGGTAAAAAAACATAACTGCACTCCTATTTAAGGGACAATGCAACATCCTTTTGTTTAGCCCATGACCTGTTTTAAAGAGGCGGACGTGTACACCTCAAGACACCTCCGTATTTATGTATTTTATTTATTTATTTATTTATTTATTTATTTATTTATTTATTTATTTATTTATTTATTTATTTATTTATTTATTTATTTATTTATTTATTTATTTATTTATTTATTTTTGGGGGGAGGGGTATGAAACTAAGGGTTTTAAGGCATCAGGACATGTATTTGACCGCTTGTCTCATATGTTCCGACCTCAACATTGGCTTCGTTTCGCGATTTTAAGCATTCGTTGTCGTACCATTCACCGAAAAAGTCTGAACTCTGTGTAATTGCTAAAAGTCTATGAAATAGCGATATTATTGGAGTCTTTTCTACCGAGTTCATCATTTTGTTCCCTGCCCATGTATCAAAATAGAGACGAATTTCTAAGGAAACTCTTGGGGTCTTTTAACGTCCATATTTCTAACTTTCTTATATCTAACTTCCGTAAATGACTTCCGTTCAAACTTCCTTTATTCAGTCATATTCCTTCTTTATGTAATGATTTTTTAATTCCGTACTTTTGACTTTCGACTGACTTAATATAAAAACATATTAAAGTTAAAAATATGGAAATGGCAAGTCACGCGGCTTCGAGCAGTTTTGGATACATTTCGGATATTAGAATTTATTTGAAAACAAGTATGTATTTGTGTCGATTGCAGGAATGTGTGTTCGAGGACTTCAAACTAAAACAAGGGGTGATGGCGGAGGCTGAGAGGTTCGTCCGTCCGTCCGCCATTCTTGCCAGCTCTACCGGAAACATATTCCCCTCCCGCCTCTCAGAGGGACTCAAACTGAAGGAGAGGATCATTGTCGCCCACCCGGTATGATCTCTATTGTCCGCCTGTCTGTATCCGCCCGTACCTTATGTTATCGATTAGAGAACTATTTCATGTATGCATGAATTGTCCACTACCTCGAAGTGTATTGTAGTTATACGTGTCAGAAATGTCTAAGAATAACTTAATATGATTTTGTTCTTTCAATATTTAACTGTTATCAAGGGAACGTTTATACTTAAACATAGGGAATACGGCAGTCTGGTCGGACCAGCTGAATCGTTTGTCAAAAGCCATACGTTTATGGCAAAATGACGACATATTGATTAAAGGTGATCCCCTGTTGATTAGTATAATTATATTTCCTGCTCGTCTGTGTACTTTCAGTAGTTTGAATCTATAAACGAGTTCTGTAAATAAACTAAATTGTGCGTAGAATACACGAACTGCGTTGATATTCGGAATCTTAAGGGAAAATATTCTGAAAGCAATTTTAGCAACACCAATTGATTTTCAAATAAGATCATTCCATTTTTTTAATTTAAAAAAAAACTATCGTAAAATTGACCACATACATTGATAAAACATAACCATGTTTCCCCATATATTCTCTTTCTCTAGCTGAACCCTCCGCACCTGGTTCCTCTCGTTGAGATCATCCCTGCACCCTGGACCGCCGCTGACGTCACTTCCAATGCGAGGCGGCTGCTTGCGTCCGTTGGTCAGGAGCCGATTGTCGCCCGGAAGGAGACGGCGGGTTTCATTATCTGCCGGGTGCAGCACGCCATCACCGCCGAGTGCTTCAAGCTGATCAGGGTATATTCATTTCACTGGACAATGTGGTTCGCGTTTTTGTTTTCTCGCGATAGTTTCGGATACATTACACGTTTGTATAGAAGAATTATGAGGTATCCAACGAAAGATTATTAGAATGAATATTTTGCTGAGCAGGTGTCATTAACTTAAGTACATATATGAGTGATGAAAACAATATACATCTACAACTAGGGTATATAGTAATCACATGTAGACTGACATATCTTGCAATCGATTTTGAAGTTGCTGGGATCAAATTTAGGACAGCAGTACAAGTACTTAAAATAGAAAATCGGTTTTCACGTAACAACTTAATCAGTATTAACGTAAAGCGATGGAACTTGGTATGTAGCAAGCCCACATGTTGACGTATAGCGATGGAACTTGGTATGTAGCAAGCTCACATGTTGACGTATAGCGATGGAACTTGGTATGTAGCAAGCCCACATGTTGACGTATAGCGATGGAACTTGGTATGTAGCAAGCTCACATGTTGGTATGTAGCAAGCTCACATGTTGACGTAAAGCGATGGAACTTGGTATGTAGCAAGCTCACATGTTGACGAATAGCGATGGAACTTGGTATGTTGCAAGCTCACATGTTGACATATAGCGATGGAACTTGGTAGGTATCAAGCTCACATGTTGACGTATAGCGATGGGACTTGGTATTTAGCAAGCTCACATGTTGACGTATAGCCATGGAACTTAGTATATAGCAAGCTCACATGTTGACGTTTAGCGATGAAACTTGGTATGTAGCAAGCCCACATGTTGACGTATAGCGATGGAACTTGGTATGTTGCAAGCCCACATGTTGACGTATAGCGATGGAACTTGGTATGTTGCAAGCTCACATGTTGGTATGTAGCAAGCTCACATGTTGACGTAAAGCGATGGAACTTGGTATGTAGCAAGCTCACATGTTGGTATGTAGCAAGCTCACATGTTGACGTAAAGCGATGGAACTTGGTATGTAGCAAGCTCACATGTTGGTATGTAGCAAGCCCACATGTTGACGTATAGCGATGGAACTTGGTATGTAGCAAGCTCACATGTTGGTATGTAGCAAGCTCACATGTTGACGTAAAGCGATGGAACTTGGTATGTAGCAAGTTTACATGTTGACGAATAGCGATGGAACTTGGTATGTAGCAAGCTCACATGTTGACGTATAGCGATGGAACTTGGTATGTAGCAAGCTCACATGTTGGTATGTAGCAGGCTCACATGTTGACGTAAAGCGATGGAACTTGGTATGTAGCAAGCTTACATGTTGACGAATAGCGATGGAACTTGGTATGTAGCAAGCTCACATGTTGACGTATAGCGATGGAACTTGGTATTTAGCAAGCTCACATGTTGACGTATAGCGATGGAACTTGGTATGTAGCAAGCTCACATGTTGACGAATAGCGATAGAACTTGGTATGTAGCAAGCTCACATGTTGACATATAGCGATGGAACTTGGTATTTAGCAAGCTCACATGTTGACGAATAGCGATGGAACTTGGTATGTAGCAAGCTCACATGTTGACGTATAGCCATGGAACTTGGTATTTAGCAAGCTCACATGTTGACGAATAGCGATGGAACTTGGTATGTAGCAAGCTCACATGTTGACATATAGCGATGGAACTTGGTAGGTATCAAGCTCACATGTTGACGTATAGCGATGGGACTTGGTATTTAGCAAGCCCACATGTTGACGTATAGCCATGGAACTTGGTATATTCACTATAACTAAGATGAAAACAACTGTTCCGTTAAATAACTTAAATCAGAGTGGCATATAGTGATGGAACATAGTATGTTGCAAAAACATAACTGTGAAGACGTATCTTTGGATTAAATAAGTGATTGATTGAATCAAGACCGTTCAAGAATTACTGTTGTTTCCAAAGAAAAAGCATACGCGTCTTCTGGAGTAGATGTCCAGTACAAACGTAGATAGAAAGTTAACATCAATGAACGTGGATGCTCAGGCTGACTTTTTAAATGTGGTGTTTAGAGTTGATACCAAATGACCACTTAGGGTCGTTTCATTAGTTGATCATGGTTGTAATTTTGATACTTTTTGATAATGCCCCAAGTGCTGAGATACCTTTAGAATTCCCCAAAACCTCAGACTCTGTTCCGACCTACGTATTTCAGGACGACGTTGTAAGCGTTGATGACCTTGACAAGCTGATGCCACACGGTCTAGGGCTGCGTTACGCCTTCCTTGGGGCGCTCGAAACTTCATATCTCAACGCTAACGGTATACCGAGCTGTGTCATTAAATATGTTAACAACAAAGTAGAGTTTATATTAAGCGAATCTATAAACTAGATATTCCATGTATGCCATTGTCTCCTTTTCGAGCTATAGAAATAGTAGTGTATTAATTTCTTTTTATAAGTTGTCCTTACACCTTCAGGCATCGAGCATTTCTGCAACATGTATGGTGACGCAATCTACGAGTTACAGGAACAGTCAGGGCCGCCAATCCGTCTAGAGGGCGCCACACTGCAGACCATTCAGCAGCAAATAGAGCAGCGAATTCCATTGGATAAAATAGACGAGCGAAGGCAATGGCGGGACGAACGCCTTGCCGAGTTGTATAGATTGAAAAACAAGAAGTCTTCTGAGTAGTGTTCTATTTTGTACATAGAACGAATGCATATGTTTAAAGATATTTTAATTGTAGCTGCTATGTAGACAATAATGATTTTTTTTTTATATTCACAATTTGCAGCTGTTCCAGCCATGCGTTGTTTTGTCATGTTGCTAAATCGAAACAAACATCCTATATAATTTAAATGTTGTACAAGATTTCTGTTATAAACGATTTTTGCTTGGTCCGAAGACAAAGAGCCTTTTGCATATTTCAATTGAATAAAATTAAGTAAATTACTTTTCAACTACTGCTAAAGCAACAAATGTCCTAAAGATTATCACCTGAGAAAGCCAAAATAAAACTGTAGGCTATAACGATCAAGCAGGTAATCAATCAAACAAGCATAAAACAACATGACTGACCATATAAGCACATACTGGACCATCTGGCAATACGAGGCTCGAGTCATGGCCGTCAAGATATTGAGTCGATTTCGTTGTGGTAATGCGAGGAGATTATGTACAAGAAGTAAACCTCATCCGCAGATTCTGGATCCGAAGGCCTGAGAGTGGTGCTCTCCGTAAGCATCATTGTGCGCTACATGAAGGAACGGGAAATCGTCATTCTCGTCTTCCCGTTCGTCTTCGTCTCCACACAAGAGTTACTTCCTTTTGCTGTAAAGCTATCAGTGCCTGACTCATATCACGCGATAGAAGAATATGTACACCAATTTATAGGACGCAAAAGCCTGTTGTACCGCATACTCTATGTGCACAACTTCTCATGTAGATAACAGTTTCTGTCAACGAATATGATATATAAATGAATGCATATATGTGTGTAGTGTACATAATCAAACCAGTTGTTCATTTAAGCCCGCAGAACATGCATAGGCGGTGGGCGAAGCAAGACATATCGATATTGTGTAGCTTATTGTGGAGTTGCAGTAATTGAAAAATGGGCACATTACACAAAAAAAAGACATAGCTATAACATTCTGGTGTTCCGTGGTATACATCTTTTGCACATGACATACCTCCTTTCATCAGTAAAATGAACATTACATGATTGTTGTCCATCGCCGATTTGTTTTCAGCAGAGAATAACCGGTACATGTGCAAAAAGGGTACCGTTTTAGTAGATTTCGCAGAGGGTAAACCACAGTTCCAAGATTGCTTTAAAACATCGCATGTTTACAAAACTGAATTATCTTGTAAACGTAAAGAAACGTTTAATAATAGATTTGCAAACAAAGTTATAGTCATTGCCGTAATTTTTAAGATATTTAAGCGTTTAAAACATTAAAATTCACATATTTTAAAGTGGAGATTAATTGAACAATATAAAATATTTAAAGGCGTTCACATGATATGCGTGATAGCAGTGGTACAGTAAAGGGAGGTAACTGCTGCAAGGAGACGAAGACACGATGATGACGATCTCATAACGCCCAACGATGCCTAAAATGCCTCTATTTTTATAAAATATCATAAACACAATGTGTGTCTTTTTATTTTTATTGTTAAAACTCCAATAACTTCACAATAGTTATCCTCAGAATAGTACAGCAAAAATCAAATTAACATTTAACTTATAACCAGATGGTTAAACTTTTAATCCGATGTTACATTTTCAGGTTTTATGATATTATGAGCAATGTCTAAATATTAGCATAAGTCTAAAGATTTTGCACATATATTTATATAATCGTAAAGTAAACTGCTAGCTTTTAAGTCCAATAAGTCCAACGGTTAAATGAGCTAATGCAACTTATATATAATAATTGCTCCCTCCAAACAATACAGGAAAAACACGAAGATGCCGAGTTACATGAAGTCACGTGCTAACGGCGCCTTCTCGGCGGAGTATGGGCACCGTTGAACCAATCAGCGGAACATTGACACCGTATCGATGCAGCAAAAATTATGTTTTATTTCAACATTGCAAGAAACATACAAGTACTTCTAAAAAAGTTATATATGAAAAGAACATGACAAAGAAAGATGCAATTTTAATCAGTATTAGAACAGCAAATATAACAAACATCTGGCTTAAGACACCCATGCCAAACTGATCAATGATCAAATAGGAGGAGCGATTCAGACATCCATGTCTTATGAAACAAGAACCCATGCCATTCAGACTTAATGCAAAATAAAAATAAAACACTGATTCAGACGTCCATGCCAAATCAAGCAGAAACACTGATTCAGACATCCATGCCAAATTAAGCAAGAACACTGATTTAGACGTCCACGCCAAATAAAACAAGAGCTCTGATTCAGACGTCAATGCCAAATCTAGCAGAAACACTGATTCAGACGTCCATGCCAAATTAAGCAAGAACACTGATTTAGACGTCTACGCCAAATTAAACAAGAGCTCTGATTCAGACGTCCATGCCAAATTAAACAAGAGCACTGATTCAGACGTCCATGCCAAATCGAACAAGAGCACTGATTCAGACGTCCATGTCAAATCGAACAAAAAAACTGATTCAGACGTCCATGTCAATTCAAACAAGAGCACTGATTCAGACGTCCGTGCCAAATTAAACAAGAGCACTGATTCAGACGTCCATGTCAAATCAAACGAGAGCACTTATTCAGACGTCCATGTCAAATCGAACAAAAAAACTGATTCAGACGTCCATGCTAAATTAAACAAGAGCATTGATTCAGACGTCCATGCCAAATTAAACAAGAGCTCTGATTCAGACGTCCATGCCAAATCAAACAAGAGCACTGATTCAGACGTCCATTACAAATCAAAGAAGAGCACTGATTCAGACGTCCATGCCAAATTAAATAAGAGCACTGATTCATATGTCCATGTCAATTCAACCAAAAGCACTGATTCAGACGTCCATGCCAAATTAAACAAGAACACTAATTCAGACGTCCATACCAAAATAAACAAGAGCACTGATTCAGACGTCCATGCCAAATTAAACAAGAGCACTGATTCAGACGTCCATGCCAAATCAAACAAGAGCACTTATTCAGACGTCCATGTCAAATCGAACAAAAAAACTGATTCAGACGTCCATGCCAAATTAAACAAGAGCATTGATTCAGACGTCCATGCCAAATTAAACAAGAGCTCTGATTCAGACGTCCATGCCAAATCAAACAAGAGCACTGATTCAGACGTCCATTACAAATCAAAGAAGAGCACTGATTCAGACGTCCATGCCAAATTAAATAAGAGCACTGATTCATATGTCCATGTCAATTCAACCAAAAGCACTGATTCAGACGTCCATGCCAAATTAAACAAGAACACTAATTCAGACGTCCATACCAAAATAAACAAGAGCACTGATTCAGACGTCCATGCCAAATTAAACAAGAGCACTGATTCAGACGTCCATGCCAAATCAAACAAGAGCACTGATTCAGACGTCCATGCCAAATCAAACAAGAGCACTGATTCAGACGTCCATGCCAAATTAAACAAGAGCACTGATTCAGACGTCCATGTCAAATCAAAGAAGAGCACTGATTCAGACGTCCATGCCCAATTAAACAAGAGTACCGATTCCGACGTCAATGCCAAATTAAGCAGGAGCTCTTATTCAGACGTCCATGCCAAATTAAACAGAACCACTGATTCAGACGTCCATGTCAAATTAAACAAAAACACTGATCCAGACGTGCATGTCAAATCAAACAAGAGCACTGATTCAGACGGCCATGTCAATTCAAACAAGAGCACTGATTCAGACGTCCATGCCAAATCAAACAAGAGCACTGATTCAGACGATCATGTCATAACCAACTAGAGCTCTTGTTCAGACGTCCTTGCCAAATAAAACAAGAACACTGCTTCAGACTCACATGGCAAATCAAACAAGACCTCTTTTTCAGAAGCCCATGTCAAATTAAACAAGAGCACTGATTCAGATATCCATGCCAAATCAAACCCAGCAAGCGGATGTCAACAAATTTGTCTTTTGTTTTCTCATTCGAACTCGACAATTCATAAAGACTTTTCTACACACTGACTGTTGAAATAGCGCAATGGGTGTGAGGGTTAGGGTTACTGCTTTTGAAAGACGACACCGACGATGACAACAAGGCTATGACAATATCTCGAATAAGAACGAATTTGTGAGCAAACAAATGTCTGTTAGCCATTCGAAATAAATTGATAATTGATTTATTTTACCTATGAGTCTTCTTTAAAATTAATGTTCGTCTAGGCTGCCGTCATGGATATCCCCTGGATGACCCGCTGTCGAGTATACGATGGCTCAGCTCTGTCTCCCAAGACTGCTGTCATAGGAAAAAAATATGACAAAGTAGTACAACCGTTCGAAACACCAAAAATGTGTATGCTATTATAAAACAGTTTATTATAAGCAATGTTGGATCAATGCTTTGTCTTGTATGTGAACAGATGCGAGCAAATGCTTGTAAAGTGTTATACATATGGCCAATACTATGGTAGGAAAGAAGACATTTAAATTATTAAAGAAAAGGCATCCTCATTTATTTTTAACTTTGTTGTCGATATTTATATTTGATAAGAACAGTTTAAAGTACCATAATTACACACGTAAAGAATGGCTACCTGAAACATATATCCCTTACCCATTCAGTTTTGGATTTTGTTTTAATACCAATTTTGAAAATCATAAGTCCCCCACCACCCCTACGGCCTTTATTTTCTACGCGAAGGACGCCTTTCTGGCTACCTGCTATACGGTCTCGGCGGATACGCGTTTGCACACCGAACTCTACTTGATAGAGGAAGTGAACCGTCTGAAAGTCTGCAAAAGTGTGCAGTAAGGTAAACGGGCACGAACATATAAAATGCAATCTGTCTTCGATCTTCATTCAGACTAGAATTAAAGAGCAATGGGGAAACGTGATAGAAATAAATTTCGTCAACTAATAACATGGATTCTTATACTCAGATCTACAATTCATGTGGTAATTGTTATAATAATTTATAAGATTAATATTCCCATTTAAATATTACCATCGCATTATCACGACTTATTGTTCTTTCATATTTTGAACGAAATGCATTTCGAAAACTAGCGGTTCCTTTAAATGCAAGATGAAAATGAAAAATATTATAATTCTTGCATATTGTGTGTAGCTTGTTGCATTGTAGCTATGTTGCTTTCGTCGCCGATGAAGCTGTACGGTTTTCGTACAATTATTTAAAAGTTTATTTTCATTTAAGCATTGTTTGCATCGTTTTAAAAGACTTTTAAAAACAAGGCTAAAATTTCTACAGAATTTTCGGCTAGTACCTGTAGTGGTTAAGGTTCTCCATTGGAGGTCGTAATAATTGAGTAATTTAATTTCAGCAGTAAGTGCGTTACTTTCAATTTAATTTCACACGTCGTCTGATATGAAACATCAAGGGTGTTATGGGCACGTAGCTGCATTTGCCTTGAAGAACTTGGATGCAAACACACCAGTATTTAACATTTTAGATGGTTTTTAAGATATCAGCTTTTATTCTTATTTTAAATGTTATGTTTTTAAAAGCAGTCCGTAAGATCCAATTATTTTTTCACCAAGTTACCCATAGTTCATAAAGTATGCATTTTGGTAAGCTTATTATTTTCATAAGTTTCATTGACTACTTACAATTCAAATTGCAGGTTTCTCTGAGGACCAGTTCATTGAAGGCAATGAGGTGTACCTGGTCGGAGCATCGGGCACTAAATTCTCGTGTCCGGTCCACAAGGACGCAACCACTAGGATGCAGATCATGTGTTACAGTCCAAGGTTTGTGGACATTGGCTCTTAACCATTTTGGGTTACATTCAGTAAAAGAGAAATTCAAACTGTTGACCCAACTCTACAATTTTAGATGTATTTACAAAGTACAACTTCATTGAAAAAGAGGCTCGGTTATTGTCTGCCTCCCATCCTGGCTGATATTTCACATGTTTCAATTCCATTAATTGGCATTGACATTGGGAATGAATTACAATGTCAAATTGGGCTGACCAAGATGTGCCCATTTTTTTCCATACTTTTCTAGTGTTTTAAAACATTCACAAATTTCTCATATATATTCGTTTTACTTTTCCAGTGTTTCAAATTACTACGCCGCTATTTAGAGAATGAAAATTTGGAAAGTCAAATGTGTTAACAAAACAGATGTGGATACTCATTGGATTTTAACCATTCTTCTTAGTTTAAGACTGCATGTACGCGTGTTTTTATAGTAAGTTAATATTCAGTCATCTTACTGTCAGAGACTTGTCTGTTTCGATTTAAAATGTTTGTTTTCCAGATAAAGAGTCAATGCCACGCTAGTTTGTTGACACATTTTGAGGTGTGGGTGGGGTAAAAAAAATATCGGATCTATCTGTAAATTGTGTGAATTCTCCAGGAAGCTCCTTTTACGTACTGCAACGGTTAACAGTTCAAAATACATTTGAACGAGGATATAAAATTTTATTTATGTTCGAACAGTTGTTTTTGTCTGTAATTTGTTTGGTATGAAAGCAAATGTTCGAACATTCAGCTTCAAAGATCAGTAAAATGTTTGATAAACGGTATAACCGGTAATAAACGGTAAGTTGTTAATTTCCAATTATATATCTGTTTAAATTTATAAAATATTTCTTTCTTTTTTAACATTTTTTGACATAATTTACTGAAGTCCAATGTTCTGTTTTGATCAAGGCAAGTACATGTAACAACAAAGGAATTTAAAAGTAGTTCTGAAAGTTGATATTTTCACTCCTTATTTTGCAGTGAAAATATCAAATTGATATTTTCACTGTTGTTATTTCACTGTTAAACCCCCATATTTCATCGTAAAGCATAAAAGAAACTGAAATAGTATACAAAACCTTTTAGATGTGGATGGATGCGAACCCAGGCCGGTAAAGTCAAGAAAAAACAAACCCCCAGACCAAGTTGACTTACAGACATTTAGTCGTTATTTTGAGATGATAAGCATACAAAAATAACATCACGTGATTATGCAAATCAACCAATCATGCAACAACAAAGCATGACAATTCTGGTAAGGGTTTCAGCTCTTAGTTTTAACACTCCTAATAATTTGCCATACTTTATTTCGGAACATTTTACAACATCAGCAAGTACCTCTCTGAGATTTTCAATTAACAACATTAATGCTATGCTCCGCCAACTTATCTGCCTCATAAGCATATAGTAAGTCAGTTGACCAGTTTGGAGTTTCGTTGGTATTTTCAAACGTTGGTCATGACTATGATATGTGCTCTATTGATTTTTAAGTCAGTGGGTTAAAGGTCAAGGCAGTGGTGACCTTCATTTGAAAACCAATTTACATTGAATATCAGAAGAACGCTTTGGCATAGGGGCCTCAAACTTGGTAGCACGTTTGTTCATGACCAGATGAAACAGATGATGACCAGTAGATGAAACTTATTAATTTTTAAGTCAGTGGATGAAAGGTCAAGTTTGTTGTTACCTTAAGATGAAAATCGATTTTTTATCAATATCTGAATAACGCAATTAAATAACAATTCCCTTTACTATTTTGTCGTCAATTGGCCAAAGGTCAAAGTCGTGGTGACCTTGAGCTGAATATCCAATTTAGTTCAATAACTGGATAATGCTTGTATCCGGGTATCTCAGATATGGTTATGCTGGTGAATTATATCTGCGTTCTTTAAGTCATTGTTTGAAAACATTCGCGGAGTCTTTATGCTTTGCATCAAAATAAGGCGTGTTATATATATTTCTTTGTTTTAGCTTGGCATTTCAGGAATATATAAATACATAGATTGCAATTATTTTCACTCTTTAATGTAGACTGTATTTTTGGTTTAGATACTGATCATTGGTCGTTTTACGGGTACGTCATTGACCGGTGACCATTTGCATTTGTGGCGACCGTTTGGATTTACGCAAAATTATGAAAACTTAATCCTCAAACGGGAGCTTAGTTGAAGTGAGACACAATTGAAGAAGGGGGAGGGGGTGTAAATAGTATTACATTAGCATTATAATGAATCCTTCAAGTATTTTTAGTAAGTGTCTGTTCAAAGTTCGCATTATAAAAAAACATGAATGGGAAGAGTTATAATTCTTGCAAGTTGCGCATCTTCACATCACTATCTTTTATATATTCCAAGTGCCAATCCACTCCTTCAAGTTCTTCGAAAAAGTGCCGGTACACAATTGATGTAAAAAGATGAACAAGGGGAGATAACTCTGCAAAAATGCCCCAGAGTTATAATTCTTGCAAGTTGCAAAATTAAGCTCTCTATGTAGATTTTATGGTGTATGCCGCAGGCCTATAGACTTGATAACCGCAAATCATAGACATTACATGACAGGTTAAAAAAATTGATGCGGGCGTATGGTGTTATGCAGTTTAAAATGGTGCGAATTAAAATACCATTTCATTTTAACACGTTCATTAAATATGAACAAGAGAAGATAACCCTAAAATGTTAGTGTCAAAAACGTTTAACTCTTGCAGGGTGCACACCATATATTTTTATCTACATATGTTCCTGCTTCTAGCAGTTTTTGAGTAAGTGCTTGGAAAAAAATTCCACTATAAAAATGAACAAGGGAATTTACTATGTAACAAAGTGCCCCAGAAGTTAATTTCACAGCGGTATCTTTCTTTTGATCCAAATTTCAATCAATTCCTTCAAGTAGTTTTTGAGTTCTTCTCCGGACGAAATTTGGTTGACAGTAGTAGCATTATTATAGTATACTATCTTTATTGCCATTGTAAATTGGCAACAAACAAACAACAATCTTTCAAAGACTTTTATTTGCTCTAACTAATAAATAGCACGAAAGTATATATTTTTGAAAGGACAAACAGTACAGATTCTAGAACATTAGAATAACAGAGATATTGCCATTTTAAACAAGAATATCACAATACAGCTACATCACACCCTCTCGCTAGATCACAGCATCTTGCTACATCACAGCATCTCGCTACATCACATCCTCTTGCTATATCAACAACAACTTTCACAACAAGTATGATGATTTTAAAATACAAATGTACTTATATCGCCCGTCTCGCACAGGTCGTGAGTAATCTAAAGAAACATTATCAGGCAATACTTTTATAATGAGTTGTTAACATTAGATCATACGCGAATATTAGAAATGAATAATACAGAAACCGATGGAATCATGGAGTCAGAAGTAGTTGTATTGTTAAACAAATATAAAATTAAAACAAATTAATGAATGTGTTACAGTAAGGGCCTTCCACATTGCATAAGTTGGCAGGGAGGCCAAACAACTTAAGCAAACAGTTTTTGTTTCATTTAGTTTTGAGGAACAATCTTTTGCAAGAATAAAACATACATCCTTTGTTACATGTTTAGTGGTAGTAAGGAGTTGACTGAATTGTCCGAAAGAAGGTTTTAGATTTAGATTAAAAAGCGAAAGCAATTTTTCAGAAGTCTGTCAGACAATTTAAAAATGTGTTTGTGCCAACATGCCTCAGATCACCCAATCAACAATGTTTTGTGGTTTCTATGAAATATATATATATATATTCAAAAAAGAAATATTTTCAATAAAATAATGACAAAAAATGAAGATTTAATTAATTTCCTGGTTACAAAAATGCAAATATCTTTCTTTAAAACACTGCAATAGTGTTGACTATTTGACACAAAAATACATTTGGTATATCGACATTTCCGAGAAAATGCAAATGCTTTTTATTCGAAATCTGATAAAAAAATAGTTCGTGATATTTGCTCAACTCCTTATTACACCTACACATGTTGCAACAGATTATGTATTATGTTTTCTCAATATTGAACCTCAAAACTTAAAAAGACATTTTTTTAAACATTTTATGTCTTGGTCCTTCAAACGGCTTTTAGACTGTGTAAGACTCTTACTAAAGTTAGTAAACCTACGCACGCCGGAAAACCTTAAAAGATATTGGATTTTTTTTAACCATGTTAGACTGTCAGACAATAGAATGGTTACATAAACAACAAACAACTATTATACAGGTCTCCATATATGGACAATGAGGTCGACTTGTCAACTGCAAAACATGTCTATAATATACAGAGATTTGAATCACACATTACATAAGACAATAACTCGTAAACTTTTATACATTCCTCTTTAAAACGACAGTCCGTCAAACCCCCCATGCTAATCTTGCTTTGCGTCAGACGAAAATACACTAGAATATAAAGTCTCTCTCGGACTTCGCTTTAGGCTTTTTTTTCAGTGGGTCCACTACACGCACCTTGCTACGATAGGGACTGGGGGCCGGACTCGAAGTTGGGCTTGGAGCAGGGAGGTGTGGGCGGGTGAATTCGAAGGGTTCAGGTGTCGACAGGTACTCCCCGTGGTAGAGTTTCCTACCCTCGGGTGGCTCGCTTCCTCCCATGTCGCCGACTGGAGACACGCGGTTAGAGCGATTGAGCCGCGGGGAGGTAGAACGCGGGCTTGGCGTGCGGGCGGCTGGAGGCTCGTAGTACGCCGGCGGTGGGGAGAGGGACGCCATGTACGAGTCATTCTTGTCCTTGAGGTCTGTGTTAGATCCAATAATGGAGTCGTTTACACGTACAGAGAAAGACGACATCGGGCGTTTTCCTTTATTGTCGGCGGACAGATGCGTTGCCAATGGAGCTTTGAATTTCATGCTCGTGAACGTGTCCTGTTTGTAGAAGTCCACAGTGTCGTCGTTTGGTGGATAGATCGTTCCCCGAGTCAAATCTGAAAGTGACGTACACATAATTTAACTATATATGTGTATACATAACTATGATATGAATTAGACTACCATATTGCAATCATGCTAACTGAAGTAGCAGTTATGTAGTTTTATCAACAACATATGTCAAATCGTTATAAACATAACAAACGAAGGTTTTAAAACTTAACTATTTATTTTTATTATACAAACACTCAATATTTATGTGAAAAACTACAGAAACAAGCTCAGTAGCCAAAAGTTTAAAAATAAACCCCGTTTAATGGCACAGGGTAAACGCCAAAGACATAAAACACACAAAAAAATCACAATCAAAATAAGTGACGGATAAAAGACAAGCGATTATCAATATCCAATACAGTGACACAAATACATCACTTCTTTTCCATGAAATATCAATGATACATGT
Organism: Mya arenaria; assembly: GCF_026914265.1. Taxonomy (NCBI): domain Eukaryota; kingdom Metazoa; phylum Mollusca; class Bivalvia; order Myida; family Myidae; genus Mya; species Mya arenaria. The sequence continues at coordinate 47,544,981 of NC_069126.1, read as the reverse complement.
ATATGTATTTAAATATAGTGATGGTTTAATCTAATGAAAGCTCTTAAAATGTTCAAATCGTTAATAGTCCAATTGACTAGGCAAACAATTTCTTCATACACATTACTGCAGCAGAACAGCACTATAGGACCGAATTATGCACAGATCACATTCTCCATACCTGTATATAATAATGATCCTATTCGCTCAAGTGTGAAAAAGGGGATCTCATTTTTCACAAAAACAGTCACATATGTAGCATTTCCTGGGATCTCATTTTAAACACATCACATTTACATCGCCTATAGAAATGCGATTTACATGTTAACCCCTTTGTGGACATTCACATGTCACATTTGAAAATGTGACTTATATGATTCTATGCTTCACACAGATGCGAATAGTGGGATCTGTGAAAAATATGGCCCTACAAAGACCGGCCTAATATATCAGAAAAGGGCATGGATAGTGGATTGCAACGCTTGTCCTGTGCGGACGTGTTCTGTCATTCGAGAAGGGAAATAACTCGATAGGTATTAGAGCCAAAGTTATACGGTTTGTTTGACATGTACGCTTTGTCTTTCGTAACATGTGTACCAAGTTTTCGCACACCAAGCCGACGACACCAATGCTATAACAATGACTTTTTTATGTTTCCCGACAACATAGCAATTATCCAGCTTTGCATCAGAGATGTCCAACCGGTGTTAAAGGTCTATATTGATCCTGATTTATAGGGGAAAGTGATCTGTTAAGCATAGAAAACATTCTTTGGGAGCTGTCCAGGGATCTAGGAGAAGAGGACGAAAACGGTCTCGTTGAATCAAGCCGCGCACTGGTTGATTCCTCATTCCAATGGACTCGACTGTCTCCGAGCCGTTTTACACTTTGAACAAATGATATACGAGTTTCGGTATTTTTACGATTACTAGCAGTGCTCATGCGATTATTATTATTTCTTCTTAAACGAAATACCGTCGTTTTGCTTGATGCAGAGAGTTTAGCAGACGACAAAGAAGTCGAATTTGTCTTTATAGAATCAAAAGACGAGGAAAAACTTTTAAGGCTAGGAATTCCTGTGTGCTCAAATATTGAAAATGATTTGTTTGGGGAAGATAATTGTCGGCTTCTGGCACTTCTAGTGTTTCGTCTACTTATTCTAGACGCTACTTTGGTTCCGAAATCGACTGGTAGGAGGGATGTGTTTTTTGGCGGGAAACGACGCTTTCGAGTTAACACATTCAAATCCGTAAACGAATCTGGCTGTAGCAATGTTCCAGCAGTTGGCTTCTGGCTTCCAATGACTGAAATAGCACAGATATATAACATAAGTATTTAGTGAATGTATGAAGATGTATACACAGAAAACAAACACAGATCTAAAGCAAATACTTCAGGCAATACAATTCTATGAACATGATTAAAAGTCATGTTTTTCAAACGAAATCGATATTAATTATTTCCGAAATGATAATGTGACTATCATTTATTTACATTTACTATCAATTAATAAAACTCACCTTTGTTAGACGTATACCGCACACAAAACACAATAACATGGAGCTGAATAAGTTAAATATGCGTATCACACACAGCACCAGCAAAAGCACACACACGTCCGTATCGTTATCGATTTTGACCATCGAAAATACATTTATAGAACATATTGTAAGGTTGAATAACATCATAGATGTATATACTATAAAATAATATCTTGAACAACTCAAGCAATGTTCATAACGTCCAATCAGACATCGGCCAAGAACGATTCTGTTTCGCAGAAGCACAGAAAACGTTTTAGTTGTATGTTAACCATAAATTTTGAAACAAGATTTAAACTTTAATGGTTCACTACAAATTTCGTTAATGAAAAGGCAATACGGAAAATGTTGGCGACGTACGACAGACGGATGGACGGACGGCGACGGAAAATAATTTAATCACGATGTTAAAGCTGAGCACTTTATGTTTAAGTGAGCTGATAAAAAGCCAATCGATCAACACCCACAGCCACTGCCTCTTGAACAATGTATTGTCGTTGATAAAATGTTCCGTTACAAATTTATATTTTATCGACATATCTTATTACAATAGTACATGTTTGCGTGTTTGTTCAAGTGACCGTGTACACAGAATAAAACAAACACAAGTACAACACTGCAGCCTCTTTTTACCAACGAAAGAATTTCCATTTCCCAACAAGTTTGACAAAAGGGAAACTGTAATGTTCAAATACTATGATTATGCTGTAAAACGTTTCGTGTATTCGCTTCATTGTACTGATAAATAACAAGAGAACCGTGGAGCGAACACCATCACTGCTAGCGTAGCTTGACATCCATTACTGCTAGCGTAGCTTGACATTCATCACTTCTAGCGTAGCTTGACATTCATAACTGCTAGCGTAGCTTGACATTCATCACTTATAGAGCGTAACTCGACAATCATCAACGCTAGCTTAACTTGACATTCATCAACGCCAAAATGGTACTTGACATGCATCAACGCTAGCGTAACTTGACATTCATCAACGCCAAAACGTAACTTGAAATTCATCACTGCTAGCGTAGCTTGACATTCATCACTTCCAGAGCGTAACTTGACATTCATCAACGCTAGCGTAACTTAACATTCATAAACGCCAAAACGTAACTTGACATTCATCAACGCCTGAGCGTAGCTTGACATTCATCAACGCCTGAGCGTAACTTGACATTTATCACTGCTAGCGTAGGTGGTTTTTTTTAATTATGGCCAATATAAAGTTTTTTGTAAGACGCCAACGCCAATACTACCACAATATCTCGACGCATTTTTTTCAAATTATAGTCGACCTTATTTCATGTGTTTTACATAGAAATTGACAAAATATATTTCCTATTAATAGTTAACCTTTATCATGTACAGTAAAAATGCACAATTGATATCTCTAATAACAAGAACTAGTAATTAAATTTACATCTTACACAGCAGACTTACAAATACCCAATCTCATTTTAAAGAAGTGTGTACACACCATGCTTGCTCGAGTTGTGTTTGGAGACACAGAAAACCACCAACACCGCAATCCCGATCACTGCTAGTACACAGCAGACCACAATAACAGCGATCTTCCAAGCAGCAAACCCGTCGTCTTCATCGTCAGACTAAAATGTAAACAAAACCAGACCCTTATTCGATGATCATAAGTAAAGAAGCGATTCCTGTTTAGGAATTGATACTTACGAAATTAAATTGGTTTTGCTTTATTTCCTGCACGATATGATTATTTATTTTAATAAATAACCTTAAAAATGTCCCAGCATACAAACCATGGAATATATGAGAAGCTAACGTATATATCAATCATGAAAGCGACAAATATTCTTAAACGTTTTTTCTAATTTGTTGTGAACACGAGACATCAAAACAATAGCAATTTTAATCTTTAAATTTCTCTCAAAAAATGAAAAGCAGAAAACTTGCCAGTTCACCACACTTGACGCCGTAGTAGGTCGACCCATTCACTGACATGTACGGGGCCAGGGTCAGCTGATAGCCGTTAAAACCGTACTCTGTCTTGTTGAAGATGCTATCACATAGATCGAAGGCTGTTTCGCTGACATGAGAAGCATTTCCTTGGATGGTGAATGTCACAACAATGCTGCCTGGAATTTTAACATTAGGTTCATAAACTTACAAAATTAAAGTTTGATTAAATGACTCAATCAGTCGTTAGACTCAAGATATCTCAGGATATGCTGATAATAATGACGACATTGAACTTGATACAACAATAAAATACAACGAGTAAGACTGATCAAAGGCAACTGGACATAACTTGAAAGTGAAGCTCCGTTGGGCCATTACCCTGACATTTATTTTAATAACCGAATTACTACTATCCATGTGCAATTTGTGTGTTTCTTCCGTTTCGTTTGTTTACTTCCTTGTATAAATACATACTATAACATTATTATCAGTTTTTGATCGTTGATTATTCCATGCGCATTCCAAAATTCATTTATAGTTTTATACTCAATGCTCAAACATTGAAAACGATAAAAGGGATTTCATTGTGTTCTATCTCACCTTCTGCGATGGAGCCGACTGTAAATTTTACATCAGACCACGTGTTGGCATACTCCGTAATAATAAAGGCTTCAAATTCGTACTGCAGGGCTTCAGTAGACAGCACGGTGTAGAAGTCCACGTCGAATTTAACCTAGAAAATAAAACACAAAACAATCAGGTGTCTGAATTTTAGACAACTGAAAACGGGTATGTACTTATTGAGTGTTAAATAACATTCATACGACCAATATCACATGTAGAGTTACCTCCATATCATACGATTCGTCCACAAAAAGTCCGATATGGTCAGGGTTGACAACCACTAATTTATGGTAGTGTGTAAGATCAAATCCAGCTGGGTCTGTGGTTACGTGGAATTTCATATAGAACATTCCAAACCCTGTGATGTTCAGGTCGCGGAAGGAGGCTAGTCCGGTGATAGGATCGAAAGTCGCCGTTGTTGTACCCTGGAGATCGCCGTGAAGAGAATTGCCCAATAAACTGACATTGGCACTCCATGCGTGATCCTGAAATCGCATGTATCCTTTTAGTACTTCTGGTTACATATTCGGATATACAAAATTGCGAAATATGCATAGTAAATCTACACGGTCATTCTTAAACAAACATTACATACATTGAAAGTTCGCACAAGCGGTGTTTCAAAAGGCATCATTTTTTTTTATATACACAAACTCACCCTCCAAGAAATATCTGATATCACATCTCCAGTCATCTCATCTATGAGTTCAAGAGTGATTGCAAGCTGCTCGTTCTGAACAATGTCCCCGCTGGTCATAGAAGCAATGTTAATTGCAACAGGTCTTCCAGACAAATCGAATGGATCGGATGAGAGCGTGAAATTTTCAGCCTCAGGTGGGTAGGTGACATTGAAGTCGAGAACGTAATCATTTCCCATGTGGGAAATGACCAGATCAGTGAAGTTAAACCAGCCGTCTGCACTGGTGATGTTGAGAGTTCCGTCCAGGACAGCGTCGGGATGACCTGTACCCTGGCGTATACTGACTGTCAACTCCCATGGATTTTCTCGTGTTCCAAGCTCAACAACAACTAAGTCCTGAAAAGAAAAAAAGACGATGTCCTTTTTGGTAATAACCAGACAGACAGACAGACCACAGGAGACAAGCATGCTTTTTTTGTTTAAGTCCAAACTTGACTTGTTTTAAGTTCCTACCAGAGATATATTCACTCATGTCCTAGGATGATTTTGGAATGTTAGTTGGAGACGAAGAGAAAAAATGAGAAAAAAAATTATGTCGGTAACCCTAACCTAACCCTAGGTATGTTTTGTTTTAAAATAAATTGGCTGCCAACTGTTAACTGGCTGCCAATTGTCAGCTGGCTGGAAAACAAAATAAAATGAACCATCGATCATCAATGCGTTAACGTTTGTTCTAAAAAATCGTACACTTTGATAACAAAAACTCATGTCAAGAAAAAAGAAGACATGAACATTGTAAGATGCAGATACTTTAGTACCTGAAAAGGTGTTTTATTCGAAAATTTTAATTTAACTTTCAACTATTGCAGAAACTTACACTTATATCCGCAGCTCTAACTTTAGGCTGTACTGTCAATGGCATAGTCTCATACTCTGGTGACAATTCGGTGTGGAAATAGAGATATGTCGGCGATGGGGTACCATAAACAATAGTTCCCTCTTCTGGGTCAGCAGAAGGAACTGACACAGACTCACATGAGCCGGATACATTGAATGATGCAGATATATTGCCGGCTTGGCATTCGTTGACAATCTCAGAAGCGAAGTTATAGAGCTGATTTAAGTCGATATTGTCGGAAGCAGTATCATTTTCGCCTGCAATAACATATTATTTTACAGTGCCAAGGATTACACAGATATTTCACTATATATTTTACGATTGAAGAAATCCCAAGCAAATATCTTTAATTTAAAACAAAAAATCCTCTTAACATCAAACAACGATAAATCTGTCATTTGACAAACTGAATGTAATATAAACAACAATCGTAGTGGAAACTCAAATTTAAAACTTACTAGCTACAGGTTCATCGCCTATCTCCAGCTCAACTGTGACACCGCCAGAGTCTCTCTTCTTTCGTGTTTCCGATTCACTCACAACATTCATGATTCGAACCTTAGTAAGGGGGATGTTCAAAAACGCTGCAACATTCTCTATGATGTTATCACCAAAGAACTCGTCCACAGTTAAAGCAGGGAGAGAGAAAGATACGATAATGGTGTCTCTGGAGATAACGTCTATTCTTTGCTGACCTTGAACAATGAAGGTCAGTTCACCTCGGTCTCTATGGAAATAGTTCGTACCAGTGCCGTTGGCAATCATCGGCTCAAATTCATTTCCTGAAATAAAGCATAACATAAGTGAGATCTTACATATTTCGCAAAGCCTATGTCATGCCCAGGAAAACATTTGGTGGCATATTTACATAACATTAAGACAGACATTAACATGAAATAAGCTGCAAATAATCAGTCTTAAGACAATATCCAATGTAAAATGTGAAACGTTTTGTATGTATTGCGGATTGAATGACATAATAGGCTTTATCTGCCTTTGTTGTATTGAGACTGTGTGTAGGTAAGTAACATAATGGAAACTACTTGTAGAAGTCTTGACCAGTGGGCCTCTATACGGTGTTATCGTTTTATGCTTGTCTTATGGGTGTATCTCCATGGTTTCAGTTATATTTTAAATGACATGTTTTTCGGTCTTTGTTGTTTGGTGAAGTTGTGAGTTTCTTGTTTAGCGTTTCTTAACTGTGTGTCTCTTAAAATGTTATTCGATAATGTTAGGCTACTGGACAGGTAACGTTAGTTTCAACTGTATCAACATAAGTCGAAGTAAAATAAAACATTAACCTGTTGGCATGCTGGTTATATATCGACCGTTGCTGTCAATGCGAGCGTTTGTAGCAATTTTGTATACGCCGTCGACGAAGACATCGAGCCTGTTCGGTCGGGAATACCAAACAGTGAGCTTAACACCCTCTTCTGGGTCAACGTTCAAAAGTCTGTATCGCATCTTTTCTGGCGTGGTTCCAGTAAAGTGAATAAGGAATTCCTTATCTGAAAAATGTCTTATCTGTATTAATCCTTTAAGCATGCATTTTATGTTGAGGTAAAATGTGTAAAACAGTATCTGCTTATAGTTTAGAAAATGAAATGTAAGCAATACGAAGCAGTGTGAAAGCAGTTTGTATGCAGTCTAGATTTACCTGTAGCAACAAGCGCCATGAAAGTAGAAAGTCTTTTCCTGCAGGTATATCCACTGCACCAGCCGTGATCCTGGGGTCCGTTAATCAAATCAATGTAGCCTGTACCAAGCACAGCTACGGGAGAAATACGCCTCGTCTCTGTGTCAGCGTCCATGCTTTCAATGAGAAGCAACTCATGATCTATATCGTCCAGGCATTCGTAAGCCTGCCAGTTGGACTGGTATGTACAATTTTCGTTCCGGATCACACCTTAAATGAAAGGTCAAAATTATTTATCACTATTACTTATATGGCAACGTTAATTCAAAATATTTTTTATCGCAGTAGCATATTATAAAAAAGATACTACAAAATATAAAATACCTTTATTTGGCATCATCAGCTCATATGGGATTCTAGAACCATCCAGTCTGGTGACCATCTCCTTCGGAATCCTATAGTCTCCAAGACCTCTTCTCGGATCACCATCCCATTCATATTCCGACTGCGGAATAACGGAGCCCACGTGACCTAAGAACGATCCGTCCATATCTTTAAAGAGGGCTTTCTTTAACGCATCACAGTCCATGTCCACGCAATCAGCTGAGTTGATCTTACTGAAGTCAAAAGCATTTAATTTATTACGTTTTCTATTTCATGCACAATTTTAAACCCATTTTCGGGCCTTTGCGTAAGATAACCAGCAAAAAGATGTATTTCTTCTCTAGCATTAACCTCACAACACTAAACAACATAGCACTAAACAATTTCTAGACAACAGGCGGATTCCAATGCCGTCTATTTTGCACAGTCGATCAATGGATATCAAAGTAATAAATGTTTTAGCCTGAGTTATGGCACTTTGCATAACCTAATGTTCATGTTAATATTATAAACATGTTATTAGTTGTGATAAACAACCCCAAGATGCCAATACCAAGCTTTTCAGCAAATATTTTTTTTTCATAAAAAAGACGAGCCAAAACATTTCAAACATATCAAGTTCAATCAATCATAAAGACATACCCAACATTCGGCCGGTGGTACATTATTTTATTGCTATGCTCAACATCAACCAATGTCGTCAGTGTCATCTCAATGGGATGTTGTCCATCGTCGTTGCCAATGTTTGTCGATACAGCAAAATTACCTATGTCGTCACATCCAAGATTTCCATACTTCGCAAATGTGTTTGCTGATGCAGTCATCAATCCACCATTCGCATTGTAGGCCATGATACCTTTAAATGGCTTAATAGGAGCATTGTTGCCACCGGAGTAAAATTGTGGAAAAATAAGTCCAACCATCCCACCTCCATATGCAAGACTTGGACGGGATTTGGCGGAGATTTCGAAGTTGTCATCACCTGAAGGCTTTGTATCGAGTGAGCAATCGTAAGATGTAGTTTGTCCTACAAAAATGTTGTCATTTACTGCCATCCTCCTGTTTGCAAATCCATGACCACTTGAACCGGGTCCCAGAACTATTGGAAATAACCCATTCTGGTTCTCAACAAAAACGTTATTTTCTGCCACAAAATCTGGCGAATTTTGGTAAAAGATACCGAAATCATGGCTTTTCCAGACGGTAAAATTGGCGTACTTAACACAGCCTTGACCACCCAAGTTGTCACCAGGTAGTGTAACAACACCAAGTAAATTTGCATAAGCCATGTTATTTGAATAGCGCCCTGAATTGTCAGTACACGGAAGAGGGGGGACGTGGTATGCCAGTCTCTCTGAACCGGAAACCAAGTTTCCTTGAAGTACAAGGCCGTCAGCTTCAAAAGCTTCTATTCCTGCCTCCCATCGTATATTGAAGATTTCCATCCGATCTTGGTAGGATGCCGTAGAAATCATCAAATTTATGAAATTGTGTAGAAGCTGCGTGCCGTCAGAACTTGTTGCCATACCTATATAAAACAATGATGGGAATCGTCTTATTCCTACATCATAACACAAGTGTAGCCACTGACTAGTCAATATTCTTATAAGCAACGGCAAATTAAAGACATGTGGTGCTTAGAACTTTATTCAAATAATTTGTTCTCATAAAAACGTAAGTTTATTTAAATAAAGTAGATAAGAACATAAACATATTCGACATAAAACATATTCATAAACTACTTGAATGAGATTATATTTTTGATTATTATTACCAGTATTCCCATTAAACATTCAAACACAGTTATATTTATAGTGCTGTGTGTTTTAACTTACCATTTCCAACACTCCCATACACGACATTTTCTGAAATTTCTAACCCGCCAATACCAAATGCACCAACAGCTGTATTAAAGCCATTGTGGAAGGAACATTTGCTGATCTTAGAAGGTTTAACATTGCTCACTGATCCTGTTGCCACATAGGCCACGGAAAATCGAGGGTCGTATTCCTCTGTCCAGCCTTCCTGGCCGGTATGATAAAATTCCACATTCGCTAAACGGGCGTATCCTTCAAAATACGAAAAATGATAATATATATACATACATATTATATTCAAAATATATTAATTGGTATAGTATCTCTTCAAATATAAAATAGGTCTTTCTCTTCCTCAAGTACTTTTCAACTGGTATTAACATTAATTGGGTGATAAGTACATTCCAAAAAAGTGAAACCATACCCGTGTATGCCTGCCCATTGTAGACGATAAGTCCGACAAGTACACGCGCCCCAAAAGATTCATCATATAGGTCACCATAATCCTCGCCGATGACCTTAATGTTGTGCGACAACAAACCAACACCAGCACCCACATCGATTGTATAACCACTGTTAAGCATCTCATTGTGAGCTGAAAGAACAAAAAACAAATCACATTCAACTGCAAAACATATCATTAAAATGGCATCAAATAGTGTGTCATTCTTGAGATGGCGACGGTTAAAGCTGCACTCTCACAGATTGAACGTTTTTACTTTTTTTTTGTCTTGGAACGAGCCAATTTTTGTGAAAAACAATGGAAACCAGTTATATAAGACTGCTTATAAAAAATAATATCGCAATTTTTTATATTTAAGTTTAACATTGATGCTTAATGCATTTTTCTTAAACCGTAAGTAACGGTTTAAGCCATAAAACATGAATTTTCGAACGGAAATATGAAAATCTACGATCTGATTTTATGTCAGCAATCTTACATCATTGGTTTGCAGATATTTTCGCAAATATTTGCTCTTTACAAGTCAAAAAATAAAAACGTTGTAAAATGGTATATCTGTGAGAGTGTAGCTTTATCTGTGAGAGTGCAGCTTTAAAACATGATGCATATAAATTCGTTTAGCTTACCGACGTGTCGGTACTTGAGGGTATCGTTCAAAGTCAATGTCATATTATCTCCAGCAATTGCTGTTATCCGAACGCCTTCAGACTCCCAGGCATTATAACTCGTAGGTGCGATAACAATGTCGTCTCCAACTTCCCACTCCACTGGTTCTGCAAGGACAATAGTGTCTGACCCTGCATCAGCAGTGCTAGCGAGCTGGGTCCACGTTCGCCCTTTGTCCTTTCCGAAGAGATCCAAGCCTCCGAATACACCTGGCAAAAGCGAAGGGAAATTATTGCGTACGTTGTTTACAACTACAAACAATAAGATATATACCGCATTGACCTAATCACACTTAAAGGGGTTTGTGATTATATAATACAAATTTCAAACAGAAGGTTAAATGTCATTATTTCTTACCAATGGCTTTAGAACCTATCGTGGGGCCATCACCAGCGATGAAGTAAGGTGAAGAATGGTTGCCCCGTAGTGTTATTGTAGCTAGACCATTAAATGGTTCGTCCGGCCAGCCAATGATCAAACGACCACCGCGAATAATTATAAAGTCAGCTTCTATACTGTATACAGCTCCGGGATCATTGTAAAATTCTAAAACACCCTCAAGTAGCAATGTTCCTAGTTTACTGATGCTCGTCATGTTGACAACCATCCACGTACCTAAAACAATACAAATAGGAATGTAGACAGAAGCATTGTTGAACGGGTTGTTAAGAGTATTGCTTTCAACGTTACATAAATGATCCAAACGATTCAACAACGAACTGGGCAGAGATATTGGAATACCCAGTATATTCGATATATTTGGAAGAGATGTATTGGTAACAGATTAATCTGTCTGATGGCACATAGACACGAAGCCAAAACGGCACACAAACAACATAGCTATTTTACAGAATGTCGTCAACTACAACACAGGCCTGGACGACATACCGACTTTCAAGTTAAATAAAATACGAAAAAGAGTATGATTTTTATCTTGACTTTTCTATAAACACTTACCAAATGAAATTTTAACGTTGTCATAGTCCTGTGGAATACCCGATGATCCGCCTATATTAATCAAATAGCCATCTTCGGTCATGTTCCAGATTGTTGCATCATCCCAATAGCCGAACTCGGGGGGCCTAGACACTGCTGGCGGCACAGTGTCAGGGTCTGGAGGTGGTATGCAGTCCTGTATATTTAAAATTGAAATATAAATAAAGAACAACTTGACATGTTGGTGAGTTAGATTATCATCATGCGGTTTCTGCCATTTTAACAATTCAAACATATAACCGCATAGCATTGCATACTTATAACACACCAGTTTTATTTCAAATGAATATCAAGCATACCGTATAGAAGCACTTGTACGCAGTAAAGCTGAGAGGTCGATCCATTGCAATCGTGGACAACCCACGTCTGCTCCGCTGAGTGCCACTAACTAAGGAAGAGAAATTAGTACATACTGTTATGTTTATATTTACTATTATATAGTAGTATGCTTAATTTCGATCAAAATGAATGAAATAAGGACATAGTATACATAATTTAGTTTAAACTTCCTTTTTTCACGTTGCCATGATGTTGCGCGAGAGTGTGGTCTTGTATTGTGGGGGAACCTGGAGTGCCCGGAGAACACCCAAGAGTGAAGCTTGGTGACCTCCAACCAATTATTTGTGCCAAGTGCACTAACCATTGCGCTAACCGGACAACTAAATGCTGAATATTCTGTGGATGTACATAATTATGCATTTCCTAATGTAAGTGTACTTCACTTATAGCTGACTACTGTGTCACTGAATGATGAGCGTATAGACTTGCGGAGAAAAAATGACTCCAATACATACTGACAAAATCGATTTCATCATTGATATTGTCCCATTCCCAGTCTCCGTGCTTGGCTGTTGCAGGATCAAGTCCTTCTGTCATATTGATGAAGGATTGACCTCCGTCAAGTGATAATCGGTCTGGCAACGTTTCCACTGGCAGGCGAACAACTATGTAATCACTAGCCTACAAAGGTGAAAGTCATATTTCATAGCATTATGTTAAAGAATTGGTTAATAAAGCATTTAAATGTACAATTCAAATGAAAATTTACCACATTAACATATATGTAAAAGAGTATGTTTTATAATTATTTGCTGTAATAGATTAAAATACAAACTTAAATTTACCTCAAAATCATAAAATTGCCCAACAAAGCTAATGTTTCTGATTTGCTCTGCGTCTACAAAATAGAACTTGTATGAGGCTCCTCCTAGAAGTGCACACATCCATCCAGGTTTATGCGTAAGTCGTTTCTGTGCATACATGACCGAGCTATTTCCATACTGATTTTCAAAACCAAAATTCTTTCCTTCAAGAGAGGCAGGTTTTGGTTTGTTGAATGCAAATCTGTGCCATTTGTGTTGTGGGGGGCACATGCTCGCAGGAACACCAATGCTGAATTCTGGGGCAGGCTCGCAATCATCAGGCAGGGTACCAGATGAGGGCAATACTGTCCAGTTGGCTGGTTTTCCAGTCGCCGATCCATCCAGATCTAGTATAACTCCTTGCGATTCCCATGCATAATTGACTTTGTTTTGTGCATTGATGAATGTCAGGCCTTCGGTATGGTAGGTGAAACCGCCGCATAAGAAGGAACAAGTGCCTGTTATTCTAGTCCATGTAAACGCTGAACAGTCATCAGCAAAGTTGACAAATCTAACATTAACAACTTTGAAGCCACGACCATAAGGAAACACTATACCTCCAGATGTACAACCTTGTTCACTACTAGGAATCACAGTTGTTTTGCCTACAATCAAACTGTCAATCACCATTGGGCTGTCGTCTGTGTACAGCGGAACATTTGATATAGTTTTACCTTCATAACCAGCTATCTTGTTTTGAACAAGAATGCAGTTTTTCAACTGTAGGGCGCCGCCATTTACCGTTTCGGCACCCTTTTCATTGTTCCATGAGAAAAGTCCATCAAACACCGCCGGTTCAACGACACTTCCGCCGCAACCGCCTTGCGCCGGAAAGAAGTCTGGGAATGTCCACAGACCAAACCAACCGAACGAATGCGCTGAATTGTTGTAGAACACACCTAGTGGAACTTGCTTTGGGCAAACATCGTTGGTAAAAGAAGGACCATCTGGACGACTATGCATTCTGTACCAGAAGCCGAAATGACTACCACCAGCGGCGGCATTGTGTTGGATAGTGTTGTTAGGATTTGTTACCCAGAATGCAGCTGGTGTAACATCGTCATTCAGTAAACTTGAGCTTTCGCGAACAAAAACAGCAAGATTGTATTGAAATGTATTGCCAGTTTCTATTCCATCTTCAAGGAAAAATGCACCGCCCATTATGTCAAAGATAACGGTTCTTTCTACCATTGTATTATGCGTGCCATGGATGTTTACAGCTCTGTTAAATGACTTGTGTATGCTACACCCACGAACATAGCTAGAAGACATGTCTCCATTCAGGTGAAAATGAACAGGATATCTTCCAAGACGGAAAGCCTGTCCAACAAATGTGAACTCCACATAAGAGAAGCGAGCTTCAGCTTCGTGCGTGTCTTTAACAGGGGCATGTACAAGAACCATCCCTCCGAATTGGCTGCTGCCAATCTCATCACCAAATCGTCCCAGGAAACATGTCTGTGTTGCAAATTCACCTTAAATGTAGATTAATTAGATTAATTAGCTTCTGGTGTTCTATGTTGTTCAAAGATTCTACTTGAAATACATTGACAATTAGCAGACAAATTAACCATATCAACAAGAATGATGAAAAAAAAATCAGTTTCAACGGTATGGTAAGTTTATAGGTATATAACGGGTATAAGGTATATAACTCAATGAAATGTTTTTTTACGTTTTACGAACGAAACTCTTACGAACAAGACAAACGAAATACAATCATGACAATTCCAAGAGTTTGACTGATACCTACCAGTATCAAATCCTTGTTCGCAAGCGTCTATTACATCTTCCCATTGTGGGTCAGTGTTTCCCCTAACAACAACATTATGAGTCAACAATCCGACTTCAGCGCGAAACTCGACCAGGGTGCCATCAAATGTCTCCTCAGTTCCAACATGCACTGCCTCCAAAGGTTCATTCAACGTCAAAGTTCGCTTATCAGAGGAAATACTCTGAATTGTTTTCTTCTCGTTTTCACTCTGAGTGTGACGATGTCCAGTGGAGGCAATAACTATTTCATCACCAATACTCCATTCTACTGGATCTACAAGTGTGAGTGTGTTGTCACCTGCGTTCGACGTTGATTCGAGTCTGGTCCATGTAAGAGGTACCCCAATACCTGGCAAAAATGCAAAAAACCTGATGAAAATAACTCGTATTCAATAAGCTTCTGTGATAAAGTAAACCAATAGTTCCTATCGTTACAAGATAAAAACTTACCATACCGTTGAAACTGATTTTTTATTCATATAGTTTGTTCTGTTATTATATCATAATATGAAAACAGTAACCAAATATCCAATTCCAGATAAGGAGACTGGCTGTTGACTTCAAGCTATCATTAACAAAGGGATACATGCTTGAACAATTATTTAAATCTCTTACCATGCAGTTCCAGTGAGCCATTCCTGACGGCAAGGACCTTAGTGCCGTAAATCGGTAATTCCTTGTCTCTATGGTGACCATGGAGGGTAATTATTGCTTTGTCCTGGAAAGGTTCGTCTACTGTGCCGACTTGTAAAAGTCCCCCGTCGGTGATCATGATGATTTTGGATTGCAACTCAACGTCTTTATCGTCGAATATCAATTTTCCGCCTGTGGAATATTTATTTCAGCAAAATTTACAGATAGAAAGATATATGGTCAGAATTGAGGAACCCTTTCACTTACTTTAATCTAGAAAAAAATGTTACGCATAGCAACGAAAAAGAATCTAATTTCCTATAAATACATACTGGAAGAGATATCTTTCGGCATCGCAGTAATACATTACAGGGACAAACCCAGTCGTCACAAATCCAAATACAAACCCTCATTAGATGCACAAGGGCAAAAAAAGAAACTTAACTAGAGACTCAAATGTACAAACAGCATAAGCACACGTACAAACACCACACACATATCATAGTTTTACCGATAAATGATGGGATTACCGCATTCGAGTGGTTAGTGAAACTCTAGTTCACTGGAACACTAGGTACTGGGGGCTTAAGCTAGTTTATATGGCCAAAGTCGGAATTTTAAAAGTTAACCCTGTTTAGAGGCATAAAGATAGGGCCAAAATGAACTGGAGATAAAACGTATAAACACCACATACTTAAATACAAACACCACAAACATATCACACACTCATCACACACAAGCCTCATTAGACATAAATAGTATGACAATAATCAGTGGACCGAAACGATCCAGTTACCTTGTATAAGCAGGAAGGCCAAAATGGGCGTGTCCATGTCTAACAGCAATGTCATCCCCGTGGGCACAACGACCATGTCTCCGGCCTCGGGAAGCGGACCTCCTCCCCATGTGAATGTAGACGACCAGACGTCGATATAACTGAAATCAGCATCTCCCGATGCGGTCTGCAAAATTAACATGTAACAATTAAAATGTTCTTACATTTTGTATTACACATGTGGGCAAAGTATGCAATTTAATGTAACGTGATGAAATGTAACCAATTGAACTTACTGCCTTCAATTTACATATAAGTAAAAACAGTTTAGGTTATTTTTTTAAAAAACATGTAGAAAAACATGACTGCACCTGTAACTATCGTCCTGCAATGTCGCTGGTGAATTGCAAAGATTCTGTTTCTTTTTAATGTCATTTAGAACCTCATTAAATAAGTAGGTGAACACAACGTTTAATATTACATGTACGTGCAATAACCAGTCAAACAGTGACTCATGTACTTACTTCCTGTGCTATGCCGTTGCCCGAGACTTGCACTTCCACAGATGCGTCCACAGACCCGCTATGCGACCCTGTGTCACACTCAATGGCATTGTCAACAACTGCCGTAACTTCACATTCTGCCCCATCAATAATCACACTGATGTCTCCCTGGGTTGTGCTGTATGTATAAAAGTTTGATTTCAGTCTTGAAAACATGTGGAGTTTTGTGTTGTAGTAATAGTTTCTTGTTTGTGAATGTTTGTTTTTGTGTTCTTTGTTTTTGGCGATGACCCTGTGCTATTTAACCGGGTTTATGCTTAAACTTTCGAGAACTGTGCTTGTTTCTGTTGGTTATCATTTAAATCAGTATTAGCTGCAAATTAGTTGTTAAATCATTATCAGGTGAATTTGATCAATTGCTGAAATCCTGCTCAAAACTTTGAAAATGATGCTACCAAAATCATTTGGAATTTCATGTTAACTTATATTTCACGTTTTATTATAAAATCTACTGTCTCACAAATCTGACATAAACTCATAAGACTATTTAGGATAATTCAACGTTGTAAATGTAAACGTCCATGACCAACCCGAAGTCGACCCTGTGAACTTTCAGGGTTGATTTTGGCATTCCAATCCACTTCGTAAAAAATGTATATGTAACCTTATGTTATATACAAAAAATGAAGCCCATCACTAACCCGAATCCGGATCCAGTGATTGTAATGGTGGTGCCTCCACCTGTGCCTCCACGCCTAGGTGTTACACCGGACACACTTGGGGTCAGAGAGGCGTCGTATGTGTACTCATTGGAGAGCGTCTTGCTAAGGCCATTTACAGCTATCGAGACATCACATATCTGAGCTGTCAAAATGAAACAGGAAAATGTAAGGCATGTACAAGCTTCTTGAGCATTATTTATTTCACGAAGCGTATGCTCGTGAATTTCGTCAGTATTGAAATAAACAAATTATAATATCAAGTCAAATTCCCATTTTTGAGCCCAAATAGACCATGTGCCAAGCCCCGCTTTGAAATTAATATCCAATCGTGCTTACAAACATTACTTACAACTATACACATTTAAGTTTCAGTTCCATCCTGCTCATTCAAATACACACGAAGCGAAAACATTATCACTTTGAATAGTTATGGTAAATACATGTAGCTTATTTTAGGACATGATAATAGGTCTGTTTTAAATAATTTTAAATTTCCAACCTGAGTTTGCAGGTGTCCTGCAAGTGTACTGCGATGTATTAGAGGAGACATGTTGACATTCCTGTCCGCATAATGTCACAACGGCATCTTCGGTGAACCCAGTACCGGACAATACCAGAAACTGACCGCCGGCAATGCCACCTAAAATACAAAAGATTCAAATTCACAAATTAATGTAAGACGTCCAGTTTTCATTACTTAATAAAGTAATTTACCATGAACTTTGTACTTTTACCTGGTGCCTCCAAACAGAGTTAATATTTGAATTCTCGACAACACTGAATTATTCAAACTTCGTTAATTTTGCTGAAACATAACAATTTCGTAATAAAAAACATTTTTAAGCCTCCATCGACATCATGATTAAATATCTCTATGTTCTTTGAATACAAGCATTTTTCAAAACTCAAAATAGTATATTTGTACAAAACCCTCCACAAACCTGTTGTTGGTAAGATGGAGTCCAGTGACAGCTGATATTCAAACATAACGTCAGTATTCGAGGCTCCAAGGTTTTCCACAAATACGGAAACTGGAACGTCACCAGTTTGATGGTCCCCAGCTGTGCAAATGATCTCTGTGGAAGTGCTGGAAGCAACGGTACATTCTGCGTCTCCTAGTGTCACATAAACGTTATCTCCAGCAAGATTTGTGCCAGTAATTGTTAAGGTTTCTCCTCCAAGTCCACTTACTGGGTCAATTGCGGTAACAGTAGGTGTAGAGGCTGTTGCATATTCAAATGTTGATGATGGAAAGCTCTCTCCATTGGAGGTTATATCTACAGACTCAGACCCAGCAGCACCGCCATTAGGTGTAATGCAAACTACTTCAGACAGAGTAACTGAGGCGATTAAGCATGGAGACCCATTAATAGTTACATTAGTGTCCCCATCTACAAAACCATTGCCAGCAATTGTGATTTCGGTTTGACCATGAATACTTCCTGCAGTTGGAGTGATACTGTTTATAACTGGGTCACCTGTGACAGCCAAGCTTCCTTCTGCCTGACCATTGCTTCCAACTCGAACAATGACATCATTACTTCCAGCAGGGATATTGCTGATTGTGGCAGTAATGCTTGTGTCAGTTGCAGTATCAACAGAGGCAGTTTCCCCACCGATAAGAACTTCAATACCTCCAATATTGGTGCCAAACTTGGTTCCAGTGATTGTAAACGTAGTTGTAGTGGACATTGAAATAGGGCTGATTGAGTCTGCAGTTGGTGTCCACAGTCTAGCATAGGAATACACACATACCTTATCAGAAGTTTCACACTTGGCAGGTATGAAGACACCGTTGACATTCACTTCAACAGTTAATTCTTTCTGGGTCTGAAGTGAAGACGCAGGTGTTCTGCATACAACTTCAGAATACGAAAACTCTAATACTTCGCAAGAGTAGCCACCTATGTCAACGTAAGGCTCGCTGGTAAATCCTGACCCCGTGATAGTGATCTGCGCTCCCCCTGCTTGGGAACCGGAACTTGGTGAGATGCCTTCTATGTTTGGCAACAAAGCAAATCCTCGCTCTACCTCAGACATTATGGTGGTCAAAGACTTTCCTCGGTTGGACACTTTTAAATCTATTTGATGGAAAACGGCCAGCTCTGGTTCCCTATCTTTAGAAAGAGTGCATTTTATTTGGCTGCTTGTAGAATATGTCACGTCACAAGCGTATCCACCAAATATGACGTCATTCTGGCAAGATGTTGATGAGAAACCCTCTCCAGAAATGGTGATTTCCGTTTGGACTGTACCATTATTTACGCTGACCTCATTCACAATCGGTGTGCTACATGGATCGAAGGCAAAATTAAACTTGGAAGAGTCCAATCCTATTGAGGGAAAGGGAAAACAGCCTGCTTTGGGAGACGTCACTGAGTTGCATACACTGGAATCATCAGGGTCGGCAGCACCTGTGATAAGTAACAAAATTGAATCGATATAACAACTTCCAAATCATTCAATCTTGCACAGCTTTTTTGACACAAATACATGTATACAGCAGTCAATGAATTAAAAGAATAGTTTTAATTCATGAAGGCGGTAATCACCACAACACAACAATAATATTCCCTATTTATAGTATTTATTATAAAAGGTCTTAGATACAAGAGCGCACCATTTCAGACTAGGAATGTCTCTGTAGTTTTCATTGTAAAACTGAACAAACCAGTGCGTATCTCAAAATACCATTTTCCAAAAATAGCACAACCAATGTTGTCATAATGTTTAAGGATTAAGCCATAATTCAAGGGATGAAAGCAAAAAGGTTCTATCTGCTTCTTTATTTAATGTCACAGAGAACCTTTTCGCATTCACCCCTCGCATTGCAATCTGAAATTCTGGATCTACCAAATGTGTCAATAACTCAATATACAACAAATACCCATTAAAGCAAAGATACATAAAGTTAAGAAAAAAAAAATTCTCAGTTTGGTCAGACTATTCATTGACAACAATGGTATTATAAGTGCACCACTTTAAGCTCTGTTTAAAATTAAACAGTATTATACTTCACTACTCAAGTGTCAACTGAAAACAACATCACTTACCACCAACTTCATGCAATGCCTCCACACCAGCTAGTGAAACACTGAGTTCTCTAAACTTTCCAGAAGCTGGCATAACTGCAATCGTTCCTCCATATATCTTAATACCATACTCATCAACAAAGCCGCTGGAAACATAGTAGATCCCAGCAGAGGGAAACTGGTACTTGAAATCACCTGAAAAAGAGTTTTGTAATTTTATTACATAATTAATTGAACTGAGCAAAGACAGTGTGTGGATTTATAAACCCACTGTGTATATAAAAAATCTTTATCAGGTCAATAGATTCACAAACTGACTGAAACTAAAATTTAACAACTGTTTTATTCAATTCTATTCACATGAAATATAGTTGCATATAACGTTTATTGCAGATATGCATCAGCATAATTTAATATATTTTCAAACTTTTACTGATAAACTAATGGTGTATGGGAGTACAGCTATCCCCTGAAACATAATTGATATGATCACAAACATTTATCTGGGAGTAGGATCTAAGGACTGTTATTGGTCGCAGTCAGTATATACATGGATAATATGACTATAAGCTTACCATTTCTTGATGGGTTACCACTGCTAAATCCGCCCACTTTCGGTTCATTTGAGCTTGGACTGTCCACTTCAAAGACATCGTGTGCAATGTTGTTAACAAATTCTGGCGTCTCCCAGAACCAGTGAACAAAATCCCCTTCTTGTACTATCAAGTATGGCCGATCAAAGGCATAAAAGACTCCAAAGGCTGAAAGTTGTCATACTAACATGTAAGCAAATTTATAAGTTATGCATATAGTCTGAGATTATTTTGTCTTTTAGAGAAATGTTTAAGTTTTTCATGGAGATTTTGTCAATTTAGGTGTAACATTCCCTTAATTTTTAAACAAGTGAATTATACATGAAAAATTTACAGTTCATAGACAATATGGAAAATCCACAAAACATTAATGCGATGCAATCTGCAAAACCAGGCCACAGGGTGCAATGCTTTAAACACTCTGCTTGGTATTATTTTAAAAAATTAACAAATTATTTAGCAAATTGCATCAAAGATATGTCACATTTTGTAAGATTACCCATATTAGGCGGCTGATTATTGATGGGAGTGTTTTTCTACTGACTCCATCCACACTTTTTGTATCTTTTTTGGTTGATCGTGAATTTATTGTATATGACTGAGTGATAATTTACTTAAAACTGAACAGGAGTGCTTGATCAAGACTTTAGAAAATGGCTATCATATTTTTGGTGAGCCTGTCAGGCATTGTTATAGACTGGCACTACAATTGACTAATATTACCACTAAAACATAGAAAAACTTTAATGTAACTCTAGTTGAATGTGAGCTATGGTATCTTTGATGAGCTTGTCAGGCATTATTATAGACTGGTACTGCCATTATTTCATATTGCCACTAAAACAGAGAAAAACTTTAAAGTAATTCTACATGTATGTATTTTTAATGGCTCTAGTATGTTCTTTAATTGTACTTTTAAACTATGAATGGCCTTACCAGGGTCTGTACCCTTATTAGTGACAATGTGGGTCTTAGTTGCAGTAGAAGTCTCACACACAATCTGTGTGTCAGTCACAGTGTCAACTTCACAGTCAATATCCCCAAAGTTCACATCCACTAGTGATTCATTAGTTCCGAACCCGACTCCCGTAATGGTCAGTATTGACCCGCCTTGTCTTGATCCCTGGGAGGGAAACATGTTGGTCACCTTTAAACCACTGGTAACTGATGGAATTTCGTATGAACTGAAACATAACAGCTTAAATATATGTATATACTTAACAATTACACTTTGTATAAATAAATACCCTGTGATGATTTTATTGCTAAGTTGTTGTTTTTTTTATTTGAAAAGTAGCATAACTCCATATTATTGAAGCATATTTTCTCTGGCAATATGTGTTGTTTCATGTGAACAGTTTTTTAGTAATGAAGAATATCAAAATAACTCTTCTTTAAAAACTGACCAACTATAAACCAACCGTTCAATACTCATTTCATATCAGACAGCTATGTTACAAAGAGGAATGGTCCATACAGCTTGCAGTGAATTTGTCAGTTACCTCAAATTCGTTTTATTTATACTTTATAGACACCAGGATTATTTTGTTTACACTTTGATATTATTAGAAACAGCAAGATAATAGCCTTACTATATTAAGTTCAAAACCTAACCACTAAATCACCTCTTTTTAAAAAAAACCCACCTGCAGTCAAAGTTCAACATTTAAATACCTGTCGACAGCAAGCCCATCTGTTGTCATGACTTTAACGTCAAGATCCCCGGCCTTAGTGATTTCCAATTCCACCTCTACAACATTGTCAGCCCACGACGTCACTGTGGCCTCGTTGTCACCAAGGTAAACTGTTCCAGGGTTAATACCAAACTTTGAACCTGCTATCGTCAATGTCACACCTATAAGTAGAAATACACATACAAAGTTAACAAGAATTTGATCAAGAATGAAATACAAATATGTAACACAAAATATTCAAAGAAGAAATATTGACACTAACATTATATTTTTGCTAACTCTATTTTTGGTAATAATAGATTTGCTTAGCTTCTTTTGAAGCATAATTGTAAGTTATTCATGTATGTATTTAGCAGATATTGTGTATTTTAGTTTTATTATTATTATCTTTATTTAAATGTAGGATTTCAAATTCTTTAAAAATGTTTCACTAACTTAATCCAGTGAATGTATCTGGCGTAATGCTGGTGACCTCTGGGGTCAATGTCAGGTCGTAGCTGAAGCTGGAGGTCAAGGTCTCATCATCCTGACTCACAACCACATCAAAGCTGCCTGCTGACATCTGCAAAACAAGTTTCATTGAGATTGTCAGTAAAACAAAGAGATGCAGGCAAAAGACAACTAATTTTGATAACAATGAACTACACAGATATAAAAATATTGAAAATGCTTTGCACTGTCAGTGAAAACTTATTCATTGTACATGTAGTTAGAAATCACTGGGGGTTTAAACTTGTTTATGGGCCCGCCATCTTACACAATACAATCAATATTACGGTACATATAAGCCACATCAAAACCAGCATTAACTTAAAAACAATAACGCATAGGATGAAGATATCATATCAACTTATAATTTGCTTTATAAACACAACAACAATAACATATAGACTAATGTTCACTTAATTGTCAGTATAAAACAGAAAAGCTTAAGTTTTCAACTCACAGATCCAGGAAGAATACAGGTTATCTCCCCTGGAGCGGAAGACAAAAGAGGACATGGGGCGGAGTTGACTGTGACCCCGGGCGCAGAGCTGAACCCATAACCACTTATGGTCAAGGTTATACCACCTGTGGGGGGGAATGGATTTGAATATATATAGTATAGTATATAGTACATAAGGGGCAATGTTGACGATGACAATGGTTGCTTAGGTGAACCAATACCTATAGTCATGGTCAAAGTTATACCACCTATGGGTGAATGAATTTGATAATATTTTTAAATCATTATTGATTTGCATTCATTTTGAATGAGAAGTACAATTCATTGTTTTATGGGAAGACTTTATTGTATTAAAGAAAATATGAAATTTATACTACCAGTACTCATAAGCCACTTACCCCCTAAGCTTGCAGAAGTGGGTGAAATGCTTGTAATATCAGCTATGTATGTGAATTCCACTGTTCCTGTAGACAGGCCACTTCCAAGGACATTGACCAATACCACATGCACTCCGACTGGCCCATTACCCACGTCACAAGTGATACTGGTGCTAGTTGCTGCGGTAACGGAGCACTCCACATCTCCAATAATAACCCTGTTATTGCCTTCAGTTGAACTGAATCCAGTACCACTGATAACTATGGATGTGCCTTGCGCTAGAGTTCCTGAAATCAAAAATGTATACTCATATCATTCTATTAATAGAAATAACAGGACAATCAACTTTCTCTAGTATATAAAAAGACTAAAATTCTGTGAACAAAAGCATGTTCATAGCCTTACAAATGAAGGATTGTTATCAACCATAGACTTCCATCTTCTTAAACTAAATAAAGTTAAGCATAAATGTTTGAATTATAAATTAAGTATTACCTAACGTGGGATTTACGCCAGTGACTGTAGGTGTATCAGCTGTCTCCCAGGTAAACGAACAATCCCCGGCACAGAATGTCGGCACATCATTGACGTACAGACGAACCTGAGGACTATCATGGACGGTGGAAACCATATCGCCAGTTAGAGGCCCATAATATAACCCTCCATCTATGTCTGTTCTGATGCTGCCCCTAGCCTTTACGCCTTCAAGGTTTCCATAGGTGACCTGCAATTGAGAATGATTACTGTAACAGAAATAACAGACAAGTGGGACACTTTCTGTCCAGCCGTGAATGTGCCAAGATCACCCTGGCATTTCTGCCAAGGCCTCCATTTCTTAAAATATCTTAACAATAACTAGAACTCCGCGAGTCCGATGTGTCGCCTGACGAATTATTTACTGTCGACATTATAGCTGTTAGATTGGCATTTTATTCATTTATAGACAATGATGTTGCCATTTAACTTTCAAGTGTAGGTGGCATTTGAACCCTCAATCAGATATACCTACGGACTAAGTTTCAGGTTGAAACCTCCTATAGTTTACGAGATATGCCACGGACAAAACCTAAGCAAGAAAATTAACAAAGGGCAATAACTCTAAAAATATGGCAGCAAGAGTAACGGTTCTTGTGCACTGCACTTGCCCTCAATGAGATATATCTAGCTATGAAGTTTCAAGTTGATACCTCTTATATTCTTCAAGATATGCCCCGGACAAAACTTTAAGCATGAAAATTAACAAAGGGCAATAACTTTAAAATTAAGAAAGCAAGAGTAACTGTAATTGTGCACTGCACTTGCCCTCAATGAGATCTGTCTAGCTATGAAGTTTCAAGTTGATACCTCTTATATTCTTCAAGATATGACCCAGACAAAACTTTAAGCATGAAAATTAACAAAGGGCAATAATTTTAAAACTAAGAAAGCAAGAGTTACTGTTATTGTGCACTGCACTTGCCCTCCATGAGATCTATCTACATATGAAGTTTCAAGTTGATAACTCTTATATTCTACAAGATATGCCCCGGACAAAACTTTAAGCATGAAAAATAACAAAGGGCAAAACTCTACAAATATGGAAGCAAGAGTAACAGTTCTTGTGCACTGCACTTGCCCTCAATTAAATCTATGTACATATGAAGTTTCAAGTTGATACCACTAATAGTTTAGGAGATATACCCCGGACAAGCGAAAATGGGACGCGGACGCCGTCGCCGCCGCCACCGCCGACACCGCCGCCGCCGACAAAAGTAACCCCTATATGTCGTCTTTTCAGGCGACACAAAAAGGTTAAGTATCAAATTCATTTTAATAGAAAAAATACTTGCTTTCAATTGATTTTCTGAATCTAAAGATGGTTGATCATGATTATCTGTAAAATAGTTGGTTGACAATCAGCTTAATAGTGGCTGGTTGAATGAGTAGGAGGCCACAAAAGTAAAGCAAGCAATTGCAGATGGAGAAATTCAAGATGGCATCCAAGAATTGCAAATTTCGTAAAAATGTTATTTTTGAATATTGAAATTTTCATTAAAAAAATAAGAACGAATATTCACATGGCCTAAGTGTCCTATCCAAAATTACATAATTTGCAATCTTTGAGGCATTAAAAAAAGATTTAAAGACTTTATATTTATTTTTTCTGCATGCAAACCTTCCAAATCTTATCAAAACAACCAGGCATCCCAAAATTCACATGTTTATGGGTTTGATACCAGACTCATCAAAATCAATGACCAAAACATGTTTGGCATGGTTGTTGCCATATGGTACCAATTAAATTAATGCTGTCAGCATATCGGTCCAGCACTCATGACCTTATACTGGTTGTCCTACAATCAGTACATGTAGATGACCTTGAGAATAAAAGCTGACTTACAGTCATTTCGGGTAAATCACCGGGCAGGGTTAAAAAGGTGACTTCAAGGTCAAACGCCGCACAAGTTCCCACTTTCTTCACAGACAACGATCCAATGCCATTAAGAGATTCAAGTTCACGCTTGAATTGGTAATCTTCAAGGGAAATATTTAGGCCTGAAATCAAAACAACAGATATAGATAAATGGTTTTGGAGACAGTTTTCCAATTTTCTATTTTTCAAAAGCTCTAAAACAAACAATTAACTGGCAATTGAACAATTTCTTTACGGCTTAAATTGTATTATTTCAGTTTTAATTGTTGCAATACTGTTGACATACAAACATTAAGCATAAATTATGGAAAAGTACAATTTTTATAAACCAGTTTAAGATCCCAAACCAAAGGTCTACTCTTATAACCTTGGTGTGTGGGCCGCAGTGTGGCTGACCTGAATTTGTAATTTTCTGGTCATTTACTGCAGCTTTATGGAGTCAGGGTAAATGCAATCAATCAAATCAATTTGCTTCATGTAACAGATACCTTATCAAGTATTCAAACTAAACACTTATATGTGTCAGGTTTAAGACTGTTTCCATGATGGGCTACCAGGACTGATATCCATTTGTGAGTAGCAATAAAAAAGGCACGTACTTGAGCGTGATCTGAATATCACAATATAAAGGAAATTGACATCTATTTAATACTATAACATGATTACCCGGTACCACCTTCAAATAGAAATGAGGATAAGTTTTATATGTTATGCTCAGGCATAGAAATATGACATTTTACTTTGCCTATATACTTTACAAAAACATCCTCATTCAATCTAACAATAAACAAAATATTGTGCTTACCTAACACTTAATGTAAACTATTTGATATTTTAAGGCTAAAGTTCTACCTGTGGCTTAAATTATAGGTCGGAACCAATAAACTTGATTTTCAAATAACACATACCAAAAGAATACAATTAAAACTATGAGAGCGCTAATGGCAACATAAACAGTCAAACCAGACAAAGTGCTTGAAACTGTACTTCAAATGCCGTACTTTACTTATATATAATTATGGTATATTGAAATTCAAAACTCTGTGCTTATATAAAGCAATAAATCAATGGAACAATCCTGTTTTAACAGTAGTCAATATTAGCACGAGCCCGTAAGCCCTGCCCTAGTAAAATGCTTTCCGGGCTTGATTAAATTCTGGGCTTTATACAGCAGGCCTTGTTCAAAAATGTAATGCCCAAGCAGTACTATATGATTTCGGGCTTCTTCATCCAAAAGTCTGATTTCGATGACTGTGTTTATATCACAATTTCGTTGTTTCATGTGATCTTAAAAAGTTTGGTTTTAAATAGACTGCTAGTCTTCATTTCATAGCTTTTCTTAAAACCATCTATGACAAGAGTCAAATTATTTGTATGACTCTGATACTGCTGACACTGATTACCTGACTTTTAATCTTTAAAATCCTGTTAAACAATAAAAAACAGATGTTGTACCTGTCCTTGATTCTCCATTGAAGGTGATGTCAACTTCCCCCGTAACCGGGGGCGAAGCATGGGAGGACCTTGTAACTTTGACAACACCTGATCCTCCACTGTTGGACAATTTCAAGGTCACGGAGTCACTGGGGTATGTGACTGAACCAGAGGTTACCTAGATAGACATTTTTATTCAGTTATTTGATGGATGGGAATATTTGTAGAAATGAACGCATACACTGAACATATTGTATGTTTATATATATTGATACTTTTATACAACAAAAAACTGATTTGAAATACTGATTTTTAAAAATAATTCACCAAAAAATGCCTTTTCTCAATATCATATAAGAAAGAACCATGTTAAAATATAAGACAAACTCTCTGAAAAGATTACCCCAGCATTGGCCACCGCAAACAGTGGAAACTCATTGCCGCATTCGTAAGGCTTTATTGTGACATCATACTGCGTTTCCGTGACAGCGGCCACAGTGACTTCATTTATTATTGCTCTGTTTGGCATCGCCGGTGGCGACCTTCTCAGGTAGGCCTCTGAAAACACCAGTTGTACATCTGAACACTTGTGGCCCTTTCATTTTAAAAAAATATCATGTTTTCGAGTTCATACTGGCATCATATTCTCATGTTCATTCTATCTATTAAGAAATATGAAGCAAGAATTCTTAGTTCAAACAAAGTCATTAATTATTTAATACCATGGAGATATAAGACACATATAAGACACAACCTAGTGGACATATAAATTTAAACTTCATGTATAATTGATATTTACAATTCTGAAAGTTCCATGCTTGGAGGAAAACTAATATACTAACCACTATCTTCCAATGTGTTTTCAGTGCCAATGAATACAGCATCAACATATCCTGGCTTTACAGAGTTCACGCTGCTTACGAACACCTGGCGAAGTATGTGCATGGTATCCGCAGGGTACCGGTCCATAACGCCATCGTAAATATCGTAACATGTATAGTACCATGTGTTTGACCTGCAACGAGACAATTGTATCTAAAAATAGGAAGCCATTCTGGGGCCTAGACCAAGGCCCTATCATTAATATGAGTACACTAATCACTGGACTGCTTTACCTACCACCCTCGAGCTGATTCAAACTATTTGTTCTTGGAACAAACATGCAACAATACTTACAAATTCATTACTAAATAGCAACTTACCGAATGTTCTTAATAAAAATGGACATCTTGTTTTTTTTAACCATGGATATATATATACAGAAAGATGGTTTCTAGGGTTTGATTGTAACAAAAGAAAATAGGCCACAAAAATAAGAAACTTATAAGCTGAAATGCCTGAATAAGGTCCACAGTTTATTGACCAAAGGTGTATGCATGAAAGAGGAATGCAGAGATTCCATGATTTTTTATAAATTAATCTATATTGACAAAAAACTTACTCTGTACTTGAGTCGGTCTTGAATTCATACGAGAAGTAGATAGTTTTTTCGGCAGTCTCACCATCAGATGCCTGTGTTACAGTGATTTTGACACCGATAAATGACTTCAGAAAACCCTTGTAGGCAAAACACAGCTGAAAAAAGAAATAAATTTTACATTACTTCATAGATGACATAATTGTCCAAATATCTCTGGTTAGGAGTAGACTTTATGGCAGGTTTCATTCTTTCAAATCCGACTTCACTTAACTGTAACTGTGACTTTGTTGTGAATTGTCAACAGTAGCATGTGTAATGAATTTCATGTGAATATTGTGTACAGTTTGGAGTCATATCTGTCACTAACACCATCCCTGAAAAAACACACCATGCTTGTTTTTTTTCTTCAAACAAGAGGACCACAATCAGGTGTCCATACAATTTCATCTGTGGTTTAATATCTCAGTAAAAAGGGGCATCATTCCATAAATATTAAAGCTAAAGTAATGAGCCTGGCATAAAGCAGCATATTGTCTCAGGGAAGTATTTAGTTAAATTCAAATATCTTGAACACTTTTTGAGTTATTTCAAAGATTAAAGTTTTTGCTCACAAACGCTATAGAATGAAGACGAGTGGCTGCCTCATAAGACAATGAGGCAATGACAGAACCTGTAATGTTTTTACTAAAAAACACAGACAAACAGAAGAACAGACGAGCTAAAAACACAAAACTGACCACTCCATGTTGTGCCAACATTATGCCAAAATCCTCCTCTGCTGCTTGGTAGATTCTGTTTGGGTATTTCAGCGCATATCGTCCACAGAATGGCTCTGAGTCCTTTACCCGGTATCCTGACCACAGCCCAGACGACGCTTCAAAGTTCTCGTAAATCTTGGCTTTTCCTTTCCCCTCAAACACTTCAGGACACTGGGCTTCAAACATCCCATTGACAATAGTATTGAGCTTAAAAAGATAGGAATAAGCTATAAGATTACATCAAGCATACAGCAAAATGATCATAGACTAAATAATTTTTTGTTCATTACGTTTAAAATGAAGTTTTCTTGCTTTCCCCACAACTGATAGAGACCTCTCATCCTAATATTTTTTCCAGCATGTGTATCAATCAATTTTTATTTATTTCATAATATTTAGCCCACATGCTAACCTATATCTGACATTAAATGGACTTAAATTCATTTCACTGATAGACTCCGCACACTGAAAGGCTGACGGGTTGTTACTTCCAAGGTCAAGACCATGGTATCATCACCTGGGTGACCTTTGGTGTCCTCTGACACATTGTAGGTGAATAACTACAATAAACATACCTGTGACTGACTGACACTTGACACAGAGAAGGGCTGACTGACTGTTCCCTCCAAGGTTAAGGCCACTGTGTCAACATCTGGCCGACCTTTGGTGTCCTCTGACACATCATAGTCAATCTCTGTCCCATTGGGGCCCATAACAGATAAGTCCGGGAAATCACCTGTTATTTATTTATAAATGTACAGTTATTTAGAATATATATAACACATATAAATCTATGAACATGCAACAAATGCAACGATTTTCAGAGTTTCGGAAGTGTTAACGTTCATGCAACTGGTGCCATCAAAGACATCACCAAAGCAATGGTCATAGAACAACTTGTCAGTAAAACATAAAAAATAATCCAAGTCAAGGAAAAATATATTATCACATAAGAATTATGATGGCCAACGTACCTCTGTTAGACTGGAAAGTGACTTTATATGTGGGCGTCCCGGTTTCTTGCCTGGTAACGAGGATGGATTCCCCAGACACCAGGATTGGAAGGGCATTCATTGCTGCAGTAACCAGTGTGTCATCCATTCCAATGTCAAGTTGTTCTGTTGGGGAGAAAAATATCACATTAGTGACATTATCTGGATTCTGCATTTATTAACATATAGTTGCATAAAATAGATCTGAAACGTAAAGAGCATTCATTCATACAGCAATCTATACACTTAAAATCCATTATACTAGGACCCTCATTTGACTTTTTCATTTATAAATATAAAACTTTGAGTAGAAATTTTACAAACTTAGTTCAGCAAATTTCAAATAACAAAAAAACACTTTAAATATTGCCTTTTCTAAACTGCTCATTTATTGTTTTAAAGGCAACTTAACTGACCTGTATATACTCCATACAACCCAAGTCTAAACTGTTCGGCATTGTTGATTTTCACAGTCTGCTCTTCCTGACTTGCTGTCTTGCTAGTAAACTCAAAGAAGTCCAGGCGCTGCAATTGAAAATGCAACCATTAAAACTTATGGTAATCATTATATGACAGTACATCTAATTTATTTTATAACATCACAAAGTATTATAGATATCCTAAATATCAATAAGGTAAGTTGTTTTAAAAGTCATCATTTTCAAAAGTTGTTAAGATACTGGTAAAAACACCAACAAATGCCCACAAATAACATTCTATTTCTGCACCAGGGTTTTAAGAAATTCCTGAAAGTAATATCTGACCATGATTTATGATGCTACTAACCTGGACATCGTAGGTGATATCAGAAAGGATCTCAAGGGTCTGTTCTTCCTGTACAGCCCTGCCTGTCCACTGTGTCGAAAACTTCGTGTCGAAATGATACGCCTGTAGGTAGATGAACGAGTCACCCCCATTCTCATAGTGGGTGACTTGCAGTAAATACCTGGAGGTAAGTAAAAACAAGAACCATGATCAAAAGACAAATTTGCAATAGTCATTATAAATAACATTAATAATTAGTGTTATATAATACATCAAACAGTTCATCAAAACACTGAAAGTTGGCTTCAATTTTCTTGACATGGTTGTGTGACCTTGACATGGTTGTGTGACCTTGACATGGTTGTGTGTTTTTTTTTTTAAAACTTCAGTTGTGCAAGTTGTGCATTAAGTCAATAATCAGAGTTAACTAAAATGAATACTGTAATGTTTCACAGACATCAGCCTTTAACATAAGTAATACTGCAAGAGTGGTGACAGATTTCCACTACCAGAAGGTATGCTCAAGATGGTGGCATGTACAAACGCTATTATTAACATCAGTAACAACAAGAGACAACCTACCTGTTCCCTGCAGTAAGGTTCATTCTTGGAGACCACTGCATTGACCTGGTACTCGTTACCATGGCAACCTAAATAAAAGAAACAATGTTTTAAATTGTAAACTTAAATATCAGAAATTTTCCACTTTATCTCTACCGGTATTCTGTCTCAATGCACCATAACTAAGTGTTTTCAGTTGATGATTCAAAATAGTCTATTTTAGAAAAGTACATTCCTGATACAAAAAGAAAGATAGTTACCCCATCTACAAACAATCTTGCACCATCATCAGCATTCAGACCAAACGAGTATTCCCCATTGTGGGGTGGGGTAAAGTATGTGGTCATCCTGCTTGCGTAGTTGTCCATTGAATCAGAGTCGTAGTAGCTAGTCTCATCCAGCCAATCAGAAACATAATTCGGGTCAGAGCTTGTCATGTCCAAGATGGAGTCAAGGTCACCTGATCCTTTAGAAGTTTCATTCCAATACTCATAGATGACACCTCGGTTACCGTGGTAACTGGGTCCATGGCTATCAGGCTCAGCAGCGATGATACATTCCACATATTCATCCACGACAACATTGGTTATTTCACAAACGGTATCTGGAATGAAAAATAAGTTTTGATCAATAGGAAGTAAAACAAGAACACAGCACAATTATGTTTTACCAGAACAAAGCATAATGATGCCTTACCATAACACATCATGTGTTATTGTTTGACTTTCCATTAACTTCTCAAGAGTAAAACACCTGAAAAAAATCCAGTGATGAATATTGTTCATCATTCATGATTATGTAAATATTATCACACACAAGACAACTGCAAAGTATAGTCAAATAGTTGTTTATTTGAGCTAAATAACATCTTCAGTAACACGTCAATCAATAAGAAAAGTATAAAATATCATTATACAGTATATCATTTATTACATACAAGAGTATTATATGAAATATCAAAACTTGTATTCCTACCATCAACATAAGCCCTCAGCTTAGAATATGGATCATTCTCATCAATATAACTGCCGTATATTGTGAGGAGAAGTCCACCAGCTGTGCTGCCAGATGTGTGACTTATGGATGTGAGCTCTGGAATGGTGAAAGTTCAAACATGCTTGAAAAAAAAAACATACAAGAAAATATTTATACTTATTTTTTGTGCCTGTTAGTGCTAATTACATACAGATACAGATACAGATACATATGTACATGTACATACCTCACACTTAAGCCTTTTCACAAAAGCCAGTGCAAAGGAGCACAGCATTTTGATCTGACAAAGTCATGGTTAGATTAATATGCTGGCACAACAAGTTTTAAGAGATCATCATCTGGTTAAGAACCACATAATAAGAGATATTCATATTTTCATTCATTAGCAAATTATCTGAAAACTGCTCGATATGTGTTAAATGGAAAAAAAAAGATCCATTGCTTCTATATGGTAGGAAGTGTTTGTGAAAAAATGTTCAGGGTCTAGTTTATTTACTACGTCTGAGGGTAAGACTCAAGATTCAAAAGTATAAATCTCATGATTATATTGCTTTAAAAAGAGCAGGCTGAACATTGTAGAGTATGTTAAAAATATATAAAATACAATATGTTCAATTGTCCTCATATACAATATCAAATTAAACTATATTAAAGATAGTTTGTAACTTTATTTTGCTTATGTGAGCCTGAGTCCAAAAACCAGACTTAAGTTAGTGGATATAGAGGGCGAAAGTGAAAAGATTCTATCTGCCTCTTAAACCACTTCATTTTCACCCTCTCGCTATGGGGCCTGACATACCGGAGTAGGACTGGTACATGTAGATCTGGTCATTATAGGCGACCCTGTATACATCGGAATCAGGGAGGGACCTGAAACAAACAAGAAAAACTATGGATGTGTGATATTGGCTAAAATAATCAGCCTTTCATGGATGGTGTTTTTAGCCACATTTTGTACCAATATAGCTACAAAGACTATATATTACCACTTACCAGATTGTTTAAAATGTGATTTCATTGTTTTGAATCAGGAACTAAATTTTCAGGCCAAATGACAAAGTGTAAAATGTGTCAAAGGCGGTCTCTCAGAATTGACTGTTGAGGTCATCCTTGCTGTGTACCATTAGTTACTTTTTTTCTTTTTTTCTAATTTCATTAATGACTTTTTAAATATTGTTCTATATTCAGGTGTTAAATGTAGTTTTACATAACTTCATGGTGCTAAGGTTTAAATGTAGTGTATAAATAGCAGAAAGGGTTTAATGATAAGAAAACCATCATGTAATTTGTATACCAAAAAAATATCACTAACAAGTGTTTTGGCCTTGAAAGATTGAAAAATTGTCTTTTCACAATGTATATTGTACATCGCATACCCTTAAGATAACAGAAAATCTCTAAGATGTTTTCAGAACCATACCTTCCATAGGGGGCCTCCACGATAAAACTTGCGTTGTAAAAGCCTGCAAAAAAAACAACATATAGCGTATTAAAAGATGATAACATTATTTTAATTTTCGTCATAAATTAACAACCCTAACATCATGATATGTTATATGACAAAACCATACATTTGTACATTTGCAAGAGGAATTGATAAAGTATGGTTGAGTATATTACATAAATCATGTTTTAAACGTTAAGAGACCTTTAAACATTATGTCACAAGTG
Source organism: Mya arenaria (assembly GCF_026914265.1). Lineage (NCBI taxonomy): Eukaryota > Metazoa > Mollusca > Bivalvia > Myida > Myidae > Mya > Mya arenaria. The sequence continues at coordinate 47,510,206 of NC_069126.1, read as the reverse complement.
TAGCTACTTTATGCACGTTCATAAATACCGTAAATCAGACTTTGTGAGAGCTATAGAGAACTAAGCAATGATTTAATTGAGACATTTAAGCTAAAAGTATCATAACAAATTTATGGAGAAATTAGGCATTAAAATGTCCCCATTACTCTTTTATTTGACACAAAGAAAATTAATGTACATCCAAATTAATTTAAATATTCAGACATTGGTATTGGTTTTTGATTTTGCAAAAAGTCTATCATTATTTTGGGTAACTAAACTTGATAATTGAATAAAAAATCTCTACAAGACATAAAAGATATAAAGATTTTATCACATCATTTATTTCCATATCAAATTGGTTTTGAACGTCATTCTTGAACTTTTAACATGTTGTATAAATAAATTATAAAACAGAATTTATCTATAACGAACAACGTAATGTCATACAGGAATGAATACTTCCATTAATATATATATAATATCAGATTTTTATAAGAGAAATCAAACAAATAGAAAATCTTATTATCTGAAAAAAGTGATGCACAATAGAAGTTGACATACATTTTAAATTTACTGACAATTTAAGCTCTTGACAGTAAAATTATTTCTACTTTTGAGTGCACAATGGCTAAAGATAGATAACATATCTGTAGCATCTATAATTGATGATTTCAACCTACAAAGTTGTATAATGTACAACCATTACATGATTGGGGAAAATCCAGGGCTTTTATTTCATATCAAGCGTTGGAAACAAACAAAAAACATCATTAAAGGTATTTATCTTTTTGAGACAATCTCTCTGGAATACCTAATACAGGATAAAGCACACAAATTACTTTTACTTCGATGTATTCTATAGACATATTTCTCACATACTTCACTCTTCAGGAAACTGGCCAAAGCCAAACCATCATGATCACAAGAGGGCCATGGAGCGAATGCCAATGCTCGGTGGATTTTTTTTAAGATGTTCAAGGCGGCTGTATATTTGCATATCATCGCTAGCATTTGAATATCATGAACCTTTTCTGTCATGGCTAAGGTAAAAGCTTTTTGCAAACTCATGACAAGGACGACAACTATGACAATAACGAGGCTATGACGAAACCTCAATTAAAATAAAAAATCACCAAATTTAAAACGATTTCATAAAATGAACAGAATAATTATAATAAGAAGAAATAAGAAAAAAAGATCAATTAATATTGAAAATTATATCTTACCAACGGAGGTGCCCTTGTGTTTACAGGTGAGGGTGCCATAGTCAGTGCCCTCATCATTCAGTGCAAGCCCAAAGCTGGAATAAATGAAGGAATTTAATAGTGACAACCATACAAATTAATTGCCATCTATTGCATCAATAAAGCTTTTCTAAAATACCAATTAAATTATTTTTTCAAAGGTTCAAAACCTTCAACTGGTGTTGATTATTTGTCAATTTTTGAAAGTCATACACACTAGTCTTAGAAAAGAGATTTTTTATGATGATTGATATAATAAACAGTTATTAAATTAGTCTGCTGAATATAAAAATAAAATCAACAGCAATAGAAGTAAAACCTTTGTAGAAACAATTTGCATTTTATTGTTGTTATTCTTTAAACAGCTGACGTGATGTCTCAATTTACTGCCAAAATCAATTTAAAGATAATTGTTATATTAGATTGAAATTGTTCTATTAGCTGCAATGATTATGCAATGAAAATAGTTTTGATGATATTTCCATACATAATGGAAGAATTGGCGGTCAAAGTACGCTGTCACGATACTGAATATAACAGCATTCTGATAATATTCATAGTTTTCTTTGTAAAAAGTCCATGGAACTGGTGCCAAATAAAAATATTTTCCCTTATATCATTCTCATCCAAATTTTCTTTAATTGTGGCAGATATGATTGGGCAGGTGGGCAAATTTATTTTATATATATTTTTAAAAAGAAAAACATGAACAATATCTGTATTTAAGATATGTTTGCCTGCTTTGTAGCGATATTACTACAAAGCCCAATTTTTATGTTCAAGTCAGGGTATATAGAAATTGGATCAGAGAGTTCTTATCTAGTATAGTCAAAACATACAATGCATCTTTTTCTCGTAGTCCACAATCCTGTGGCCCAACATAGACACGGAGTAGTCTTTCCTCGCGACCATTTGTTGCGCTGGCCAAGTTACTGCCGTAACGATCACTAAACAGCTTCCCTTTCATGTTGACAAAGGTCCCTTAAAAATAAAATATTCAAAGAAAAATGTTTACAGATAAAACTGATAAAAGTATGAAAAGGAATGCCTTAGCGGCCACCATACAGTCTCTGACTTATGTCGATAAATGTCAAACGTTGACATTAATTTTTCTTAGCACTTCCAAAATGTTCTTTTCTTTTAACAGTCTTTATATATTGGTGTTTATTGATCTGTGAACTATCTACTGCAGTTAAATGTGTTGTCCTATCTAAATTGGGCATTTGTTTTCATTTCCAACAATACTTTTACTCTTTGTATGATTTTTTTATGCTGTATATGCAAAGCTTTAAAATTGGCAATCAATTAAAGTTCAATCATTATGACAGAAGTACAACTTCAACATTAAAACACTTATATATTTGGAAGTTAAAACATTTTAAACAATCAACTTAAGTAGTACTATTGAATAATGGCCATGAGTATCATCTAGTTTTTGTTTAATTCAGCAGAAGTGATACATATGATATTAAATCATCAAGAAATCAATGCAATTATGGCCTGAATTGCCTGAAACCTACTTTATACAATAGTTATGAATTATTCATTTATAAGACAATCTATGACTGCAGTTACAATCAGAAAATAATCAACCAGGAAGTTATTCTTTTAACCTCAAGACAAATTGCATTGCATACATATAGGATCTAAGGAAGAGGCGCTAGCAAATATAAACTACCAAACACAACATAAACTTACCCGGCATTCCAGACTGTGGTGAAAGTTCTGAGATGGTCGGTGTTTCATTGGGTCGCGGCTGTAAAGAAAATGATGGTTCATTGTTTCAGTATTTATTTCAGTAACAAAAATATAGCACGCTGCTTAGTGCAAGACGGCTGTATCACAATATAGAAAAAAAAGGCATTACAAGAGTCTTGCGCTAGCCCTCGATTGGTTACTCCAGTAAAAATCAGGTTTAATATGTAATGAAAACTATTTTAGTATAAACAGTCAGATGAGAGGTGCACATATCAATGACTGTTGTGGGAGCAGCCAGGGCGGAACAGCCAGGGGGGAGCAGCCAGGGGGGAGACAGAAACTGACAAAACCATCTTCATTGTTTGCAAATAACACTTTTTACTTTATTTGTAAATATAAGCCTTTCTTACCTTGTATGTACAACTAGAGCTGGTAGGGTTACCCCCGCACAGGGCACCGTCCGGAACCGCCTGTCCGTCCACAACAACTTTCACATAGTAGTTCTCTTCCTGCATGCCACTGAAATAGAATTAAACAGAAGTAGAACATAAATAAGAAATTTGTGAATATTTGAATGCACAGGGGAAGTTATAACACATAACTGAGCATATCCGGTATATATTTTTCTGCCCAAATTTCAGCACCATTCCCATTGCCAAAACAATAATTGAACAATGTTAACTAATTAAAGCCAAGATGGGAGGCAGAAATTTATAAAACAAACTAACTGTCTGTTTACAAAAGCTTTTTATTTACAAATACAACTAGAGCTGGTTGGGTTAAGTCATAAATTGAATCTCCCTTTTACCGAATGAAGCCCATAATGGTAAAGCAATGTAGTCCACAAACCTTGGCGTATAACACATGATCTGCATTTCAGTGGTTCCATCCTTGTGGACCCCACATGTGAATTCCGTGCCGGATGCCCCGACCAGGTACACCTCATTGCCTTCATTGAACTGGTCCTCAGAGAACGCTGCAATTAGAAGTGTTTGTATAATATATGAAACTACTAATATTAAGATTCCTATTGTTTACCAAAATGCATACTTTCAAACATAGGTACCAGTATCAGTTGGAGATGGTGAAAAAAATAACTTAGATTCAGTGAACTACTTTTTAAAAATTAACACAATAAAAAAATTCTGTAAAACCATCATATATAATTTTGAATATTGTTTTTGGACGGTACTGCCAAAGCAGTGCGGTTCATAGGATACTTTTTGACAGGCATGCATTATTTGGTTCTCGGCTTGATATCTCAAACAGATGCATCCAGGAACCAGTGTTTAACAGAGTGCATGGCCAAACAATACAAAGAAGTTCTTCCTACGCAAATTTGTAAATTTTTTCGTAAACACATTCTTTCTTCGAGAAATGTTGGCGCATCCAACCTCTTCAAGACAAATGCAGCTTCATGCCCATTCATTTTGTTTAATCACTTGAAAGTTTCAAATTTATTGAGCAGGGGGGGGATGGTCTTAGAGACCATACTTTCTATATAACTATACACAAAACAGACTGACACTGGCACCTATGCTTTAATCGTACGGCTTTATGACAATCAGGGACATATCTATAAATAATAGGTTAATGTGAAATGTGTTTGATTATGCACCAGTCAATTGTAACCACAGCCCCCCCCCCCCCCCCCCCCCCCCCCCAGGTCCGGGGGTGTACTGGGGATAGGTGGAAAAATGGGCCGTGTTTTTACCTTCCAGGTGGCCCGCAGTGCCGGGTGAATGCAGTGGTTTTTGTCTTCCCGCCAAATATAGCGGGGAAAGGGCCTTACAAAGAGTCCCTTGGGTGTGCGGACATTTGGCTGAGGTTTGCAGGACGAGACTATGCCTGGGCTTGGCTGGACCGAAAGTCCCCACTATTCCCCAGACCTTGGGGGGCCGTGGTTACAATTGACTGGTGCATTATTTGGCTTGCATGCAAAGCGTTCAATATGCTGCAACAACCATGCTGACGTCAGAGTCAAAATGAACTAATAAAAAACTTGTTATTCTTTGAAACTATTTATAAACTTCACTTAGATGTTTCATATAAAATACATCTTGTGACTTGTACAGATTTTTATTTTTTATATCACCCTTAATGTTTCATCATAAAGGCCCCCGTAAGCCATGATAAGGTGTTCAAATGAGATTTGTAATCCATGAAAAATTAAACTGTTTCACCAATATATCTTCAGATCAAAGGCGGCCCTGTACCAATGACTGATTTATATGGGTCTCCACAGAAACTAACTCATTCTTAGTATGCATAATAAATACCAAACCTCTTTCTGGGTCATAAAATCTCAATGGAACCATGTTTCAGAAAAAAAAAAAATCAATAGCAAAACAAGTAATTAAATGTACATTTTTCATAACTTATGTGATTCGGCCCAATATCTGTACGACAGCATGGTGAAAATGTCACTGCGTTACTAAATTATATGACAAAAAAAAAAACGACTTTGTACTGTATTCTTAAAATAAATGAAAAAAAGAAGAAAAAAAACTGTTTGAATAAGGTCTCTTTAATCCTTCTTACATAACCGAACTACATCTAGTTGTTATCGAATGTTGTCTGCAAAAATCAAAGCTTTGTTCCAAATTCATTTTAAATCACCTGTGATTCGGAGACTGCAGTATCTCTAAAACGGTAAACCTAAACCGAAAGTGAAAGTGAAACTAGTCTGTGCTTGATTTACTTACCGTTACCGTAAATTGTTAACCGAGTTTCTCCGGCCAAGCTGCCGACGCGTGGCCAAATCTCATTGACATATGCACCTGAAATAATAAAAAAGAATGGTAAGTGGAATCAAACATGCCTTAGCCAGTTCAAAAGGCGGGCCAAAAATACTGATGTATTTCGAACGGTTCATTTCATGGTATCTAAAATTATTACAATTACATCATAAACGTATTTATATAACCGTACAGTAAATTCTTTCGAACTTATTATAAATTTTATATGTTTCGCAATCAAAGGAAGTTAAAATTAAACAATATTTTGGTTATTAAATATGTAGAGTATTTGGATTATTAAATGCTTATGCAAAACCATAATCAATTAACAGAGTTTTTAAACATAAGAAACTAAGCTTTACTAGTTTCAGTCATTAATGGAATTTCTATGAACATGACTGAATAATAACACATTCTGTCCACTTTTTGGAATGAAACCCGAAAATAAAATGCTATTTAAATAAACACAAAATCGTTATTTTTTAGTGTTTGTATTTATTTGTGTCAATAAACAATAATCATGTAGTATTTGTGTATGTGATGTTAATATATTTGTGTCTAAAGTTCGTTGTCGTTTGGACCACTGCCTTGTGCCCCTGAACAGCTAGGGTTTATTTTTTAATGATCGACTGCTGGGTTGGCCCCTGAATCTTTCATTGTACTATTGGTAACTTGTCAATACGTTCAAATAAGTACTCTTTGAAATACAGTCGCTGCTGCCGACTTATTACGTATAAATGCTTACGTGCACTAATATATAAGTACCCCAATAACAGAAATACATGTAGGTTGGTCTTACTCTAGAAATGTAGAAGTATCTTCATTAAAATCATGACTTGATAAAATTGTACAGCTACATCGTTATTGCAACAAAATAAATTGTTGCTTATAAAATTTTAGGGACTATTGAACAGTTTATAATTTCAACATTATCATTGAAAATATGTTATTTTGTAAAAATCCCATACGTAGAGTATTATCCCAATTATGTCTCGTAACTAGGAGAACAATTGTTACATTACAATGAAAAGGGTACTGGAGCTTAATCGTCAATTCATTTAAATCGCCAATAACAAAGTTGGATATCACTGAAAAGTAAGCAACTTACGGAGGATCCGTTATGATAATAAAAAGTATGTTTATTACTGTCACCTACTCAACCATTTATAATGCGTACACATGTAAGCTGTCTGTCCTGTTCTGTTTATGAAGATTTACAAAATCAAGCAATTTAATCCCATGGCTATTACATTTGTATGTACATTTTCAACAGAGGCCCTAACAGAGGCTTACTTAGGAACAAAGTTGGAATTGTCATAAACAATATAAACATTATCATGTTTAATAAAAAAACACTTTTTGCTGACACGACTATTAATACCACCAGATATAATTATTCAAAAAGTTACCAAATTCAGAAAAATAAGTGATATCATTTCCTAAGATTTCAAAAAGGTCTACATTAAATATATTGTAGACTGGAGAACCATCGCCCCATATATACGATACACAAATACACACCCCCTAAGTATTAAAGAAATTACCAAATAATGCTATCATTTTTTGTTTACTATTTGAATGCTGTTAACTAGATGGTCTATAAACGAAATAACTGTCCAAATAGATCATTACAAGAGCTCAACATATAAGTATTGGATAAATAATTCAGTTTTGAAATCATTACATATCATTGGCACTATTAATCACTTTTGCATCTTGTTTGTGCATGGACCGGAGGCATATATGGTACTTTAAACTTAGAATGAATGCAATAGTAACTTAGAATGTAACTTAGAATGAATGCAATAGTAACTTAGAATAAATGCAATAGTAACTCAGAATGTAACTTAGAATGTAACTTAGAATGAATGCAATAGTATATATGGGTTAGGGTTATATTACATCATATTAATTAGATCTCTCTCTCTATAAACGGTTGATTGAGTGATGCCAATTTTATTGCAGGTATATCATTGATAATATCTTTAACATCAATCGATCTTTATACTATAAATCAATTTGTGGCAATCATGTCAAGTAATAACAGTCGGAATATTAGAAATCTTTCAAAATTTATATACAATGCTATGAAGAAAAGTGCTGAAGCTCTCGCTATCGTTGCTTCTTCATTTGATGCAATGTATTGCTTTATTTATTGATATCCATATATTTTGTATATACTCGTCAGATATAAATATGTTTAACTGTTCTTCTGTGTTGCCATTTGTGTATATATGACATTGTTTGTGTTTGGCCAAAGGCATGTATTTGCTGAGATTGCCAATAAAATGAAACTGAAACTGATAATATCTTCAGAAATCCGACCCACATATAAGTTCATTCTTTAATACTCCATTAACCATAATGTTAATTGTTGATGCCTTGTGGCCCGATGCCATTTTGGTATCGTTTGAATGTGTCTTGCTTGCTGAATGCTAGAATGTTAAATAAATGACCACAACTTTATCATGTCACAGGATTTGCCCTTTATTTCAACGGAAATTCGACGTGAAATTATGTACTTTGTCTCGTGACAAAACAAAGCTTATTTGTTACCATCTTTTTGCACATAAAACCCTTTCAAATGATGGTTAAATAGCATGGGGTCACCAGGCATCCGAAATTCTCATAGTTGTGGGTCAGATACCTTAAATGCAAATTTTGTTCGAGACTCTCTCTCCTTGCACCGAGTTTTAATGGAATAAAAATCTCAAAAATAATTAAATGCGGTGGCTGCATTTTGCCGTCCAATCAAGTTTTATTGATTGTGCGTGTGAATTATACACTAGCTAACATGACCTAGTTTTTTCTTTATGTTTTACTCTTTTAAAAAAATAACAATACATTATATTTTTTCCGGTTATATTTTAACCCTTTAATATCAAATGTGTTATAAGGAATCATCAAATTTACCATCAGATTCTGCATTATCTAAAAATAGTTGATGTTAAGCACAAGCGCCAATGAATTCGTTAAAAGTTTGAAAGAACAGTAAGTTAAAAAAATACAATAAAATATCTCAATATAAAAATTGTCATAATAATTACCACACGAATTGTAGATCTGAGTACTGATAAGAATCCATGTTATCAGTTGACGAAATTTATTTCTATCACGTTTCCCCATTGCTCCGTAATTCTATTCTGAATTCTGACCGGAGAAATACTGCATTTTATATGTCCAAGCCCGTTTTACTTTAACATCCCAAACAAAACAGAATTAAGTGGCATTTATATAAACGCGACCGTGACTGGACATGATACCTACGTATATCTTTGCCAATATAAAGTTAATAGGATTATCGTCCTGTTTTGATGACTGAATACGTCAGTAGATCTTTTATTTTGATATTACCTGAAAAGAAATATCGCGCCAAATGCTTTGTTTGATGAAATAATCCTACAATGAATGATCCACACTTTAATAGCACTTTGAATGACGCTCAATATCGTATGGTGCTAAAAACAAAAATATTCTCCCCAAAAATCAAAAAGATCAACAATCTTAAATTTTCGAAATATTTTACGACGCTTGACCATCGATTTGGGGTTTTAATTTTATGAAAGACAGCATCGGTTTCATTGTTTTTTTTATTAAAAATGAGGGAAAAAAGTCAAATTAAGTCTTATTTCCAATTGACTTCAATCACTAGGTAGCACTAGCCTTCTTAATACAATATATAGGGGATATTACCGTTTATTACGTATAATAGGATACTTTTCTGACGCCCTGTTTCATATCGAGACCGCATAGCAGTCGATGGATGCACGTCGTCAGAAAAGCGTCTTCACTGGCGTAGCTCCACACTAATGGAGCGAACCTGCACTTTTCTGGTCTGTCGCATGTCCGAACCGGTTTAGTCGTTAGCAATTCAAAACAAGAGTGCATCAAGTTGATTTGCGGGAAATTATATAAAAAAGAATATTATTAAAATATATCAATTATTCAGAGCTCCAAAATGAACGATGATGTGTGTAGTTTAAAGGAAATGTGTTTATTAAAAGCCAATCTATTGATCACCAAAATAGAACCCATTTAGAAACATTGAAATAGTATAACATTATTAGTATCCAGTGGCATAGCTTCCAGAGGCTTCAAGGCCGGACCGGCACATATTTTTTTGAAAAAAACAAAAGCTTCCCGTTAATCAGACCTTTTGTGAAATTTTAGATTCATTTCCACTTTAGATAAAGGTCAAAATGCGCCGTTAGCCAGACTACTAATTAAAAAAATCAGATAAATGTGCTTGCACATCCAAATTGATCTAGCTATGCCCCTGGTGTCATATTGACAGAGTGTCCGGAGCGGCATTTCCTACATTTGAATACAGAACTGAACATTTATGCTGGCATGGTTTTATGCACCAGTCAATTGTAACCACAGCCCCCCCAGGTCCAGGGGTATACCGGGGATAGTCATAGCCGGGGAAATGGGCCTTGTTTTTACCTTCCAGGTGGCCCCGCAGTGCCGGGTGAATGCGGTGGTTTTGTCTTCCCGCCAAGTATAGCGGGGAATGGGCCTTACCTAGAGTGCCTTGGGTGCGGGGGCATTTGGCGGGGGTTTCACGAGCAGTTCTTCCCCGCAGGGCGGGGACTTTGCCCGGGCTTGGCTGGACTGAAAGTCAAAGTCCCCACTATTCCCTGGACCTGGGGGGGGGGGGCGTGGTTACAATTGACTGGTGCATTATTTTTACAAGATTTTCCTTACCACCTTAGTCTAAATGTCTGCACACTGGTTTTAGTGTAGACCATAAAATTTGAAGATAATTTTACGTTTTATAAAGTCACACCCCTTTTTATTTTATAGGGAATTCACCAATTAATTTGATTAAAATTAAGCGTTTTTTTTTATAATATAATTATGATTATTTAAAAAAAATGTAAATTTTATACATATAAGTTGAATATAAACAAGTGGCATGGAGTGAGTGCCAGTGTTCATGGTTTTTTAAAAATTATTTCAGACCAACAGTGCAAATTGTCTCTATCAAGTTTCATTTGAATATTTTAAACTGAAATTTGGGTTATGGACATGCTTAAAATGACAAACGTTATTGATTGGTAAATGTTCTAGCAGCAGTATTTGCCGGTTATAGTCCACCAGTCGCTGGAACACACCGACTTGCTACAGCTTCTGCAACAAAAACATTTTAAAATCAGAGGTGTGTCATAAATATAATTATATATGTGTGATTTCATACAACATGCATGTATATTTGTAAGTAACTCATGCTTCAAGTAATGTTTTGTATAAATAGTCAATTAAAAATACACAATTGTACGTACCCTGAAACTTGAACAAGTATGAGAAAAGGGAGTTTTCTCCAGCTGTTTTATTTCTATATTCATAAACATTCTCTTTACTTGCCTGTACCAATGTAGTACTTGCACGCATACGCAGTATAGTTAAAATGCTGTACACGTTGGAAAGATAAATAAATATGTTATTTATTTATTTAATTATACTGTGTTATTATCAGGTTTGATTATTTATTCACAGTGTCAGACAGCACTGTTCCAGGCAGTGTAATATTCCCACTGTCTTGTGTTGCCTTTCTTCCCATCCCCCTGGCAAATGTCACATGTACAGACCCCAAAACCAACAACACTACACTGACCCAAGAACTTCATGACAGGTACCTTGGTCGAGTGGTTAGTGTATCAGACTCTGGATCAAAGCAAGGGTCTTTGATAGTTAGATCCCTGTATGAAGTTTTTACTACGGTAGCTATCATCTATAAATAGTAAATGATTCAGGGGCTTTATTCAATAAAAACTTAGGTTTAACTTAAATTTAAGAATAAAAATAGATGATGACATTGTCTGTTTTGGCAGAGACAGAGCCGAAAATGACGCAAACCTCAACATGCTTATAAATGCAAAGATGTCGAGACAAGAGTATAAAAGATAAAAGATGACAAAACAGATGTAGAAAAGACTGAAATTCCATTCTGTAGGCATTTATTTTACGGACGACATGTGAGAGTTCATTGTGTGACAACAAGCTATTGGTCAGTTCATCTCACCTAAGTTCATGCATGTCTCTGTGTTATACCATATCTTAGTACTGCAGTTATTACCTATAATTGGTATTGCTGATTCTTTTTCTTAGGTGTTGTAGACCATGTTCTGTAAAGTTGTCGGTTACCATACTTTAAAGGCAGAGCTTAAATACTTGCAAAACAATTCAAAGCAAAACAGAACTTATCTTGGCCTTTGTCTGTTAATAAGAGATATTTTACAGTGTAATGTTTTCACATAAGACAGGGAGTGTGTTTTATTCCTGAACAAAAGAATGGAATTTGTTCTTAGTATTACAAATGTATTGAACTTTAGGTAATTTAAGTCATAAACTTTATAAATATCATTATGGCTAAGAAGAATCAGGAAGGGTCTTAACCCACCTGATATTGTTTACTATTTTTGTTACAGATTGGATCGGTTCCTTCAGGTTCATAGGAAATGCTACTCCCTCTGCTTGGCACCACTGCACGGCAGTCCAGAGAAACATGCCTTTGCTCTGATACAGAAAGAGTATGTTATGATTAATCTTATTTGTTTTACAACAAATGTGAATAAATTTATTAGCAACAAATATCACTGTCATTGGCACAATTTTTTGCGAGGACATTGTCTTGATGTTGGCATGATGTTACACGAGAGAATGATCAAGTGTGGCACCATTTAACACGAGAGTATGGTCCTGTGTTGTTGGCACACTGTTACACGAGAGTATGGTCTTGTGTTGTTGGCACGATGTTACACCAGAGTATGGTCCTGTGTTGTTGGCACGATGTTACACCAGAGTATGTTCCTGTGTTGTTGGCACAATGTTACACCAGAGTATGGTCATGTGTTGTTGGCACGATGTTACACCAGAGTATGGTCCTGTGTTGTTGGCACGATGTTACACAAGAGTATGGTCCTTTGTTGTTGGCACGATGTTACACTAGAGTATGGTCATGTGTTGTTGGCACGATGTAACACGAGAGTATGGTCATGTATTGTTGGCACGATGTTACAGCAGAGTATGGTCCTGTGTTGTTGGCACAATGTTACACCAGAGTATGGTCCTGTGTTGTTGGCACGATGTTACACAAGAGTATGGTCCTTTGTTGTTGGCACGATGTATGGTCATGTGTTGTTGGCACGATGTTACACGAGAGTATGGTCATGTGTTGTTGGCACAATGTTACACGAGAGTATGGTCCTTTGTTGTTGGCACAATCTTACAGGAGAGTATGGTCCTGTGTTGTTGGCACAATGTTACACGAGAGTATGGTCCTGTGTTGTTGGCACAATGTTACATGAGAGTATGGTCCTGTGTTGTTTGCACAATCTTACAGGAGAGTATGGTCCTGTGTTTTTGGCACAATTTTACAGGAGAGTATGGTCTTGTGTTGTTGGCACAATCTTACAGGAGAGTATGGTTCTGTGATGTTGGCACAATGTTTTATGAGAGTATGGTCCTGTGTTGTTGGCATAATGTTACACGAGAGTATGGTCCTGTGTTGTTGGCACAATGTTACATGAGAGTATGGTCCTGTGTTGTTGGCACAATGTTACACGAGAGTATGGTCCTGTGTTGTTGGCACAATCTTACAGGAGAGTATGGTCCTGTGTTGTTGGCACAATGTTACACGAGAGTATGGTCCTGTGTTGTTGGCATAATGTTACACAAGAGAAAGGTCCTGTGTTGTTGGCACAATGTTACACGAGAGTATGGTTCTGTGTTGTTTGCACAATCTTACAGGAGAGTATGGTCCTGTGTTGTTGGCACAATGTTACACGAGAGTATGGTCATGTGTTGTTGGCATAATGTTACACGAGAGTATGGTCTTGTGTTGTTGGCACAATGTTACACGAGAGTATGGTCCTTTGTTGTTGGCACAATGTTACACGAGAGTATGGTCATGTGTTGTTGGCACAATGTTTCACGAGAGTATGGTCTTGTGTTGTTGGCACAATGTTACACAAGAGTATGGTCCTGTGTTGTTGGCAGATGTTACACGAGAGTATGGTCCTGTGTTGTTGACACAATGTTACACAAGAGTATGGTCATGTGTTGTTGGCACGATGTTACACGAGAGTAGGGTCCTGTGTTGTTGGCACAATGTTACACGAGAGTATGGTCATGTGTTGTTGGCACCATGTTACACGAGAGTATGGTCCTGTGTTGTTGGCACAATGTTACACGAGAGTATGGCCTTTGTTGTTGGCACAATGTTACACAAGAGAAAGGTCCAGTGTTGTTGGCACAACGTTACACGAGAGTATGGTCTTGTGTTGTTGGCACGATGTAACACGAGAGTATGGTCATGTGTTGTTGGTACGATGTTACAGCAGAGTATGGTCCTGTGTTGTTGGCACAATGTTACACCAGAGTATGGTCCTGTGTTGTTGGCACGATGTTACACAAGAGTATGGTCCTTTGTTGTTGGCACGATGTATGGTCATGTGTTGTTGGCACAATGTTACACGAGAGTATGGTCATGTGTTGTTGGCACGATGTTACACGAGAGTATGGTCCTGTGTAGTTGGCACAATGTTACACGAGAGTATGGTCCTGTGTTGTTGGCACAACGTAACACGAGAGTATGGTCTTGTGTTGTTGGCACACAATGTTACATGAGAGTATGGTCCTGTGTTGTTGGCACAATGTTACACGAGAGTATGGTCCTGTGTTGTTGGCATGATGTTACACTAGAGATTGGTCATGTGTTGTTGGCACGATGCTACACGAGAGTATGGTCCTGTGTTGTTGGCACAATGTTACACGAGAGTATGGTCATGTGTTGTTGGCACGATGTTACACGAGAGTATGGTCCTGTGTTGTTGGCACAATGTTACACGAGAGTATGGTCCTGTGTTGTTGACACAATGTTACACAAGAGAAAGGTCCTGTGTTGTTGGCACAACGTTACACGAGAGTATGGTCTTGTGTTGTTGGCACACAATGTTACACGAGAGTATGGTCATGTGTTGTTGGCACGATGTTACACGAGAGTATGGTCCTGTGTTGTTGGCACAATGTTACACGAGAGTATGGTCCTGTGTTGTTGGCACAATGTTACACAAGAGAAAGGTCCAGTGTTGTTGGCACAACGTTACACGAGAGTATGGTCTTGTGTTGTTGGCACGATGTAACACGAGAGTATGGTCATGTGTTGTTGGCACGATGTTACAGCAGAGTATGGTCCTGTGTTGTTGGCACAATGTTACACCAGAGTATGGTCCTGTGTTGTTGGCACGATGTTACACAAGAGTATGGTCCTTTGTTGTTGGCACGATGTATGGTCATGTGTTGTTGGCACAATGTTACACGAGAGTATGGTCATGTGTTGTTGGCACGATGTTACACGAGAGTATGGTCCTGTGTAGTTGGCACAATGTTACACGAGAGTATGGTCCTGTGTTGTTGGCACAATGTAACACGAGAGTATGGTCTTGTGTTGTTGGCACACAATGTTACATGAGAGTATGGTCCTGTGTTGTTGGCACAATGTTACACGAGAGTATGGTCCTGTGTTGTTGGCATGATGTTACACTAGAGATTGGTCATGTGTTGTTGGCACGATGCTACACGAGAGTATGGTCCTGTGTTGTTGGCACAATGTTACACGAGAGTATGGTCATGTGTTGTTGGCACGATGTTACACGAGAGTATGGTCCTGTGTTGTTGGCACAATGTTACACGAGAGTATGGCCTGTGTTGTTGGCACAATGTTACACAAGAGAAAGGTCCTGTGTTGTTGGCACAACGTTACACGAGAGTATGGTCTTGTGTTGTTGGCACACAATGTTACATGAGAGTATGGTCTTGTGTTGTTGGCACACAATGTTACATGAGAGTATGGTCCTTTGTTGTTGGCACAATCTTACAGGAGAGTATGGTCCTGTGTTGTTGGCACAATGTTACACGAGAGTATGGTCCTGTGTTGTTGGCACAATGTTAGATGAGAGTATGGTCCTGTGTTGTTTGCACAATGTTAGATGAGAGTATGGTCCTGTGTTGTTGGCACAATGTTAGATGAGAGTATGGTCCTGTGTTGTTTGCACAATCTTACAGGAGAGTATGGTCCTGTGTTTTTGGCACAATTTTACGGGAGAGTATGGTCTTGTGTTGTTGGCACAATCTTACAGGAGAGTATGGTCCTGTGTTTTTGGCACAATTTTACAGGAGAGTATGGTCTTGTGTTGTTGGCACAATCTTACAGGAGAGTATGGTTCTGTGATGTTGGCACAATGTTTCATGAGAGTATGGTCCTTTGTTGTTGGCATAATGTTACACGAGAGTATGGTCCTGTGTTGTTGGCACAATGTTACACGAGAGTATGGTCCTGTGTTGTTGGCAGATGTTACACGAGAGTATGGTCCTTTGTTGTTGGTACAATGTTACACGAGAGTATGGTCCTGTGTTGTTGGCACAATGTTACATGAGAGTATGGTCCTGTGTTGTTGGCACAATGTTACACGAGAGTATGGTCCTGTGTTGTTGGCACAATGTTACACGAGAGTATGGTCCTGTGTTGTTGGCAGATGTTACACTAGAGATTGGTCATGTGTTGTTGGCACGATGTTACACAAGAGTATGGTCCTGTGTTGTTGGCACAATGTTACAGGAGAATATGGTCCTGTGTTGTTGGCATAATGTTACACAAGAGTATGGTTCTGTGTTGTTGGCACAATGTTATACAAGAGTATGGACCTGTGTTGTTGGCACAATATTACGCAAGAGTATGGTCCTGTGATTTTGGCACGATGTTACGCAAGAGTATGGTTCTGTGTTGTTGAAATAGCCTTGTTGTCTTAGCTGGCAGTGTCATCATTGTACTGCAATAACTCAAAACTGAGATAATGTGATAGCCTTGTTGTCTTAGCTGGCAGTGTCATCATTGTACTGCAATAACTCAACACTGAGATAATGTGATAGCCTTGTTGTCTTAGCTGGCAGTGTCGTCATTGTACTGCAATAACTCAAAACTGAGATAATGTGATAGCCTTGTTGTCTTAGCTGGCAGTGTCGTCATTGTACTGCAATAACTCAAAACTGAGATAATGTGATAGCCTTGTTGTCTTAGCTGGCAGTGTCGTCATTGTACTGCAATAACTCAAAACTGAGATAATGTGATAGCCTTGTTGTCTTAGCTGGCAGTGTCATCATTGTACTGCAATAACTGAAAACTGAGATAATGTGATAGCCTTGTTGTCTTAGCTGGCAGTGTCGTCATTGTACTGCAATAACTCAAAACTGAGATAATGTGATAGCCTTGTTGTCTTAGCTGGCAGTGTCATCATTGGTCTGCAATAACTCAAAACTGAGATAATGTGATAGCCTTGTTGTCTTAGCTGGCAGTGTCGTCATTGTACTGCAATAACTCAAAACTGAGATAATGTGATAGCCTTGTTGTCTTAGCTGGCAGTGTCGTTATTGTACTGCAATAACTCAAAACTGAGATAATGTGATAGCCTTGTTGTCTTAGCTGGCAGTGTCATCATTTTACTGCAATTACTCAAAACTGAGATAATGTGATAGCCTTGTTGTCTTAGCTGGCAGTGTCATCATTGTACTGCAATAACTCAAAACTGAGATAATGTGATAGCCTTGTTGTCTTAGCTGGCAGTGTCATCATTGTACTGCAATAACTCAAAACTGAGATAATGTGATAGCCTTGTTGTCTTAGCTGGCAGTGTCGTTATTGTACTGCAATAACTCAAAACTGAGATAATGTGATAGCCTTGTTGTCTTAGCTGGCAGTGTCATCATTGTACTGCAATAACTCAAAACTGAGATAATGTGATAGCCTTGTTGTCTTAGCTGGCAGTGTCGTTCTTGTACTGCAATAACTCAAAACTGAGATAATGTGATAGCCTTGTTGTCTTAGCTGGCAGTGTCATCATTTTACTGCAATTACTCAAAACTGAGATAATGTGATAGCCTTGTTGTCTTAGCTGGCAGTGTCATCATTGTACTGCAATAACTCAAAACTGAGATAATGTGATAGCCTTGTTGTCTTAGCTGGCAGTGTCATCATTGTACTGCAATAACTCAAAACTGAGATAATGTGATAGCCTTGTTGTCTTAGCTGGCAGTGTCATCATTGTACTGCAATAACTCAAAACTGAGATAATGTGATAGCCTTGTTGTCTTAGCTGGCAGTGTCGTCATTGTACTGCAATAACTCAAAACTGAGATAATGTGATAGCCTTGTTGTCTTAGCTGGCAGTGTCATCATTGTACTGCAATAACTCAACACTGAGATAATGTGATAGCCTTGTTGACTAAGCTGGCAGTGTCGTCATTGTACTGCAATAACTCAAAACTGAGATAATGTGATAGCCTTGTTGTCTTAGCTGGCAGTGTCGTCATTGTACTGCAATAACTCAAAACTTGGCCATAACTGATAAAAACGTTCCAAGATATTCAAGTGAAACATGTTGCCAGATTCATTTACTAACTGTTAAGCATTGCACATAACTCAAAATTTCGTATTATTAAATTGTGCCACTGGCCAAAAAACAACAACAGATGAGCATTAAGTGTTCTTGCGGTGTTCTTTGTGCTTCTTTCCCTATGTAAGGACAATATAAAACATGCATAGAATAATGCTTTTAAATTTTGGGATTGGGTGTCATCAACTCATTTGACCTTAATATCTTGTTATGAAATACAGGTACTTAGACAGTCGCTTGGAGATGTTAAAAGTTCACAACAATGCAGAGGCTGTGAAATGTATGGTTACAATTGCAAAGGTAACAAGCATTCATAATTTTAGTGGTCAACTTTATATTTTGTTCAGATTCTCAAGCTTTCCAATACATTTCAATAAATCAGAAGTCAGCTGCTATTGATTTTAATCATATAATTGGAAGATATATATATACAGTGGCTGGCCCAGTTAGTGGGTAGTTAACACAATATAAGGTAGACCACTAAAAATGTAAAGATTCTTACTATGTTCATACACAAAATATGTAGATCTGTGACTGTGTCCATCATACCATTCATTTTTGTATAAGTACATACTAGCAATCTTTAACCATTTCTCAATTCCTTGTTTATAAAAATGATCATATTTTAGCCACTTGTCTGAAATGAATATGTTGAATATTAAAATAAATGATTTTTCACACACCCTCTTAACTGTGATCCTGTTCTAATTAACACATTCATTTCAATGTTTTGTCCAAAATAAGCCTTTTTAGATAGTAATCCCTCAATACAGAGAAAAGATTGTTTAGTAAAATAATGATGAAATAAAATGAATTTCCTTGTTTCTATGCCAGCCAACAAGAAAACTGCTATGTGGGTCCCTGATTGGTGTGATACACCAGTAGTTTATGAGAATCCATACTAAAATCAAATTATTTCAATGTCAACATCATTCTAACTACTTAATTAGTCGCTGCGCAGGCCAACTTTGGAGTTGCTGATCGAGAGGCTGATTGAAGTTATAATTGACCAGTTGGGGATGAGCCATATAAACTCCCTTTCATTCTGATGTCAACAGATTAAAGTTTTTTATAACATCAAATTTTATATCCCTCTTAGGCCTTGTGCGCCAGAATGTCATGATATACAACTAGTTGGCAAGATGACATACTACAGTACCCTTTAAAATTTGTTTTGGAAAATTTCATATTTCTGTTATTGAAATAAGTGTTTTGGATGAACAAGCCAGAATTCATTTACTACTGCTTGGCATTACGTTTTTGAACAACCCCAGCTGTATAAAACCCAGAATTTGAGCAAGCCCTGAAAGCATTTAACTAGTGCAGGGCTTGCGGGCTTGTGATAATTTCGACAACTGATATTTAGTGATCATTATGCAGATGATTTTCTAATATTTTCCTCATCCATTTAGTCCTTGTGCAAGCCAACAGGAGACCTACTGTCAGAGCGCCTTAATGCTGTAATAAACGACCAGTTGGGGGTAAGCCACATTACCACTGCCCTGAGACAGCTTGGACTCAACGTACATGGTATCCTTGTAGAGGTTTGACAGACCAAGAAAGTCTATGGTAAGGCCAAAGGAAAAAATAACTGTTTTTGAGGCAACCTCACCCTATCAGGCAAACCCCTCAACCCTTGAGTTCTTCTTTTACACCCTTGATAAAAAACAATGTGATTTTTCATTTTTGTTGACCATTTGTGTGAAGTGTTAATTATTTAATTCAAAAGGTGAAGGAAACTCACTTTGACTGGATTTAAATCTACAACAAACAAAAAACTTTGTCCATATCCTAACTAGCAGTTTTGAAACTGTTGCCCCAAACCCAGATATTTTTTGTAGGCATTATATTGGTGAGGATGAACAAATGGTTAGCCTATTGGACCTTGGAAGAGGGTCCATGGTTCGATCCCCTCGAGGAGATTACAACTGGTATCACTCAGGATTGGTCGACTGTTTTTAATCACCTGTTTATATAATTTATATAGCATATTTTTTATTTTATTATTATGTCTGTTCCTATGAAGCTATAGTAACTTATTATCCTCCACCGAATTGAACGGTTCGGGAGGGTTTTTTTGTTTTGGCATTGTCTGTCCGTTCGTCCATCATATTTTTTTCTGTCTGGAACCATATCGGCCAGAATGTCCCCATTCATAAAATCTACCACCTGTAAATGTGGGTCAAAAACTAGGTCACTAGGTCAAATCTTAGAAAAATCTTTGGAACACACTAGAGATATTATATTTGGCCTGATAGTCATAAAACTGTTTCAGAAAGTTTTCCTTGATGAACTCTTAGATTAATTAGAAACGATGTCATATGGTGTCCCAAAATAGATCACTATGTCAATTATTTTTTTGGAATCATATCTTCAGAACCATATTTGGTAGGGATTGTTTAGATTATGTTTAAACTTTGTCAGAATGTTCCCCTTGATCAAGTTCCAACTGCTTGTAAAATTGGGTCTCATGGAGCCAAAAACTAGGTCATACGGTCAAATCTTTGAAAAACCTTTGAAACACACTATATGCATTAGATTTTGTCCACTTTTCATTACTCGGAATATTTCCCCTTGGTTAACTCTTGGACTAATTTAAAACTTGGTCACATGTGATTAAAAATCTATAGGTCAAATCCTAGATTCTTTTGTCTGGAACAATGTCATGTTACTGTTTGCTCAGATTATGTTCAAACTTGGACAGAATGTTTCCCTTGATGAAATCTCATGGTATTTTAAAAGTGGGACACATGGGGTCAAAAACTATGTCACTTGATAAAGCCTTAGAAAATATATTGGAAATTCTAGAGGCAGTATATCTGGTCCAATATTGATGAATTTTAATCAGAATGTTTTCCTTGATGAAATCAATGACTAGTTTGAAACTTGTTATCAACACTATGTCAAATCTTAGATTTTTTGTCTTGAACCATATTATGGTATAATATTGATTGCTCAGGTTATGTTCAAACTTGGAAAGAATGTTCTCCTTGATGAAATCTCACCATATTTTAAAAGGGGTAAAAAACTATGTCACAAGGTCAAATCTTGGATCTTGGGAAAACTAGAGGCAGCATATCTGGTCCAATATTTATGAAATTAATTATTGGTATTGATTGGTCAGACTTTGTTCAAACTGTGGTCAGAATGTTCCTCTTGATGTTATCTTGGTAGACTCTGAAAGTGGGCCACATAGGGTCAAACACTAGGTTGCTAGGTCAATTTTAAAGAAAACTTGAGAACAAACAGAGGCAATATATCCGCTTGAAACTTTTCGAAACTTATTCCAAATTTGCCTCAATGAAATCTTGGCTTAGTTTGAAACTAGGTCACATGGAGTCGAAACTAGGTCAGTAGGTCCAATCTTAGAATTTCCTTGGGAATACTCTAGAGGCTAATATTTCTGGTCCAACCTTCATGTAACTTAATCAGAATGTTTTCCTTGATGAAATTTTTAATTAGTTTGAAACTTGGTAACGTGGTGTCAAAATCTAGGTAACTAGGTCAAATCTAAATACTACACTATATACAGTATTCTTTTATTTCAAACAGTTTTCAAACTCATATCCAATGTTCATAAGAGTCCATTACTCTGCTGTAGTATAGAATGTATTGGATTGAATATTTCACCATTACTTCATTCCATGCCATCTACTTTGCTTAATCAGGTGATGGATATCAATTCAACAAATTTGCTTGTTCATCATTTGCAGCTTAAAATAAATCTTAAAATTTTCTCAATACAAAAGCTGCCTTAAGGACTGGACTGAAATAACTGAAACTAAAACACTCGGATTCCCAGTTCAATCAGGCTATTGTACAGATGTAAAGATTTATTTTTTGCTCTGACAATTTCATTAGAAACAGAAGTTAGTTCCTTGAAATGAATATAAATGACTTTGCAAACAATTTTAAAAGGTTCTTATAACCACTCTTACCCTCCTTTGGGCATGAATTTCTCACTCAAACAGACGCCCATTTTTTAAGGATTTGCACTTAGTATCAGCAGTTAGAGTCCCTGAATGCACTTTCATTCATACATGTATTCGTCTTATTTGATTTTGGAAGAAATTCTTGTCATAGCCTGGGTGTTGTTGGCAGGGGCAGCATTATGTATAAACTTCCACCATGGCCATAATTTCAAAAACCTTTCAATGTAACCTAACCATGTTGCCCAAAACAAAATGCACCCTTTAATAATTGTCAAGGTGTAAACATATTGAGAGTTTGTGACTGTGTTCAACAGCGCTTTTCAGTTTAGTTGTTGTTCAACATTGATGCATTTTTATTTTCTTCCATTGCAAATGGTGATCACATTACATCATGTTTATTTTTTGAGTATTTCTTGTTTGCATGGTTTGCAGAAATTTAGGATATTTTAATATAATATTAATAAATATAATTTAAACAGTATATTTTGAAGCAAATTCATGATAGATATCCTTGACCTCTTAGCCTTGCCCCTGTTTACCTTGACCCCTCGCAGAATGTCAGGTGGTTGAGGACCGACTGGGAAACATGAAGCGTGTTGCCATGGCGACCAGGGATGAGCTATTGGACTGCAGCCTTGACTCAACAACTGTTGACCGTCTATACACGTTTTTTCACTGATAAAATATTACCAGCAAAAAGGTGCTACAGTTTGGGCTTTTTTTTTGCAACTGTCTATACACATAATAAGCAATTCATTTTAATAGGATAAAAATAATGTTCATCTATCAAAAGTGGTTCTAAAATCATTACTCTTAAAATTTTTGTATTATATCAGTTATGTCGATGATAAAAGTACACAAGTACTTATTACTTATTATTAAAAACAACATTACTATTTCATTAAAACTTTCCAGTTGTGTTTGTTATTTAAATAAATCTTCTTGAAAATATTGAATTAGTACTTCAATTATTTGTCAAAACAATTCAGCTGAAAGAGATCTTGAGAGTTGGTAAATTTAGCGGCATTTTATTGGTTTCAGAGATTATACAATGCTAGTACTGTTTAAAAAAATGCTGATGGTTCACTATAGGACAAAATGGAATCATATTGTTCCTTACCATAGTGCCACATTATTGGTGCTGTCTCCCAGGGGGCTTATATGTTTTAATTTTGTAAATATTGATAAATGTTGGACCAAGTCTGATGTTTAGTGCATATCAACTAGTTTAAGCTCCCAATACCTGTGAACCCATGTTCATCTGAACGATCAAAGGGGGTTATGCCATCATTTATTGAAAAAGCTATTTTGATGCTATCTGGTCTACTGTTTGTGGTGTTTGAACTGTGTTGTGTCTCCATCCTGTTTGCAATTCTGCCTAAGTTTATATTCCATGTTATAAAGTCAAAAGTTTTTATCCAATTGTCATGAACTTTGTCAGAATACTTGTCTACATGTTTTCTTGACCATTTGTGAATATGGGTCACCTGAGGTCACAAAACTAGGTCAAATATATTTGCCATGATATCATTTATTTTTATCAAATAATTATCAAACTTTGTCAAAGTACTTGTCTACATGTTGTCTTTAACATTTGTGAATATAGGTCACAAATCTAGGTCACTAGGTCAAATCTGAGGAAATATTTTCCCCATGTCATAAATTCATTTCTTTTATCAAATTGTTATGAAACTTTATCAGAATAATTGCCTACATGTTGTCTGGAACATTTGTGAATATAGGTCACCTCAGGTCACAAAACTAGGTCACTAGGTCAAATCTTAGGAAATATTTTTGCCATGTCATAATTCATTTTTGTATCCAATGGTTATGAAACTTTGTCAAAGTACTTGTCTACATGTTGTCTGGAACATTTGTGAATATGGGTCTACTCCGGTCAAAAACTAGATCACTAGGTTAAAGTGCCTTGCTCATGTTTTTGGCCAAAAAATAGTTTTTTCGGTTATGCATCTGAAAAATTGCTGGAAAAAATACAGTTATACCATAAGAATGTATTTAGGTTTTAGTGGGGTTTAAACCCACGCCGGTAGAGTCAAGAAAAAAAAGTAGAAAACGTCCCGCTAACCCACACGGCACTATCAAAAGTAGAGAATATGTTGACCTGTTAAGGATACATTGATAACATCACGTGATAATGTCAGTCAACCAATCATCAACACCACAGCCATTTTTTTTTATGAAAATGAAAATTGTGGTCTTCAAAGACGATATTTGAGCAAATATCTGCATTTGCTGAAGGTTCCAGCTTTTGGTATTATTGTTTTAACACTCCTTATGATTTGCCACACTTTATTTTGTAATTAAAAAAAAAGTGCATTTTACAAACCATGAGCGTGTTACTTTAAATCTTATGAAATATTTTCTTGATGTCATAAGTTCATTTTTATTCTCATGAAACTTTAACAGTTTTATTTTTAGCAGGATATCTTAGTCACAATGTAGTATTTTTAAGACATTATGAAAATAGGAATAAATCTGTAACAAAAATACTGGCTGACTATGTTGAAATCTCGGTGTACTTTGTATGTGTTGTTACAGTTCAAACATCAGACATCAAATCTAAAAAGCACTTTTGTATTTATATAGTTTGGGGATTAAGCTACATGATCAGTCATTTCATTATTTTGCTTTCTGGTGGTTAAAAATGACAAGGACAATATCAATTTGATATCTTTCACTGTTAATTTTTTATGCCCCGAAGGTGGGCATATTAAAATCGCACCGTCCATGTGTCCGGCTCATTAACTCGTGTCCAGGCTGTAACTTTCCCTTGTATGGACAGATTTTAAAATTACTTGCCAAATGTGTTCCACATAACAAGACAACGTGTCGCATGCAAGACCCGTGTCCCTACCTCTAAGGTCACACTTAGATGTTTATTCACAATGGAATGCTGCATATAAAAGGACATAGAGTATAGGTTGTCGTGTCTGGGCTGTAACTTTCTCTTGTATGGACAGATTTTAAAATGACTTGCCACATGTGTCCGACATACCAAGACGACATGTCAGAGGCAAGACTCATGTCCCTACCTCTAAGTTCAAGGTCACACTTAGTGTTTATTCACAGTGCTGCTTATAAGGACATAACAGTGTAGGTTGTCAAGTATGGGTGGTATTTATTTATGTTTAGACTTAAAATAACTTGCCATATGTATTTGACACATAAAGGCAAGATCAACTGTTCATGTACTGACCTTGTTCATAGGTCAATGTAACATTCAGGGGCATTCGTCACATACTGTAACAGCTCTTGTTTTAACCTGCTTTCATGGCCCAGCAGCAGCATGCACAAGGACAGGACACAATTTTAACAATTGACAGTCATTTAATAACCTTTTGAGACAAATAATAAAAATAATAATTTATTTGTTGTTGTTTTTCAGTGTAAAATCGCAATAAATTTCATCTTGTGAAAACCCAAGAGTAAATGTTTATCCTATATATCTTCAATAATTCCCTGTCTGGACTACTCTACAGGGTGAAAATACAGCCTATGTTTACAAACGGTCTTACTCAAGACTCAAAACAAGAAATCTTTATTTCATTGTAATTTTCCTTCTAACAGAGCATTGGTGGTAAACTTTGCTGAATTATATTATTAATTGAAACTTGACCATTATTTACATATATTGTTGTAAAATAAAAGGAAATAAAGATGATTTCATGTTCCTTGATAAAATGTTTTCTTCTATAGTTAGACTTCAGACTTTCTTAATAATGGGCCATGAGGCAGGGATTAAGAATGGTTGCAAGCCTGAGTATGAACTCAGACTCAGAGAAGCACCTACTTTATAGCTGCATTCTCACAGATTGAGTTTTGACATTTTTTTGGTTTTAGTCTCAGAAACAGCTGATTTTAATATCAATGCCTTCATTTCATCCATATAACATCACTCACAATAGAACAGATCTCAATCGTTTGGGAAACTGCCAAATATTCCATTTATTCTTAAAGCATTATTGATGCTTTTAGCCATAAATCATAAATTTTCAAACGTAAATATGAAAAACTGTGATCTGGGTCTTGTGTCAACAATCTTGTACCACAGTTGTTTCCATGCATTTACGCACATATAATTGGGCCATTCCAAGACAAACAATAACAAAATGTTGTCAAACGATCAAACTGTGAGAGTGCAGCTTTAATTGAATAACAAAGAATCTTCTGTAGATACTTGTACAATTTCAAAAAGTAATAAAATTTTGAAAATTTCATCAAAAAAACTCAAACTAGAGGGAAAGATGCAATGAAAGGAAGATTCAAAGTTTTGCCACTTGAGTCTGAACTCGGACTTGAGTCTGTTCGCAATCATAGGCCGAGGAGCCACTGTGTCCTCGGAGCCACTGTTTCCTCAGAGCCACTGTTTCCTCGAAGCCACGTTCTCTTGGCCTTTCAGGGACTCTTCTTCTGGGAGTAATTCATATCAGCTTATAGCTGTCTTTGCAATAAAGACTCAAGCTTTTAAAATAAGTTATGCGCTATATGCAGCTGGCAAAGATCAATTACAATCATATCTTGGTTTGCCATCTTTACTGCAACAATTGCAATTATACCTTTTTTTGTTATCTTCTGTACCATATTACTTTCTTGCATTTTTCTATTGTTATAAATGTGGTAATGAAATTATGAAAATTGACATACTCGACCTAATTGAGTATGTTACATAATTATACTTACGAAATCGGTCAAATCTGAAGGTTAAAAAACGGGCATTGTGACATTGTCATTCCTAAAAATGTTTTCAAAAAGTGAGATTCATAACATTTGTTTAAATATTTCAGGTAATTGAGTCTTGAGAGTATGTAAAACATTGCAAAGAGTCTTCCATTGTTCATGGTAAGTTGTTTAACAGGCAATATTGGCTATTATTTGTATTTGAATTGCCCAAACTTGACATCATTGAATAACCTACTTCTGAGAGTACATGTGGAATGATACCAAGAATTAAAAATACTGTATGATATGTATACCGGTACATTGATTTCATCTCCAGTTCTGTTAACATGTCCTGTACATGTAACAAATCAGGTCTTGTCACTGGAACTGACTGATGCTCCCCAAATGGGACAAAAACATACTAAACTCAAATTGACATATAGCTTAACTTTAGTCATAGCATTCTCATAATGTATAAACATGTGTTTTTTCCACTTCCGTAAATTTCAATTGCCCAAACAATACACATTTATCAAGAGTTCTTAAGATCAGGACTAACCCTGAAACCAGGATTGAAAGCTTTTAACTTCAGACTATTGTACAGTTGTCAAGATTGTTTTTTGCTTGAACAGTTGCATCAAAAAAAGAAAGAAATACCTTAAAACGAAAATGACTTGGAAACATTTTCAAAAAGGGTTCTAAGCCTGTTCACACTGCTTTGGACATGAATCTGTTGTACTCTAAACAGACCCCCTGCTGTTTTTCAAAGATGACAATGAACCACTGATATATTTATATATACATGTATAAAAGATAAAAAAATAGACTCTGATAATTATACTAAAGTGCTGCAAGGAGCTTATACAGGGAGTTATCCAACAGGGACTTACACAGGATTTTAGAGCTATCCAACAGGGAGCTATCCAACAGGGACTTATACAGGGAGCTATCCAACAGGGACTTATACAGGGAGCTATCCAACAGAGAGTTATACAGGGAGCTATCCAACAGGGACTTATACAGGGAGCTATCCAACAGGGACATGGAACTGAAGTAAAACTGTCATTTAAGTTTTTATTTATAACATATCTGATTAACATTTGTAAAATAACTATAAAATTATTATAAACAAATATAAGAGACTAAAACAAAACATGTATTTTTATAACAAAAATATTTTGAGAAGGATTCCAGGTCAAATAGAAGTAATATGATATACATTTGACAAAATTCCTTCAAAGATGTTATACAATATTCTACATGCAAAAGTTATAATTGATTAGACAATAACTTCTTGATTCTCAATCCAAAAATATTTTTTTTCAATTAACAAGCTGTAATAATCATGTGGGTCCATACTTGGCTTTATTTGATACCCGCTAACTTTTTGTCTTATATCAAAGACTCCTTGATTAAAATTTCTTTAATTTGTTAAAAAACAATTAAGATGCAATTGTTTACCAATTGTCACTTAATATTGCTCTACATGCAAGCCTCTTGGTCATGTCTTAGCATGTTGTAACAATGGTCGGCCGCTTTGGGAATTCCTTGTTAATTGAATAGCTTTGTTCTTTGATTGTTACTTGTTTTCATCAGATTTAAATATTCTTAAAAAAAAAACATTTGACATTTTGTGAAATAATACATCTTTGTGGACTATCCATTGCATGCTTATATGTTGGTCATCCTGATAGAAAATAAAAGTTGGGATATGATGAAAAGGACTTCCCGGAGTTGATCTTACTGTCAAAGAGTCTCATACACACCATTGCAGGGAACCCTTTTTGAGTTTTATCATTTTGACACCAAAAATCCAAGAACAGAAACACAAGGTTGTTATGCATTTTCTGATAGACACAAATATACTGAGCAGTGATACAGCAAAATCACAAAATCAATTTGGTTAAAGATATTGATAACATGTTTAAAAATGAACAATGGCATGTCAACAATAAACAAGCCTACCCTGATTGATTTAGAGTCTATAAAGGTCTGCCCATGCCAATTTGCGCGTGATAACCTGACTCTTACAATAAACAGTGTAACTTAACCTAAACTTGGTCAAAAATACTAATTATAAAGAAAATAGATCTTGAAATTTAAATTTATGATTAGAATAAATGTCACATCCTCTTTAATATGTGCAGTAACACAATCCACAAATTGACGTCATTGTAAATATGAGATGTGACAGTAAAGATTGTGGACCCTTGAAATATACAAAATGTTGAATTAATTAAAAATTTGATATGGTCAAGTTTCTCTCATAACAAGCAAAATTATAAGGAATATTTCATTTGAGTATGCCTGTGGGTGGGCAGGTCAAATATCCATATATCTAGTGCATACGCCCCTAATTTATACGAAAATACAATATGAATAGGTCAACAAGTTAAACATATCTATTAATTTTTTAATGGCAAATTAAACGTTGTATAAATATCCATTTAGTAATTTCAGAGCATATGGTATGAAAGCAATAATTTAACAATCTGAATGACCCTAACTGCCAAAAGGGAGCCTTAAATCGGAACATATCAAGTAAATGCCTAGAAGCACAAACTAATCCTGTCATTCAGACAGACAGCGTCTAAAAGTTGCATATGAATGCCAAAGAAAATTTCAAAATAGAAAACCCCCATGAAGAGTCTCAATTCACCAAAATGACAAGAACCATGAATAGACCGCAGGTGTCATCACGAGAGTAATGGATAGAGAGTTGGACAATAAGGTTAACAAATGTGTGTGAATTTCTCAGAAATGCATAAAAATCCACATGTTTTGTTGAACTGTAAGTTCTTTTCATTTGGGTTTAATTATTTCCACTATTATTGAAATTACACATACATTATGTCAGTTTTTCCATTTTGCTGAAATGACCTCAGACATGACCCGATAAAGACAAGCATGCTATACACCATTTCGTTATAAAAACTAAATGTATAGGAATAAAGTCATAAAACTTTGTAATATAGTCAAGAATAACTGCTTAACAAATGATATCCAGTAATTAATGTGTTTTAAATTTGGGTGTATTTTTATATACGATTTCCACAAAACTTTAAGGACACACAATGATGGTATTACAATTATGAATCATTGATTCCTTACTAAATGTTCATCTGAAACATACACAACTTTGATCAATAAATTGAAGTACAAAATTATTGTATATCTTTCAAAAAATAAAATATGACATGTAAAAAGTAACACATCACACATTTACAATCAATGTTAAAATGCATGTAGTTGATTTATCACAGTTTTATTATTAAGATAAATATTCTGGGGGGGGGGGGGGGGGGGTAAAGTCTCCAAAACAGCAATAACATGGCAAATTATGAACAAATAGCAAACTGTTCATGTAAATTCTCAGGTATGTCTGTGCCCTACTTATAAGGACAATCATTCAATCATCAGCAGCCAATTGTATAACACTGGTTATTTCTTTGGTTAGCTCAAAGTTAGCCAAAACCTGTTATTGATTGGTCAAAATTTATCCAGTAAATGCTTTTAACCGATCAACTCATTTAAATGTGCAAACTGGCCAAAGATATCTTGTGGGTAACTTATCCAGTTTCATGCAATTGGCTTCAGTACATTTTTTACTGATCATATGATATAATAAATTAATATCATTTTATATACTTTATCTTCATTGATTTTATTAAATATGTGAAACATGCTTTAAAAAACAAACCTTAAACATTCCTTTAAATTTGACTATGAACATGTTAAGAAATCAACAAAAGTTAAGAAATGACTTAAGGTGTTTTATGAATACTGACCAAGCACTTTGAGAATGTGGACACATTCCTCACTTTTCTTAAAATGACAGAATCAAAAAGACTGTTGCAGAATATTAATTTGCAAAAAATAATACACTGTACTTTCATCAATGTAATACCACTCGAATCATCAATGTAATACCACTCAAATTCATTTCATGGACTGTTAAAAATTTGTCCTATTCCCAAATCTTCATGAATTTTCAAATCTACAAATTAAAGTATTGGATGAAAAATGAAAAAAAAAAGGTTTGCAAACTCTCCTTTGACTAAATAACATAAAAAAATTAACATTGAAACATACAGTCCAGACCAGAATAAATAAAGTTACAAGGAAATAGTTCATTCTAACCCTACTGCCCGCGGTAATAGTTCATTCTAACCCTACTGCCCAGGGTAATGTTCATTCTTACCCTACTGCCCATGGTAATGTTCATTCTAACCCTACTGCCCAGGGTAATGTTAATTCTTACCCTACTGACCGCGGTAATAGTTCATTCTAACCCTACTGCCCAGGGTAATGTTCATTCTTACCCTACTGTCCATGGTAATGTTCATTTTAACCCTACTGCCCAGGATAATGTTAATTTTAACCCTACTGCCCGCGGTAATAGTTCATTCTAACCCTACTGCCCAGGGTAATGTTAATTCTAACCCTACTGTCCAAGGTAATAGTTCATTCTAACCCTACTGCCCAAGGTAATAGTTCATTCTAACCCTACTGCCCATGGTAATAGTTCATTCTAACCCTACTGCCCATGGTAATAGTTCATTCTAACCCTACTGCCCAAGGTAATAGTTCATTCTAACCCTACTGCCCAAGGTAATAGTTCATTCTAACCCTACTGCCAAAGATTATAGTTCATTCTAACCCTACTGCCCATGGTAATAGTTCATTCTAACCCTACTGCCCAAGGTAATAGTTCATTCTAACCCTACTGCCCAAGGTAATAGTTCATTCTAACCCTACTGCCAAAGATTATAGTTCATTCTAACCCTACAGCCCAGGGTAATGTTCATTCTAAAACTACTGCCCAGGGTAATGTTCATTCTAAACCTACTGCCCATGGTAATAGTTCATTCTAACCCTACTGCCCAAGGTAAAAGTTCATTTTAACTCTACTGCCCAAGGTAATAGTTCATTCTTACCCTACTGCCCAGGGTAATGTTCATTCTAGCCCTACTGCCCAGGGTAATGTTCATTCTAACCCTACCCCCCAGGGTAATAGTTCATTTTAAACCTACTGCCCAAGGAAATAGTTCATTCTAACCATACTGCCCAAGGTAATAGTTCATTCAAACCCTACTGCCCACGGCAATAGTTCATGCTAATCCTACTGCACAAGGAAATAGTTCATTTTAACCGTACTGCCAAAGATAATGGTTCATTCTTACCCTACTGCCCAGGGTAATGTTTATTCTAACCCTACTGCTAAAGGTAATGGTTCACACTTACCCTTATGCCTAGGGTAATGTTCATTCCAACCCTGCTGCCCAAGGTAATAGTTCATTCTAACCCTACTGTCTAAGGTAATAGTTCATTCTAACCCTACTGCCCAAGGTTATAGTTCATTCTAACTCTTCTGTCCGAGGAAATACATGTAGTTCATTGTAACCCTACTGCTCAAGGTAATAGTTCATTTTAACCCTTCTTCCTGATATAAACATATAAAAGTAGGTTCTGAAAGAGAGAGAGATCATTTGGAAAAAACAAAATGCACATGAAATATGAAAAAAACAGTCTTGCTTTGATTGAGACTGTCAGTGCTAGGTGAAACAATGTTGACATCTTCATCATACCACCAGATTCAACAGTACAGTCAAACCTGGTCATTAGGGCACCTTCTTTTTAATGGAGAACTTCATTATCCAGCCACTGCAAATTCATCAAATGCAACTTTACTATATAAAGTGCATGTAAAAGGCAGACACCTGTCTTACGCAGCCACAGGTAATTGTCTTTGATCTCGTAGAGCCATACAGAAACCCTTAAACAACCAATTGTCAAAAAACCTTGACACTTTAGCCAACAAATTCTCATTCTTTAGAAATCCATTACACAGTACGGTATTTCCCCAACTATAAGGCGATCCGCTTATAAGACGACCCCCTTACTTTGCCCATAAAGTCTGGTGTCTCGACTCGTTTATAAGACGGGTTCCATTTTTAAAGCCAATCCAGCACTTGAAATTCTCCAAGTCTGTGACAATGTTCAAGCTAAACAGTCAATTATCAACTAAATTTGTACATTTGCTTAGGATTATTGATTTTTATTTTCTGATCGTATAGTATGTTTTAACCAGCCTAGATGCAATCTTGGGAGTTAAATGGGTTCATACGGTATTTGATTGACCTATTTAAATACAAACCATTGCAGTGCACCTTTGATATTTACACAGCTCATGCTGTGACGTCACAAATTGTACTGTTTGATAGCTGACAAACACGACACATTCCATTACATGTGTTAATAAGTTAAATTTTCGTAGGTGTTTGTTTGGATTGCAGTTGATGGGATTAAATTTTGAGAAATAAATAACCATTGATGATTGCGGATAAAGTAATGTAATGAATAATGAAATGTGTATTGAAATCTGCCAGTTACATGTATATGCATGAAATACGCAAAGCCTAATAGTAAGGAAAAAGTAAGTTTTATTTACGACATAGAAAAAATAACAATTCAATTTTTTAAATATATTTTGTTCAAAATATTTTTATTTTAAAGGTAGCAAAATATGTCTCCTGTGATAAACAACGTGTTTAGACCGATAACAAGCGTTATATCGAGTGTTCATCGTAGGGAAACAACGCAGATGGTCATCTTAATCTGATGGGTGTGATCGTGTCACTTTTATTGGGGTGTCATCAACAGACAATAAATCAGTTGGTCGAATACCTTATGTTGAATATTCCTGATTCTGACTCTATTCTTTCTGAATTTCTTATAGCCTCACTTATAAGACAGGCCCACTACTGTAAGGTTAAAAATCGGGACCAAATTTCCCCGTCTTACAGTCGAGGAAATACGGTATGTTATATTCAGAATGCTGTTTTTGCTAATGCTGTATCCCATTTTCACTAATCACTAGTATATGGTCCTACAGGACAAAAAAACATTGCTACACTGTGGACTAAGCCTTAAAATCAAACTCTTACACCTTGGACTAACGTTAACTTATGATAATAGAACTAATGTATCATTATTGTAGACGTCAGGACGAGACAAACACAGGATCTCCAGTTTTCAACTCCATTTTACCATGTGAGGCAGAGCTCAATCCAAGATGAATTCCAAACGGGACCTGAAACAAAACCATGACGAAATTTACAAGACACCTATATTAGAACACTTTTATTGCAAAAGAATTCAAGAAAAAAACACCACTTTTGTAAACTGATGTCTTCTGTTAACTTGAACAAGTGTGAAGATGCTAATGTTGTCTATGAGTGAAAGCAATAGAAGTGAGCAAAGTATTAAATGGGAGATAACTCTGCAAGAAGGTGCCCAAGAGTTGATATTCCAACATGGTGCACAACTTCACATGGCCATCATATCAATGTTTGAAGTTTTATTCAATTCTTTCCTATGCTTTGGACAAACCTTTTCTAAAAATTTCAAAGTATACAGGGAGATAACTCTGCAACAAGAGTTATAATTCTTGCACTATGCATAATTTCTCATGGTCATCTATAAATGTTCAAAGTTTCAATCAAAACAACTATACATGTCTCCCTCCGTCAAAGGGGAGACTAACAACCTTTTGATTTAGATCATTATTGTAGGAATTACCCACCTTCCTTCCCCTCCAACTTGCGAGAGTTCTCAAAGGTTCCTTGTTTCTCTCCCCTGTTGCTTGGTCAAAACATACCATCTGGCACCGTGAACATGCTCCCTGGCTCTGAAATGGATGATATATAAATATATCTGATAAAATCATCAGCAGTCAACTGTATAAAACTAGTTTTTCCATTTGGTAAAAGTCAGCATAAATGTTTAATGATTGGTCAATATTTTTTTAATCATTATTTCAAACCAATCATATCATTCAAATGTGGTATCTACACTTAAGATAAAATGTGGACCGCTTATCCAAGTTATATAAAAATTTGCTGCTGGTGCCCAAATGCTGAGGACTCTGGTGGGGGGAGAACATATTTCTGGCAAGTCAAGAGAACAAAGCAGGATCAGTTATTTGAAGACTGACGTGCAACCAAGTGCCTTAACAAGCCCCCTCTGTAATACTCTCTGTGTAACTTAATAATGTGACATGCATTTATTTTTAAGTTAACTTTTTCAGATAGATGGTCACATTCTATAATCAATGTAAAGGATACCAACGTAAAGGATACCAATGTAAAGGATACCGGTAAGATAAAGCCAGAAACACATTTCTTTTAGAAATTTGTTGCTATGAATTCTTTGTCTTTGACATAATTGCATTTTCACCTTATTTACGAGAAACATTTTAGATTTCATGCGTCAAACTGGTTGTGTCATTCAATTACTGGTAAGATTATGCCACCAGATTTGGGCTGAAGCATCATGATTTGTTATTTTTAACCTATCTGAAATGTAAAAAGTTTGTAGTAAATTCTAATTTAATCTACACAGGAGCAACTGCTGTATAAAATCCAGACACCACAAGGTTTCCACGGAAATGATCAACTAGATTCTCAGTTTCTGAAATAAAACACAGGAGCAACTGCTGTATAAAATCACATCAAACAGTTTACCACAAACTGGAGTGATCCAATCTGTACAGTTTTCCATGTGTCTTCTTCAAATGGAGTTGATCCAGACACCACAAGGTTTCCACGGAAACGATCAAGTAGATTCTCAGTTTCTGAAATAGAACAATGTCAGTACAAAGCAAGTTAACATTGCTCTTCAGAAGACATGGTTACATTCAACCATGGTTTAAGCTTTCTGTAAGGCAGGGGGGCCTTTATTATGTTCCTCATAAATTGAAATATTGTTTGTCACAGTTTAACTATTTTTCTCTTTATTTGTATGAATATTCTAGACATAGGAATGGAGAACAAAGAAATTAATTCCATATGTGTAAATCTTAAATGTTTAAGATATTAAGAGTTACGATTAAAATCCTTGGTTTAACATGGTCTATAGGATAGGAACAGACTCCCGTTTTTAGCTTGTCTGCTTTTTACAGAAGAACAGTCTTGGTTTTGTCATAGTCATGGTGTTATTTGGCTTTGGCATCAGTGAACAAAAACATTAAACTAGGAGATAACTAACAAGAGCTGTCGAAAGACAGCGCGCTCGACTACGCCGCTTTGACTTGGAAGTGAATACAATAACAATGTAATATGTGCCTGTCAAAAGCAATAAAACAATCAAATTAAAAAGTGAACAAGAATCGCAATGTGACAAAACCAGGTTTTTTAATGATTGGCAGAAGAGGTTCAGTTTCAACTGCCTTCTTCTATTTTTTGTAACAGTGACCTTGATCTTAAGGGCCCCAAACGCAATCCTATGAAAATCCTCCATAAACTCTTCCTACATATCAAGTTTGGTCACAATGTGTCAACCATAACTGAAACAGTAAACTATTTTTAGTAACTGACCTTGACCCTAGGGGACCAAAAGGCAATCCATGAAAGCTCTGCATAAACCTGTCCTATATACCAAGTTTGGTCACACTATGTCAACCCTTACTTGAGTCATTCAGTACTAACCATATTTCTTTTTTTAACAACAGTGACCTTGACCTAGACCATAGTTCTCGGGGCCCAAAACACAATCTCAGGAAAGGTCTCTATAAACTCTTTCTATATACCAAGTTTGGT
This sequence comes from Mya arenaria, assembly GCF_026914265.1. Lineage (NCBI taxonomy): Eukaryota > Metazoa > Mollusca > Bivalvia > Myida > Myidae > Mya > Mya arenaria. The sequence continues at coordinate 47,473,881 of NC_069126.1, read as the reverse complement.
CACAATATGTAGACCCTTACTTAAGTTATTCAATACCAACCCTTTTTCTATTAATAGAAACCTTGACCTTGATCGGGCCTCAAAAGCATTTCCATAAAAGGTCTCCAAAAACTCTTCGTATATACCAAGTTTGGTCTCTTTATGTCAAACCTAGCTAAAATTATTTGATACATAAGGTGACTTTGATGCTGCCCTCCCACCAGCCCACCCGAACAATGACGCAAGTCATTCAAATAACTTAATTTCCCTTTATGAAAATGTGGTTAAGAATATAAAAATGTGCCTTTCAAAAGAATTTAAAATAAAATTTAAAAAAAAAAATAATAAAAAAAATCAAGGGTCATAATTTGTATTTAGGGTTAAAATGGAGTTATGATTCTTGTTGTAAGTTGGTAGTCAATGATTTTGCATGTTATTAAGTTTATTGAATGAAAGGTATAGAAGTGATTTTATTAAAATCCCAACTTGCCCTTAACTTTAACTTGCCCTAAAACTTTAACCTAAGTCAATCAGGGGCCATAACTTGTATTAAGGATAATATGGAGTTATGTAATCTCATTGTGTGATGGTCCTGAACAATTGTGTGAAATATTAAGTCAATTGAACGAAGGGTATAGAAGCGTTTAATAAATATCCTAACCTGCCCTAAAACTTTAACCTAAGTTCCATAGTCAATCAGGGGCCATAATTTGTATAAACGATAATATGGAGTTATCTAACCTCATCATGTGATGGCCCTAAACAACTGTGTGAAGTATTCAGTCAATTAAATGAAGGGTATTGGACTTATAATTGAAAATCACAACTTGCCCTAAAACTTTAACCAGACACTGATGCTGGGGCGAGTAGTATCTATAGCCCTCCTTATTCTTCGAATGGTCAAGCTAAAAATGAAACTTGAACACATGTTGCCAGAGACAATACACACTTGTATGAATACCACTATCACCTACATACCAACACAAACCTACCAATTATTTTACTGCAATCTTCGGCAGCCATTCTGTCCTGTAATGTGGCCACACTGGCCTTGTTTAACAGCAAGTACTGGGACTCATTGGCCAGGGACAGACGTCCTTCCCCCTCCTTGGGAGATCCTGAAATAGCAATGATAAAGATGGAAATGATATTATATTTTGACAGAGTACACAATATAACTACTGTTTGCAAATATATGAAACATGCTTAACAATCAGTTACACAAAGTATATTGCAATGCCATTTTTATACTGAAGTGATGGTCAAATTGAACCGAACACCAGCTTTGAACAGTCGGCATCAACTCTTCAAAGAATATTCTGTCACTGGCCTTTTTTGTGAGCAAAATTCAAAACTACAATTAAATTTGTCAGTTAATGTGAGCCAGTGCTATCTATACATGTATGGATGCTTTCTGCCGGCATGAGCCTGCTTCTTCAGTAGTTAGTTCCATCAGATACTGGGAGGTACATGCTAACTTGCTTGGTGGCAGTCATGCATTTTCTTTCCGATGGGAAGTTGATCGACAGGCTAAAGAAGTTGCACTTAAAATTCATTTGCAAACAAAAGAACAATACCCTGTGTGATATTGACCAAAAATAAGAAACATCATTTGAATTTAAATAGGAGTTATGACTGCCAACAGCAAATTATAAGAAGAATGAGTGAAGCTATAAAAAAGTTGCAAAAAATTGGATATATGGATGACAGTAACTTGCTTACTAAACATTACAAAGGTACAAATGTATGTTTACATGTGAGTACCCTCCTTATTCTTTTAATAATTGAGGCAAAACTTATATCAATCCTACCATCACTGGAACTTTTCAGTTTCGAGGTTCTTGCATCATTGGCTGTTTGATGGACTAGTCTACAACCAGGACGACACAGGGCCTCACTCAACCAATCTGCTACAGCGTCCCCACAGTCAGAGCTAGACACCCTGTGTTGAAAGTTAAATAATAAGTCATTGCTGTATTGCACAAGATAACATCTGTACCAGTCTACAACCAAAATGGCAGTTTTACTCAACCAGTCTGCAGATAAGCATTGCCATAGCCTATACTAGAAACTCTGAAGTTTAATAAGCTGACAATTTGTGCTTAATAAGTTGTTTTTTTTCTCTTCTTTGCAGAACAGTTTGGCTTTTTTGCTTCAAAAAATGAGCAACACATTACAGCACTGATTTCTACTGAATGACAGCATTTGTTGTATTGATGATTATTTATTTATTCTTCTAGGAAGTTTGTGCACCGCCAAAATGACAGAACGACAAAATAAGAGCACAAGAAGACCAGATTTTGATACGAGCTGGATTCATATGTTTGAGTGTTTGTGGGGCTACAGTATTTGTCGTTTGGAAAACACCAGAACAAGATGGCAGAAATCAGCCACCATACTTATTTTTCTTCTTTTCTTTAAGAATCTTAATAAGTTTTGTCACAATTTTTTTCAAAATATCGTAAATCTGATTCTTTATGTCTAAAACTGCTAAATCAATGCCATTAAATCACTTCAAAACTGTAACGAAAACGATGCATATAATTCTCACAAGTTTCAATAAGCAAAATTTCCACCCCTATTGCAGTTTTTCAGATGAATATATCATATATCCAATGAGGGGAACCATTTTTGGAATACCTATGATAGTGCAAGAACAACACTTGTGATTGGTCAAACCACATTTTGTCATGGTAAAGTGAATGTGACATTGATGCAACTGCTGTTGTAGCAGCAGATTTCATACTACATGTACGTACAATTATATTGAAAGTGCTATTTTCAACATTGTGGTTGGATTCTCCTGGAGAAAATCTGCAAACAATGCCTGTAAATATAAAAATTAAGTACATGAAATTATTTGGTCAGTGCACAGATAATTCTGAAGGTCTTCAGACTTCACTTACCGTGCACTGACCGGATGTTTTCACACACGGTTTAACATTGTTTAACAGCAGCACAAAGACATTGAATGTTTAAGTGTACCTATCTCCGCAAACCTTGCTGTTGCACATACTGGATTCTGCGACATCTCCCTCCTGTGCCAATGCAAGATGTATGCTCTCCATTTCTGCAATAATAAAAACAGACAAATCATTTTGCAGACATTGTCAATTTGGTTCTTAACAACCTTGTCATAAATTCAGTGAAATTTGATTTTAATCCCTTGTTGAGCGGTTGATTGTAACAAGAGTGCTGTGGAGCAAACAATCTCATTTTCATTGTACCAGTATTCTTTTTCAATTTGGCAGAGCCTTGTTGTTTAACATAAGCAGTGCATTTCCGTATGTATTATCACTTTGACACTTGAACTTGAAGAATGTTCGTCAACATGGGCAAATGTGTGTGTATTTTCAGATGAAAACAGGGCACAACTAAACAATTATTAAAACATGAGTTATGAGCCTTGATTTACATGTGAGTGTTGTCACTTGCAACTTACGTACCAAGTTTCCTTGAATACCTTGAGTTATGGCAGAGGTAAATATTTTTGCATGCTGCCGCATAAGACTCAGTCATTTGATAGGAATGACCTCAAGCTTTGGTGTTGTATGACCAAAAATACATTAAGTGACATTAAACCTAAATAATTTATTTTTTCTTCAGATTTATCAAAGGGGTCACTCCGACCAATGATACAACATAAAATAAATATGCATAACTGAAGTTTAAAAATGTAAGAACATCTTGAAAGGCCTAAATAGACTTACATTGTAAGCTCAACATCTTTGATTTGATTGATGTATGGAGTACAAAAAACATGCCAAGAAAAGTACCCAAATGAAAAGTTTCAACAAAGTCATGCAGATAACCCTGTACCTTTCAATAACAATCAGAATTCTTATCTGAACATGCGTATAGTTGACGGAATTTATTCAAGTTTCCAAATGTATCCCAAAAACATCTCAACACAGTACTCTGGTCCACTGACTAACAAGTCATTTGAAGGGAATGCACTCCATCAGCAGTACAGTCCCTATTAACTGTACATAGTGTTGATCAGTGGACTGGTGTACTGTGTTAATATTTATTGGGGATCTGGACATCTCCATTAGCAAGACAAATTTCTCATTAACAATTAAAGATGTCTAACTCTACACAATTTGCGGCTGTAATATGTAGCTTATATCGAGAATAAGACAACATCTACCAGGGAAGTCCAGGGTGAGCAGGCCGTGTTCAAGGTCAATAGAAGGCTTGAGAAGACAAAGTCTATATTCCCTCTTTTGACTCATGGCAATACCGGTTTCCGTGACGATCATCCACTCTCTGTCATAAAGTAAGCCTCTGTCTGACACAGGCCATCTATCAACCTGAAAAGTAAGAAAATGGTCGGCTTCATAAATGGCAGTGACCTCATGTATGTATACCAGTTTCCATGACATTCTTTCATTCCCAGTACACCTAACCTCTTTCTGGTTATGGCCAAATTTATTTGATGTAAGAAATAAAAACAAGATATCCTTGCTTAAAAGCATGTATTATATTTCTGTACTTGTAAATACCGGTTACTATGATTATCATTACTTCTAAAATAAAATGCCTACAAATTACATCAAATATATATGTTTAAATATTTATCTCTGCTATGTTTGTAACAATGTTAAGAACTTGGTCAGTATGGGCTAATGCTAATACACCTGCTTATGACAATAAATACCCCGTATGCAATAATCAAATGTTTCTAGAAATAATATCATACAGGTTTTACACATGCAAATAAGACCAACAACACAGTTACCTTAAATGCAGCGCAGGATTTGACTGGATATAAGAAAATGTCAGTGAGAACGCAGCCTTCAGTTGTATCATAGAACACTTCCAAATCTGTTTCATTGATTTCTTCTTTTTCATGCTCTTTTGTATTATCTTTGTTAAATGTTCTGTAAGATTTTTCTTCAGCTGTTGGTTTCTGTTTTATAATATGAGCACAATTCTTTCCTTGCATTTCTTGTACCTTGGTGTTAACTGTATTTTTTTTAGCAATTAAAGTATCATTAGTCTTCTCATGGATAGATTCTGGAATGAACAATGATCTGCTTTCTTCATCTTTAGTACCAAAAGAGACATCAAATTCCTGAGTAAAGCCCACACTTTCTTCATTTCTTTGCATTTGTTCATCTAAAGATTTGTCTGGTTTCAAATTTCCCCACTCCAGTAGACTGGTTTATCTGTTCTCTCCATGAAGCAGTCAACAATGAACTGAAGGCATTTCTGGGCATCTTCCAGAGTAGACATATAACCAAACGACACCCGCACAGCCCCTGTAGGTCGTCCATCCAGAAGGTCTTTGTCATCACCACACACATGACCTGCCTGAAAAGTTTCAAACATTTTACATTTAAAATTAATATTCACTCATTCATTCGCTTTGGCTGATCAAATATGTGACCATTATTCAGCCTTGAAGAAGAAAAAACATATTTACAGATATTGTCATAGCTTCAGTGTTGCTGTCGGCCTTGCTTTATTTATCATTCAAATCCTCAAAAACCATCATTCAAATTTAAAAAGAAACTTGATACACATGTTGCCATAGATATTTTGCAAATGTATAACAAGGCCTATAGTTCTGGCTATAATAAATGTCAAGTAATGCCCCTATTTTGACTGAAAAAGAACAGATGAGTGCTCACATTTGTTCCATGGCTAGAGATGGACACTTTATTGCATTTCTAACCAGCTTACCTACAATTAAACTTTTCAGAAATCCATTTGATTACAACTAATGTAGCTTACAAGACTATAAAGTCTCTGAATGACGACAATGACCCAACCCCAATGTAAAAATACAACGACTCTATGACCACACCCTGCTGTAACAATACCAGGATTCTTTCTATGAAAACATGTAAGATTAAAATGCTTATGACATAATACACACTTACATCAAAGTTTTCCCTGATTTGTGTGTCGGTGAGCCGGAGGTACTTCTGACATGCCCCCATGTTACAGAAGCAACCAGTTCTCAGATGGATACTGTATAGCTGGGCTAACTTGTCCACCTAAAACAAACAGACAGGTAACAGTTAGGAGCTATAATAGACATCCCTTTTAGGATGGGCAATATTTCTAACATCAACCTAGAATTCAGGTAACAGTTAGGTGCTATGATAAATATCCCTACAGGATGGGCAATATTTCTAACATCAACCTAAAATTTAGGTAACAGTTAGGTGCTATGATAGATATCCCTATAGGATGGGCAATATTTCTATCATGCACCTAGAATTCAGGTAACAGTTAGGTGCTATGATAAATATCCCTATAGATGGGCAATATTTCTATCGTGCACCTAGAATTCAGGTAACAGTTAGGTGCTATGATAGATATCCCTATAGGATGGGCAATATTTCTATCATGCACCTAAAATTTAGGTAACAGTTAGGTGCTATGATAAATATCCCTATAGGATGGGCAATATTTCTATCATGCACCTAGAATTCAGGTAACAGTTAGGTGCTATGATAAATATCCCTATAGGATGGGCAATATTTCTATCATGCACCTAGAATTCAGGTAACAGTTAGGTGCTATGATAAATATCCCTAAAGATGGGAAATATTTCTATCATCAACCTAAAATTTAGGTAACAGTTAGGTGCTATGATAGATATCCCTATAGATGGGCAATATTTCTATCGTGCACCTAGAATTCAGGTAACAGTTAGGTGCTATAATAAATATCCCTATAGATGGGCAATATTTCTATCGTGCACCTAGAATTCAGGTAACAGTTAGGTGCTATGATAAATATCCCTATAGATGGGCAATATTTCTATCGTGCACCTAGAATTCAGGTAACAGTTAGGTGCTATAATAAATATCCCTATAGATGGGCAATATTTCTATCATGCACCTAGAATTTAGGTAACAGTTAGGTGCTATGATAGATATCCCTACAGGATGGGCAATATTTCTATCATCAACCTAGGATTCAGGTAACAGTTAGGTGCTATGATAAATATCCCTATAGGATGGGCAATATTTCTATCATCAACCTAGAATTCAGGTAACAGTTAGGTGCTATGATAAATATCCCTATAGGATGGGCAATATTTCTATCATGCACCTAGAATTTAGGTAACAGTTAGGTGCTATGATAGATATCCCTACAGGATGGGCAATATTTCTATCATCAACCTAGGATTCAGGTAACAGTTAGGTGCTATGATAAATATCCCTATAGATGGGCAATATTTCTATCATGCACCTAGAATTCAGGTAACAGTAAGGTGCTATGATAGATATCCCTACAGGATGGGCAATATTTCTATCATCAACCTAGAATTCAGGTAACAGTTAGGTGTTAAGATAGATATCCCTATAGATGGGCAATATTTCTATCATGCACCTAGAATTCAGGTAACAGTTAGGTGCTATGATAGACATCCCCTTTAGGATGGGCAATATTTCTATCATCAACCTAGGATTCAGGTAACAGTTAGGTGCTATGATAGACATCCCCTTTAGGATGGGCAATATTTCTATCAGCAATCTAGAATTCAGGTAACAGTTAGGTGCTATGATAGACATCCCCTTTAAGATGGTCAATATTTCTATCATGCACCTAGAATTCAGGTAACAGTTAGGTGCTATGATAGACATCCCCTTTAAGATGGGCAATATTTCTATCATCAACCTAGAATTCAGGTAACAGTTAGGTGTTATGATAGATATCCCTATAGATGGGCAATATTTCTATCATGCACCTAGAATTAAGGTAACAGTTAGGTGCTATGATAAATATCCCTATAGATGGGCAATATTTCTATCAGCAACCTAGAATTAAGGTAACAGTTAGGTGCTATGATACATATCCCCTTTAGGATGGGCAATATTTCTATCACACAAAGTAGAATTTACCTATCAGTTAGGTGCTATGATAGACATCCCCTTTAAGATGGTCAATATTTCTATCATGCACCTAGAATTCAGGTAACAGTTAGGTGCTATGATAGACATCCCCTTTAAGATGGGCAATATTTCTATCATCAACCTAGAATTCAGGTAACAGTTAGGTGTTATGATAGATATCCCTATAGATGGGCAATATTTCTATCATGCACCTAGAATTCAGGTAACAGTTAGGTGCTATGATAAATATCCCTATAGATGGGCAATATTTCTATCAGCAACCTAGAATTAAGGTAACAGTTAGGTGCTATGATACATATCCCCTTTAGGATGGGCAATATTTCTATCATGCACCTAGAATTCAGGTAACAGTTAGGTGTTAAGATACATATCCCCTTTAGGATGGGCAATATTTCTATCATGCAACCTAGAATTTAGGTAACAGTTAGGTGCTATGATAAATATCCCCTTTAGGATGGGCAATATTTCTATCATGCACCTAGAATTCAGGTAACAGTTAGGTGTTAAGATACATATCCCTATAGGATGGGCAATATTTCTATCATGCACCTAGAATTCAGGTAACAGTTAGGTGCTATGATAGATATCCCCTTTAGGATGGGCAATATTTCTATCATGCAACCTAGAATTCAGGTAACAGTTAGGTGCTATGATAGATATCCCCTTTAGGATGGGCAATATTTCTATCATGCAACCTAGAATTAAGGTAACAGTTAGGTGTTATGATAAATATCCCCTTTAGGATGGGCAATATTTCTATCATGCACCTAGGATTCAGGTAACAGTTAGGTGTTAAGATACATATCCCCTTTAGGATGGGCAATATTTCTATCATGCACCTAGGATTCAGGTAACAGTTAGGTGCTATGATAAATATCCCTACAGGATGGGCAATATTTCTATCATGCACCTAGAATTAAGGTAATAGTTAGGTGCTATGATAGATATCCCCTTTAGGATGGGCAATATTTCTATCATGCACCTAGAATTAAGGTAACAGTTAGGTGCTATGATAGACATCCCCTTTAGGATGGGCAATATTTCTATCATGCAACCTAGAATTAAGGTAACAGTTAGGTGCTATGATAGATATCCCCTTTAGGATGGGCAATATTTCTATCATGCAACCTAGAATTAAGGTAACAGTTAGGTGCTATGATAGATATCCCCTTTAGGATGGGCAATATTTCTATCATGCAACCTAGAATTTAGGTAACAGTTAGGTGCTATGATAGATATCCCCTTTAGGATGGGCAATATTTCTATCATGCAACCTAGAATTAAGGTAACAGTTAGGTGCTATGATAGATATCCCTATAGGATGGGCAATATTTCTATCATGCAACCTAGAATTTAGGTAACAGTTAGGTGCTATGATAGATATCCCCTTTAGGATTGGCAATATTTCTATCATGCACCTAGAATTAAGGTAACAGTTAGGTGCTATGATAGACATCGCCTTTAGGATGGGCAATATTTCTATCATGCACCTAGAATTAAGGTAACAGTTAGGTGCTATGATAGATATCCCCTTTAGGATGGGCAATATTTCTATCATGCACCTAGAATTAAGGTAATAGTTAGGTGCTATGATAAATATCCCCTTTAGGATGGGCAATATTTCTATCATGCACCTAGAATTAAGGTAATAGTTAGGTGCTATGATAGACATCCCCTTTAGGATGGGCAATATTTCTATCATGCAACCTAGAATTAAGGTAACAGTTAGGTGCTATGATAGATATCCCCTTTAGGATGGGCAATATTTCTATCATGCACCTAGAATTAAGGTAACAGTTAGGTGCTATGATAGACATCGCCTTTAGGATGGGCAATATTTCTATCATGCACCTAGAATTAAGGTAACAGTTAGGTGCTATGATAGATATCCCCTTTAGGATGGGCAATATTTCTATCATGCACCTAGAATTAAGGTAACAGTTAGGTGCTATGATAGACATCCCCTTTAGGATGGGCAATATTTCTATCATGCAACCTAGAATTTAGGTAACAGTTAGGTGCTATGATAGACATCGCCTTTAGGATGGGCAATATTTCTATCACGCAAACTAGAATTTAGGTAATAGTTAGGTGCTATGATAGACATCGCCTTTAGGATGGGCAATATTTCTATCATGCACCTAGAATTAAGGTAACAGTTAGGTGCTATGATAGATATCCCCTTTAGGATGGGCAATATTTCTATCACGCAAACTAGAATTTAGGTAACAGTTAGGTGCTATGATAGACATCGCCTTTAGGATGGGCAATATTTCTATCATGCAACCTAGAATTCAGGTAACAGTAAGGTGCTATGATAGATATCCCCTTTAGGATGGGCAATATTTCTATCATGCACCTAGAATTAAGGTAACAGTTAGGTGCTATGATAGACATCGCCTTTAGGATAGGCAATACTTCTATCATGCACCTAGAATTAAGGTAACAGTTAGGTGCTATGATAGACATCGCCTTTAGGATAGGCAATATTTCTATCATGCAACCTAGAATTAAGGTAACAGTTAGGTGCTATGATAGACATCGCCTTTAGGATGGGCAATATTTCTATCATGCACCTAGAATTAAGGTAACAGTTAGGTGCTATGATAGACATCGCCTTTAGGATAGGCAATATTTCTATCATGCAACCTAGAATTAAGGTAACAGTTAGGTGCTATGATAGATATCCCCTTTAGGATGGGCAATATTTCTATCACGCAAACTAGAATTTAGGTAACAGTTAGGTGCTATGATAGACATCGCCTTTAGGATGGGCAATATTTCTATCATGCACCTAGAATTAAGGTAACAGTTAGGTGCTATGATAGACATCGCCTTTAGGATAGGCAATATTTCTATCATGCACCTAGAATTTAGGTAACAGTTAGGTGCTATGATAGATATCCCTATAGGATGGGCAATATTTCTATCATGCACCTAGAATTTAGGTAACAGTTAGGTGCTATGATAGATATCCCTATAGGATGGGCAATATTTCTATCATGCACCTAGAATTCAGGTAACAGTTAGGTGCTATGATAAATATCCCCTTTAGGATGGGCAATATTTCTATCACGCAAACTAGAATTTAGGTAACAGTTAGGTGCTATGACATCCCCTTTAGGATAGGCAATATTTCTATCACGCAAACTAGAATTTAGGTAACAGTTAGGTGCTATGACATCCCCTTTAGGATGGGCAATATTTCTATCACGCAAACTAGAATTTAGGTAACAGTTAGGTGCTATGACATCCCCTTTAGGATAGGCAATATTTCTATCACGCAAACTAGAATTTAGGTTACAGTTAGGTGCTATGATAGATATCCCTATAGGATGGGCTAAATTCTGACAGGTTCAAATGCTAAAGCAGTTACACTGATAGCATACAAGTGGGCAAACCCATAGGCCTAGAATGAACAATTGGGTGCTACTCATTTGATAATTTGATAAGTAAGCATCATTTTGATCCTAAGCGCCCTGCACTAGAGCATGATTATTATTTCACAGTGATATGAGCATCTTTAGTGCAGTAAATAAAGCATGCTTGTGTTAATGTTTAAGCTAATTTGCGCCTGTTGTCACAGATATTCATAATAAATTCCTGGTTACACTTTCTCCCTGCATTCAGAAATTCATTCTCAAATTTTATAGACCAAGGTCCACTTGCATTGACCTTGAGGCTTATGGTGCAACACAAGCTGTTAATGTTGGGCTCAAATGTAACCAACTGCACAAGTTGCATCTGTGGAGGATTGAACCCACGAGCCCACACTCTACATGAGGGCACTTGACTGCATCATTATAAAAGGAAACTCAACAGCAAAAAAGAGTAAGTGATTCTATATACATAACAAATAATCGGCTAAACTTGTCCAACAAGAATAACCAATCGGGTGATATTTAGGTGTAATGGAAGAAAGCTCTTAAAAGTTGGCTTTATTTTGATAAGTCTACTTCATGATGGCACCTTAGCCCCGGGGAAAGTATGTTTATAAATGTGGGCTAATAGGAACATCCAAGGGAAGTTATCATTGTTACTGACAAGCAAAACTAGAGGAGTTGTATATCCTGGTTCCCTGAACAGCTCACCAGTTTGGACTCCAAGGTCACTTAATGATAATACAAATGTCTGTATACTTTGAATTCTAAATCAACTGTGTAAATTAAATCAAATCAGACATGTTGTCAGATATCATGTTGTATACAGAAATATTATTGGTTTTATGTAGTACCTCAGCAAAGCCAATATATTTTCCATTAGCTCTGAGAAGGTTGAAGCTAACAATGGCTCCCTGGGTGTGCGCGTCTTGAAATCCTCCATCACAGTAGACCTCTGCAACCTGGCAACCACTACCATGGTAACAGGAGGTCAACTTGTGGTGGAAATACTGGGCCAAGGTGAAGGTCAACTCTGATATATCTGCCATACCACCTGTAATTTGTTGACATATTTTGACATTTCTCCAGACACTCTCATGTCATATTATAGTGACAGACATTGAACATTTTAAGTTTGTGGGAAATATTAAAAAACTGCCTGTCACAATGGTTAAAGGTCGTAAAAAGTTCAAAATAAACAAACTGCCTGTAATGACCGATCTCCTACTCATTGATCTCCCTTGATAAGAACAGATATCTGCTGACAAGTACACAAAATAGCTTAGTTTTTAAGATATAATTCCTCATTGTCATGTCAGCTTGTTTAAGTTAAAAGATACATGAGAGATAAAAATATTTGAAATAAAGGTATTATTATCTGAGTCGTGGGAATTTGAAAACCATGATGTGATATGCATGACAGCAATGACTAGTTACAGCTAGTGATGTTCCGATGATCGATTATAATCGAAAATCGATTGGTTGGGCCTGAAATCGGTGACAATCGATTGTATTTGGTTATAATCAATCATCGAAAAAAATTGAAAAAAAATATAAGTAAGTGTTCAGACGTTATCTTTAACAAATTGGCAGATGCAAGCCACAATGAGCAAGTAAAAATGAACTATTTTTGATATAACACTTAATAACTTCAATCATAGACATAACGTATATGCATATAATGATTAAGAGTTTAATAATGTGCATGAATAAAACTTCACTTTAGGTTTTATCTAGTATTTTAAAAAAAACGATTGTACTATCGATAATCGGTTACTTGAGTGGAACCGATTATTGATTGTAAAATTGGAACCGATTCCCAACACTAGTAACAGCAAAGGGAAGACACCACAATGGCACTATGTGGGGTTGGAGACCTGACTGATTGACTGTGGAGCTTGTTGTTGAGTATGTCGCTACAGATCAGTATAATATGATTCAATTATGCGATAGTATCATAAAACAGTCACAAGTCATAATTACTTGAGAGAATAATTATATTTTTCAAACTTCGTTAAGTAATGTATGTAAATGAAAATGCCATGCAAACCACAGGAATGAGTACAAGAGTGTTGGGAACATTGTTATCACACATGGCACATCACCATTAACTGAAATGATAGGTATTGTCCTGATGTTCTTCACATGTTTCTATTCTTTCTCAGGCGCATTCCAGTTGATTTTTGCTAATAAACCTGCAGATTTATTGCCCTTCATTGTTCTTCCCAAAACATAACACTAGAAAAATAAAAAGCCTAAAGTAAACTCTGTCAAATAATAATGATTGTTATTCTTCAGGTACTTACCAATCTTTTAAACCACTTCATTTAATTAGCCAAGTATGCACAATCTGCATTTAAATGTTTACTTGAGGAAGATAAAAATTGAGGGGGATGAGTAAAAAACAAAGACATGAGAACATATTAACAATTCCATAATTTACCTGGGAAAAACTTGAACAATGTATCCAAGCCATGTCTCAGCGCTATGATATCCAGAAAAGCAATTGTGCCATCTTCAAACCTGGGAGAATAAGTATACTAAAAAGCTGTAAATTTAGGTAAAAATAAATTGAGGAAATAGTACTAAAATAGTACTAATCTTTTTAACAAACAATTTTATCCATTCATGTATAAACTGTGTGTTACAAAATGCTATACAGCAATCAGTCACGTTTTTTTATGATTTTTCACACACTATATTTGTCACAGGAAAATACAAACAAACTCATATTGCCACTTTAATTTAAATTTATACAAAAGTGTTTAAGGAGTAACTTTACTAATTTTACTATTATACTACTGTTACTGCTGCTGTTACTATACTACTAATGCTGCTGCTTCTGCTGCTGCTGTTGCTGCTACTGCTTCTACTTACAATACTATTAATAAGAACTTACAGTTGTCTGTTTTAATCTATGGGAATTGTAACTCAAAATTTCCTAATCTACTAAGTATCATGTAAAATGTTTAATGGTATTTCATTTCAAGTCAATGTTTAGAGTTTATCCTCACTGCCTTGGACCCCTACAGGCTATGAAAATATTGCAACTTTTTTTGTTTAAAGTTAAGATACATTTGTTTATATTTTGCCAATTCATTGAGTAGAAATTGAAGTAAGATATATCTGGCACAAAAACTGTACTGCACTTTGGTGCATTAAGCCTCCCTTAAGAACTTGATGAAAAAGACATCAGGCACAGTTGGTTGTTAGATGCATGGGAGATATATGTCCTTATATCTAATATCAGGGAGTTGATCAATATATTGGAGATTTTTCCAGTAGTGCAGACATATGACACTTATTGCATTAATATTAATACAACATGAGCACTGGAAACATAAAAAGACCCCAGTCTCCTTATCTCATTTGATCAACCACGCCTACTAATTACATAATTCATGACCTTGACCTACTCACCTTTCATTTACTGATGACCTTGGCTTTATGGAAAGGCTTGGTTGTCTGGCTTAATGAAATGGTATTCCACCAAAATGGTATGCCTTTTTTAATGCCATCTACAAACTATATATGACCTTGACCTACTGACCTTTCACTGATATATGACCTTGACACATGGAATCGCTGGGTTGGCAGGCTGACTGACACCGTCCCTCCTCCAAAATATGTCTTCTTAAGTGCTTTGACAGAACTGTTTTTTACTATAAGGGCACCTGAAATAAGATATAAAATTATAATTATAAGAAATTAACAACAATAGTATTAACTGATGTTAAGTAAAAGAAGCTTGTCACACTAACAACTGACAGTTTATAGTGTAACAGTCCGCTGTAGGCGGATGTGCGTTCATAAAAATATTTCGTATAAAACAGAAGTACGTTCGTAGTACGGATGTTAACTTGGTTGGTAATATGCAAATTAGCAAAGCCCGGGCTATGTGAGAATAGAGAAGTTAGTGTATATAAAGACCAGTGGACCCCTTCAGGGTCGAGCATGCTTTTCCCTGAAGGTATTTGTTGGTGTTTGTTTCATTACGCCAGAAAGCTCGACTATCTGATGTTTGTTTGTTTGACGAGCACATTACAATAGTATATTAATTTTAGCTGTGCGATAAACATTCTGTTTAACAGAGACAAATTTAATAAAAATGATATTGACAAAAAAAGCAGTACTGTGACATGGGCACTAAAAGTGGGAGCCAATGCTCATCCATATCTTTTTAAGAGAATTCGGTGGCATATATCAAAAAACATTTCAGCTTGAGTAATGTGACTTGGTTTCCATTTGCTTATTGTCAATGTGAACATGTGTACCAAGGTATTGAGGTACTAACTTTTGAAGAGATATCTTGAAAGGTTTCCAAGTAATGTCCAACCATTCTGTGTTCGCATGATGGCAAAAACATCATAACACTTTTTTTTCACTTTTTGTCTTCAATAAAACTTTGAAGAACATTAAGGGTGAGAGTGATCCAGAGGAATAGGTGTTTGCCTCTCACCTAAGATGTTGTGGGCTCGATCAATCCCTACCACAGGGACTTTCACATACTGTTCTCTACAAGGAAACAGACTTGCCTGTGATTCTATAAGCTATCAGTTTTTGTCAAAATCATGCTTAAAGAATCTAGTCATATCACAGGATGTGATAAGGGCCCTGAATTAATGCATATTTAACAGTTGGAGCAGTTTGAAGGCATAGCATACTATTAAGTCAATCAGGATGATAAAATGTGTCTCATTTATACTCAACATTTTCTGTGATTTGCATTTTATTCAATGTTCTTTTTTTCAGTTACCATGTGTGAAAGTTAATGAAGGGGTTTTGATTATCAATAAATATGGTTACAAAAGTGAAGTGTACTAGACCACATCCCCATCTTCCCCAGGCGAAAGTAATATCAATAAAGACTTTCTAAAACACACCTGATATCAAGGAAGTTAACTTTTGGAATATGGATGACAGAGTTATGGTTATACATTTGGGTTCAACTATATTGCCATTAACTAAGTTCAAGTGATATCATTTTCCCTTTCCATCAACATACTTACTTAACAAAGGAGGTAATTTGGAAACAAAAGAACAGTTGTGTTTTTGTTTTAAATTGCATGCCCCTGTTGCTGTGTTTAAAGATCTTATTTAGCAGGTAGCAAATTTGTATCAAATCAAGGGAGCTAGTTTGGTACACGTATTGTTACCAGAGTTATGATTCCTGTACCACTCACAGTATCACTTTGTCATCTAATATTGCTTCAAGTCTCATTTTATTCCATACAATATTGTTCATGTTCTAATGAAAAGTAAATCCCTTTGCTGAAACATTATTATAAGGAGAACAATTAAGGGCAAGTGGGCCACAGAGTTATGGTTCTTGTAATGCCTTTTATTACATTTTTAATTTCCATTCATTTTTTTCAATATTTTGTGCTAACATTGCAATTAAGCATTTTTTCTATTCAAGGGAAGTTATTTGGTAACAATGGGACACCGGGTTACAGTTCTTATACTACACAAGTTTACAGTGCTATAAAAGTAATGATTTTTATTTCTTTGAAAACTTTTCAAGTTCTGTGAAAAATTAGTTAAATAATATTCCGCATTTTCATAACATTACAAAGGGCCATATATCTGACAATATTGAAGTTAAAGTTCCACAACTTGTCCAAAAAGCCCCTATATAATCCTTTTTTCTTTCTTTTTAACTTTAGATTTGTTAAAGATATCAATTTCATATGTTATAGGTTTGTTCACAGTAACAATATGATCTTTTACTGTATTGTCAATGATACCCTTAAACTCCAGATTTTACTACAGACAGGCAGGCAGGCAGGCAGGCAGGCAGGCAGGCAGGCAGGAAGGCAGGCAGGCAGGCAGGCAGGCAGGCAGGCAGGCAGGCAGGCAGGCAGGCAGATGGACAGATGGACTGACAGGATGATAACTACAGGCTACAAGTGTTTTCTCTGCAAGGCCAGCCCGCCTTATAATTTTAGTAAAAACTAAACTAATAAGCATTACTTTTGTGTATTGTGAACATTGTAATGTGTTGAAGTGCATCAAGAGGAGTCCATATGTACACAAATGTACATGCATTTAAATAGCGAAGTGGAAGTCTGAGGCAAATTTACAGAATGTGCAATAAGAGCTCTAAAAGCTCTAAAAACTAATGCTGAAATTTCTTTTAGAAGTCAATAAACTCCAAGTTTCAAATGACTGTTTCAAGAGAAAAGTAATTGATTAAAGGGGAGAAATTCTGGTGAAAACTGTGTGTTAATCATTTAATTTCAAAGTAATTTTAACTCACAATGGGATTTAAGTGACTTTGATTGATGCTAATTTCATAAGAAATCTCTCTCTCAAGAATTGATGCAACCAGAATTTACATTGAATTCACCACAAAAGAAAGAAATAACAGACCAATGGTTACATAATTTCTGTTTTCATTTCTAATTTAATAGTTAAGACCAGGGTATACATAGGAAATTTAAATTAAATTTAAATTTAATGTAAAAAAAACCCATCAGTTAAATGTTTAAGTCACTGTTACATTTCTTTCAATCTGACCATGAAAATCTTAGGAAATCAACTGAAAATAAGAATTGACTTAAGATGTTTTATGCCCATATCTATGCCCAGATCTACAGACCTAGATTATAAGTATCTTCCATGACCAAGAGTGAAAGAAAGGTTCATTCCGACCCGAGCGTAGGGTCGGGATGAACCTATCTTACATGAGCGGCTATGGTAGATGCTTTTTCTCTCACCTCAGTTAAACAAAATTAAGTAAACATGTATCTTTTTGCTGGAACTCTTTTGTGCTTAGTGAAAATAATTGCGTACGGATATGCGATAACTCGTGGTTGTCATGGATATTCGCGCAGTGATTCAGAGTATGTAAATGGTCTGATCAGTCTTTAAATAGTTCTAAGAAGAGTAAAGCATTATTTCTTAAAAGGTGCGTGAAAACTGTTTTCTGGTGACATTTGAAGCGAGAAATAATTAACTAGCGTTCTAAATATTGCCACAAGACAAGGTTTCCATGATTCGCTACAGACGACAGTCTTCAACAAGGGAGGCAATTACAATGTGGTGACCATAAAAAAGGAATTCCATACGGGCATTTTATCTTCGCCGGTGGGCAAGATTATAAGTATCTTCCATGGCCGAGAGTGTAAGATAGGTTCATTCCGACCCGAGCGTAGGGTGTTTTGCGGAAACGAGGTTTACCGAGTTTCCGCAAAACACCATGCGCGAGGGTCGGCTGGTCCTATCTTATGGGAGCGGCTATGGTAGATGCTTTTTCTCCCACCTCAGTTAAACAAAATTAGGTAAAAATGTATTTTTTGCTGGAACTCTTTTTGCTTAGTGAAAATAATTGCGTATGGATATGCGATAGCATGTGGTTGTCATGGATATACGCGCAGTGATTCAGTTAATGTTAATAGTCAAATCGGTCTTTTTAAATAGTTCTAAGGAGAATGAAGCATTATTTCTTGAATGGTGCGTGAAAACTGTTTTATGGTGACATTTGAAGCGAGAAATAATTAATAAGCGTTCAAAATATTACCATAAGACAAGATTTCCTTGATGCTACTGACGACAGTCTTCAACAAGGGAGGTAATTACAATGTGGTAAAAGGAGTTCCATACGGGCATTTTATCTTCGCCCGTGGGCAAGATAAGGATATCTAGCATGGTTAAATTATTGGATCTACTTATCTGAGGTGGGAAAAAAGAATATCTAGCATGGTTGAATTATTGGATCTACTTATCTGAGGTGGGAGAAATATTATGTACACTACCAGCCACAAGTTTTTTTGGGAATAACACATTGCCACCGTGGGTGAAATTGCGTTTTGCGGTATATTGCACAGATATTTTTTGCATTAGCCAATGCGGTAGTGCACATTATCACAGCTTTCATCTGCTGCTACCACATATGACATCTGACAAACATGCACGCAGCATATCGACGTAATGCCGCTTGAAGCGATATGCAGGTACCGTAAGTACAAATAGAAGATTCTTAATTGTACCATGCTCGCAGAACGACTTTCACCCGCGAAACTTGAAAAATATGTCGCTTGAATATTTAGTGTTTGTTAAAGTAAATTGATACTAAAATGTTCCTGCAAAAGGGCTTTCGTCGCCTTAAGGAAGAGTTTGTACCAGCAGCTCTGTTTGTTTTCGCTTTGTTGGAAGAACATCTAGTAAATTGTACAATTTTGTAAGTGTCAAAATTACTAAAACAAAATTGAATTTAGTTTTCATTTAAAAAATTATCAATGCACATTGTTGTTTTAAATTTGATTTTTATGTTTTTAATTCATTGCCCTCTTTATGAATATAATAATTATGGTTGCAGTGTCCCATAATTATGGACATATACTGGAAATGAAGGATCAAGTTGTTCTAAAGTGTCAGGTGTTTTTCAAAGAAAAGGTGTTGCTATTAGTAGGCAAAGTAAAGACACAACACAAACCATATTAAAATAATGGAAAATGTTGGCAGTTTTATTCAATATAGTGTTATTCACTTTCACACAGGTTTAACAAAGGCATACAAACCTAGATTAGTGCGAATACAGTGACAATAGTGTCTGAAAACTATCACAGTCGCAAAGCATAATTTTCAGACATTAAACTATGCTTGATTACGAATAAAGTGATTTGTAGATTATGGGTCAAGTTTGTATGAGTTTTTATAAAACTGTCTAGAACTATATTTATAGGACGGGGACAAAGAAGTAGCCTTCAGATAATTGAATGCTACCTTAATTACCATTAATAAACCCCTTGCGATGCCGCGTATAGCGTTGACTCGACACGGTGGAACGTGGGGGAAATTATAGAAATAAATGTGGTGGGAGGTATGCTAATATCGCGGCGATATAGTGAAAATCATATTTAAAAGATGACATCTGCGGTTAGTGAAAATTGCAGCGATGTGAGAAAAATGCAAAAAAAACGTGTGGCTGGTAGTGTACATAGTACTCACATTGCAACATAATTGGAGTGCATACTTTATTTCAAGTGAACAAGTCAAGATTTTGCATAGACCAGTCAAAAAGAAGTTGTACATATATAAATGGGAAACCATGTTATAAACATTTCGTTACTTAAGTCTTCCTTAAAAATTCATTGCCATTTAGCCTATAGAGAAGTACAAGTGTTTTTAACATAAAATGAAGTATATTACATACAATTGATGAAAATAAAGAATTATAGATATCATTACATTTTTATATCATATCAGTCAGGTACTAAACTTAGGAAAACAATTTAATTTAGGAAATGACTTAAGATGTTTATGAATATGGCACCAGGTATTTTATAGCCTGCTTTTGTTCAGTATAATGTAGGCTCAGAGTGTGCAGCAGGGTGCACCTTGAATTACTGTAAAATCATAAATGTTCCTGGGAAATTCATTTTGGAGACTTTCTTTGGGCTGGCAATCCTATATATAGTAACACATTTCTTCAGGGTTTCCGTGGTTATTTGCAAGACTTGGCACTTAGCAGTTTTGCAGCCCGGGCCAATTATCGATTGAGGTCCGCCTATGGAACATCCGCACATGGATTCAGTTTTTGTTTGCAAAATGGTGACCGTTGTAAACATAGAGTGCAGTATTAGCTAATCACACTTTCACACTGTGTTGATCTGTTGAATATTTATTAAAACTTTAAAGGGAGGCAAACGGGAATGTATTTTAGGAGAGTATGCTTGTTATCAATAAGCAGTGTAATATAATAGAACAAAAAAATAATCCACAAAATTAATGTACCCACAAATATATCCTTTTTCGAACCACAAAATTTCATGCCGCCGAATATACAAATGATTTCCCAGTATAAAATTAATTTAAGAACTTACAGAGCTACAGAAGCAAACAAGCTGGTAAACAAAATATATTCCAGATATAATAAAAGACTGCGAATAGGTCAAAAGGAATCATCAAAATTATGATATACATATGGTCCATTCTTTGTAGTATAAGCACAATAACCATGACGCTCGATTCTCCCTGATCCGGTAATGTAATTTGCTTATATAAATGAACTTTTGCAATTTTTGCTGAATGAAAGAATATTTCTGCTTGATAATAAAACGTAAAATAAAACATTATTCAGCAGTATCTTATATTTTATTTACATGACGTGGGAATAGCTGGAATATTTTTAGAATTTATAGAAATATCGTTTGATATCTGGTTTATATAAACAATAATTGTATCAAAGATCAAAGAATGGAAATATTCCAGAGCAGAGATTCGCCAAAAGGTTTGTAATTTTTGTAAAATTGATACCTTTGTTTCCAAGCTGTTAAAGAAGATAAACATGGAGGTCTTCTGTAGATGCTAATTACACGCCTGGCAGTTAATTTTCGTGAAAATGGCTACCATTACCGTCAGAGGGTATTTTAATAGGTCTAAGATAACGACCACATCCAGTGATTGGCTCCGATTTTAGTGCTGAAGCCCCATGATTATTTTTCCAGACACATACTTTGCTGCTGGAAGAATCATTGTGGAAGTCAGTAGCTGTGTTTTTTTCATTGGCACCCACAGTTTTCAAAACATGATTTGTGTCATGTTCAATGTTTCACTCATACTTAATGAACAGTATTTGCCAAACTATTAATATTAGGCATAATGTTAATTGGGCTGAGAAAAACCACACTTACACTTACCTTTTTACTTAGCAACCCCTACAAAAACTCCCCCCCCCCTTTCAAAAGCTATAAAAATAATTTAATTTTCCAAAGGGTAGTTGTTTTGTTCACTCAGTTATTGATAATTGTTTATACACCTTCAGTAGTAATCTTAGTCTAGATATTGTAATAAATTAATGTATAAACAAAATGCATGCCAGAATACAAATCACGCTTTCACAGTACAAAGCATACCCAGTCCAGTTGGAAAGCCGAATATCTTGTAGAAAGACAGAGTGACAAAGTCTGGCTTCACTTTGCTCAGATCCAGGGGAGAGGTACTCACAAAACTGGCGGCATCTAGACAAGTAAACCAGTTACCATGGAAACCACATGACCTTGACCTTTCACCTTCAGTGGTCTCAACCTTTTGCCAAGACATCTCTCCATTTTTGAGTGCTCTTATCCAATCTAGAGGGTATTTCTTTCCTGAGAAGTTTGATTGAGCTGGAAATGTGAGGAGATGGTTTCCACATGAACTGTTTGAGGAACCATGTTTAAGAGTACTGAGAATTTCGAGGTTTCCGTCATTATTACAGTCAACACATTGCACAACGTTGGCTTTTGCAAGAGCATATTCACGCATTCCCTGTGCAGAAGTGTGATTATCAAGCAAATAGGTGAAACTTCCTCTTTGGCAGAGGTTGGGTTGATTAGAAATTGGATCTTCTTGTTTATGGCCCTCTGTCTGTCGACAGGATGATAGAGATTTGTCACTTTGATCATTGTTGGCATGGTTGTCACAGCGACAACAAGTGGCGCAGTCACCATGGAAATCAAATGACTCAGCGATGATCTTCAAGGCACCAGTACAACCGGATGTGAAAATAACAGAATACTCTTTTGCGGAGGCTGCAAAGTGCTGAAGTATCCTGAAAAAATTTTTTTACCAAATATTAGTGAAACAATCAACAGGCAAAACACTTTTATAGCTGAAGGATTCAGAAACTCGCAGGCAATATTAACCACAAAGGAATAATTAAAATCCTAATCATGAGAAACCTGTGCAAAACTGCTAAACACTTCAACTAGAAACCTATTTACGGTACTCCTTTTATTACTTAAAACATTTTGAATTCATCAAACAAAAAGGTGCTTCCTTTTAATGTTAAGAGGCATATGTCATAAGTTGTTATATGGATTCTTATATATGGCCATTAACAAACAAATCCAACATCAGTTATAGACTTTAGGCTTTTCAAAATGATCACATTTAGGCCTGAAGATGATTCCAGAAATTGCAGTCAATATGGGTTTATACTGAACAAACACATATTCATGTCAAATGTCTTGGCTGTGGAGCAACCGCCACTGCTCATCTTTTTTTTTAAAAAAAGGGCATAACTCAACATGTATTAAAACTAGAGTTATAGGTCTGCTATACATGTGTGAATTGTCTCTAGCAACATGTGTACCAAGTATTTTTATTTAAACTTTTGAACGTTTTTTGAGTTATGGCCAAGGTTACAGTTTCTTTGCTACACTGACCTGTATCGTATCTGGTCGACTGTGTCTGTGGTCAGCTGACTGGATGGGCTGTGACTGTGAGGGTTGGCATATAGGTTATTGGCAACGTCTCCATGGAAACCTTCCAACTGTGACCTTGAGACCAGCGTACTGCCAGCATGGTCCACGAATACCTCACCTGAAAAAGAAATTATAACCATGGTGAGGGTTGGTAGATATGTTGTTGATTGTGTCATGAAGGACGCCCTCTAGTTGTGACCTCGAGAACAGCATACTGCCAGCATGCTCCAGATATACTTCACCTGAATAAGAATGGGTTGATGTACATGTTACTGATGCAAAATTGTTTCAAATTTCCATTAGTGTGTATTTTATATAACTGATGTAGTTAAAAGTGCCGACTTAAGGACACATGACCACCACATGTTGAAGGCAATTATGCCTGTCTGTTTTTCTCAGTCAACCGAGCTTAAGGGATGTAATTTAGCCATAGTAATGAGACTTTTTACACATGTAAGTATTGTATGTGGGAAAATGTGTATCTGGTTTTTATTTTACTACCTTTTATCAATTTATAGCCTACTGTTTTACGTAAGCTCCCTCTATGGATATCAAGGCTGTAAAATATCTCTTTATATATTAAAACATTGCTGCTTGATACATAAAAAAAATGTAACTGTTCCTCAACAAATACTTCTTTTCAAAAGAAGAAATAAACAACTTCAAATAACTTAACCTGTTTTATCTTCTTTTTTTTAAAAAACATACCAAAAGATCTAGTGTTCACACAAAGAGAAACAAAATGGTTGCCATGGCACTAGAGCTTCTTTGTTCATTACAAGATACAAACTTCTGAGAGAAAACACTAAGTACATCATTTTTGTGTATTAATTATTTAATATCAGCAACATCAGAAATGTCTTATGTGAGATATATTCAATTACAGGAACATTTCAAGCTAGTAATATTTACTGCTGTTCATCATCTCTAAGTATTTCTATGAAAGAAATTATTATATAATATACATCACGCAGCTTACCTTATATCATTAACTGAATTCTTCGTGCCAACCTTAAGTGTCTTTAATAGTAAGTCATTCAAGCACACTTGTATATTTCAGAAACAAGCATGATTTTCTTTAGAAAGGCCCCTTCATAGTCTATATACGGTATTCTATTCAATGTGGCTAAAAATTCATATTCATAACAGTCATGGACTTAGTGCAAAATACCTGTAGCTGAATATGGAAATAGAAGGCGTAACGATAGTCTTGCCCTAAGCCCTCAAATTGTTACAACCAATAGAGGGATCAGATATAGTCACATGTAAACCTTAGCCAATCAAATCATCATACACAATAATTTGACTTTGAACATTCTCTTTCATTACCAGGTAATTTTAAGTATGACATTAAAAACAATATTATGAAGGGAAATTCTATTTTTATTAAGTCCTTATTTAAAGCAAAAAGTTGCCTTCTGAGATAGCATTCATGAAGTAATTTATCACCTGGTATTCACACATTGATATGTACTGAATAATGTAGTCCTTCCATAAAAAGCCCCTAAATATGATGTACCGAAAAACAAGGGGGAGGACGTAATTTCGTTACATGCAAACAGTAAGTGAGAAAAATGTTTCATGACAAACAAAATGGTGGATTAAGAATAAAAAGTACCGATTCTGGAACCAACTTTTGCCTGGTAAGTGGACTTTTTCTTTAAATTTTGAAAAATGTATGTATCCAGTATGTGGCGAAAAACATATTCTTCGATGGACATCTTAGTTTGGTATCATAAATTTAAGGATAAAAAAGTTATTGAACAGATTGTTGCTTAGGAGGCAATGTTTACAAATAAACGTGTTGATTTTATCCACAATTTTTCGTATTTTCTCAGCATATTTGGCATATCTGTGCATGTATTAACTGTGCTTGCATGTATATTTCTATTTTCCAAACTTCATGATTATTACTTGACTACATGTTTCCAGGCTGATTTTTTGTACCTTAACCACCCATTATGTTTATAACTTTCCAGGCTGATTTTTTGTACCTTAACCACCCATTATGTTTATTGCTTTCCAGGCTGATTTTTTGTACCTTAACCATCCATTATGTTTATTGCAAGCACAAAAAGGACAAGATTACCCCAGAAAAGTGTATCCATCGAAATACCACAAGAACAAAAGCATGAAAAATTAATTTTACATGAATGTAAGAAACAACTATTTTTTGACAGTGAGATCTCAAGCAAAGATAAGACATGTGTATTGAGTCCATGAAGGCGAAATAATGAAAATTCAGTCAGTACAGAGGTTCAAGAGTATGTGGCAATCAAAATGAATGCTATAGCAAAGAAGTAGATGAAGACATAGTTAAACTAGGACTACAATGTACAAGCTGCTGAGCCAGAAAATACCCAAGGAACTGACACATTGAACAACCTTAGTGCTACAATAAAGTGTTTCAAGGCCTAGTTCTACACTTATTTGTCATGTTTGAAATGTCACAAAAGACAAGACTGTGAAGTATGTTTTGGGAGCATGTCTGAAATGTGTTTTAATTGTCAAGGTTAATGTTTTGCACAAAGACCCCACCAAAGACAACATAAGGGCAAGGCCTAAAAAAAATGTCCGTTTCGGGTAACCCGACCCTACCTATAAAAATGCGCCAACCCTAACTATTTTTTTCCGTTTCAAAGCAAAAAAAATATTCGTTAGCGAATAGAGAATTACGAAGGGCGGATAAATGCAGATTTTAATCAGAATTATTGTTTATATGATAAAACAAAGTCAGGCAATGACAGTAATGGAGGAAAGACTGCCATGTGCAAGAAAACACTCTGAACTTACGACAGATTTTGAAAAAAAAAAAAAAAAAATCCCTACCTACCCTACATAGAAATTTTGGGAAGGTTACCCTAAACAAACAATTTTTTTTTTTGGCCCAATGATAAGACATGTACAGATAACTGACTTCCAAATGTGTAAGTTTCAGTGATCAAAACACATGGTAGTGTAAATAAAACATATAGGCACTATATCAAAGTATTACAGATGAAAAGACTGGCATTCCAGGACATTTCGGATTTTAAGTGCCCAAGTCATGAAGTGACCCAGAGCACCCTGATGCACCCTGATGCATGGGTGCATTAACAGCTTGGGAAGCTCTGATTTCTTTGAAAAACAGACAAGCTAAATGTTACTAGTATATAAAAAGGGTTGCCTCAAAAAACAGTATTAAGTTTTTGAATTAAGGAAGTCAATTAAGTGAAGTGGTCAGTGCTGGAACAGGCACACCTCCACCACGTAAGAGAAACACCTCAATTCAAAGACGCACAGGCTGTGCTGGGTGACATACACCTCGATCACCCGAAGAGCACCACCTGCGCCACCAAAAGAGCAACACTTCATTTTAAAGAAGCATGATATGCTGGGGGCCCCACAACTCAACCACCTGAACAACAAAACCTAAAATTAAACAAGCACAGTTGGTGCTGAGGGACACACATCAATGCCACCTGAAGAATATTACTTCAATTTAAAGAAACAAGGTGGGTGTGTGGCTGGTATTAACAGTATTGCAGGCAACTTTCACTCAATGTATGCTGAAGAAACCAAGCTGATGTTAACGATCCCAGGGGTGTTGAGTATTTTCACTACCTTTGGGAAGTATTACCATTCCAAGACCATTTTTAATTAAGATCACAGACATGTGAAGTAAACATCATCAATCATGTCAAGTCAAAATACCAGAAGTCTCTTTTGTTAGGACCAGCTAACATACCTGTCACATGCTTGTGTCATAGTTCATCAGTGTAGGGAACTCCCATTCAGGTGAGAATTTGTAGAATTTGACAGATGATGACGACATTAACAGACCTTTCGTTGGAGATTATCATTAATAGAAATTATGATTCAAATCTTGGAGTTTGTGTGTTCTTTCATCTTCCCATATCAACCCAACAAAGCCAAACCATACCACTGCAAACGGATGCCAAAGCTCATTTATAATTTTTTTTTATAGTTTTCAACTGAACATTTTGCCCAAACCTCCCAATGTTGTCCAAGTAAATCTTTTTTATGTCTTTAATAGCAGAAAGGAGTACATCAAAAGGCAGCATTTTAAAATTGTTCTATTGGGAGGGCTCCAAACCCCACTTTCCACATCAAAACTGTATATTTTTCAGTTCTGGCAGATGTCCACAGTCGAGATCCAAAGTTTTGCCCCCTCTAATGCCATATTCTGGATCTGTCCCTAGAAAATGTGTGCTAAGACTTTCATGTGAGCATCTTAATTAAATGTTTTTTGTGTTTTTGTTATGGGTAAAGTTTTTTGCACAACAAAGCCTACAACACCAAGGCTGTCATATTACCATAACGAACTTGGAAGATGATTTGGAGAATATGGTTAAAACATACAAAAAATTGTGACATACGAATTCCACAACAAACAGGGTTTTCAAATTGATATTTCAGGTGGAATGGCCTTAAGTTGGTATCACTCTCTACATTTTCCTGATTTTGTTAGTACTTGCTACTCCTGAAAAACCATCAAACAGAAAGTCATTCATACTTCTGACATTGACCCCATTATCTTTCATTTAAATCTGTTAACATAATAGGGTTTCGAATATTTTCAGTAATGAGTCTACATAGCTCATCACAATAAGCCGTGAATCTTTCACCACAGAGCACATGCTTGAAAGATGTTTCGTTTGCAAAAAAAAAAAAAATGGGTTTGCATTTTCTTGTGTTACAAATGTTCACCTGATGTGGACGGAACCCAGCATAAAGATGTTTCTGAAACAAATAGGATGTTTATCTTGACTGTTTTTTTTGTTTTATTATGACCAAAGAATTAATTTTTTGCGCCACTCTAAAAATAACTCTAAAACAAATGCTGCAGAGTAAGAGCTATCAGATAAAACATTGACTAAAAAAGTACAGCAACTAATCATAAACATAAGCTTAATTGTTGGAACAAGTGCAGTGCTTAATGGTTCCTTAATCTTTATGGCAGATATTCATAAAAATTGGCAAAAAATTATGATATTTGTAAATCTTTTCCTTTCTAATTCATTACATAACTAAAAATTTACTTTGGCTTTGTTGACAAAAACATCTTTCTGAAATAAGTTATGGAAGCGAAAATCAATTAAAAATTTATTGGATCTCACTTTCAAATATTAATAGCAAAAATTCTAGCAATGATTGTAAATTATAATGCTCACTAAGTGTCCAATTTCTGGTCAAAGCGAATAATAAATCACGCTGTTATTTGATTAGTACTAGTGAGATAAAGGCGTCGTAGGACTTCCAACTGCACACAGACTGCTCTGAATGTTAATTGCAGTTGCACATGCAATTATAGATATTAAAATCGAAGCCATAAAAGCCAACAGTCATAGATCTGAGAGTGTTTTGGAGGCCATCAAGGTTCCTAGCCCCACTGAGAGTGTTTTGGAGGCCATCAAGGTTCCTAGCCCCACTGAGAGTGTTAGTACACAGACAGAATGCAATTAGAGCTACCCTGTTCCTAAACGTGCACCAACATAAGCACTCTTGATCTTTTCATTTCATTTGAAACATAACCCAGATGTGTAGCTAAACCAAAATAAATGTGCAGACCAATCCTGTTCAATGGCGGGAATGCTCCACCAATAATGTTATTTGCTATGTTCATAGAAAAGTACTCCCATATAACAAACACTAAAAAAAACATTTTTGTAAATGTTGTGCAGGCTCATGTTGACAGTGCTGACATGGAGCCTAGGCCAGTAATATCAGATAATTCCCAACAACTGACACTGGTCAATATTACAGGGCTTTGTCAAACCATGCCCTACCACTATTAACTTAGGCCTAAAACGTTTTATCTCAGTTTAGACATGGACACTAAATGCCAGCTCCACCACTTATCGGCGGTGCAAAAAAACGAGCTATCGACGTGGTGCAGCTGTGCCATGTGTTTATTTCTACACACATGAGTATGATTTATATTGTATTTGATAATTTTATTAAACGGACATCTTTCGAAAATCAGAGAATGCGGTACCAAGTAAGGATGCTTTTACTGCAGGTTGGCTATGATTTCTATTCAATATTTTGCGAACTGTGGAACCAGGAGCTTTTCTCCTGAATCGGACTTGAGCATATTTTAAGATCTGCCAGCATTTCAAGTACACTTCCTTGCTTACACACACACTTGTTTATTTGGTCAAGTCAAAAGTAGGTCACATGCTTACCATGACATTTCTGTATAGTCTGTATTAAATAATGAATATTCTATGTTTTTAAATGAAAGCAACAAAATGGTTACAACAACTAAGAATCAGAAAAAGGTTTTATATCTAGGGTGAATGTAATCACCCTTGCCAGACTGCACCCACAGTCTCCCCAGCCTCTCTGAACCCATAGTCACCCGAGCCTCACTGCCACCACAGTCACCTCAGCCTCACTGCCACCACAGTCACCCCAGCCTCACTGCAGCCATAGTAGCCCAAGCCTCACTGCACCCACAGTCCTCTAGCCTCACTGCACCCACAGTCACCGTAGCCTCACTGCAACCACAGTCACCCCAGCCTCACTGAACCCACAGTCACCCCAAGCCTCACTGCAACCACAGTCACCCCAGCCACACTGCACCCACAGTCACTCCAGCCTCACTGCACCCACAATCACCCAAGCCTCACTGCACCCACAGTCACCCCAGCCTCACTGCAACCACAGTCAACCCAGCCTCACTGCAACCACATTCACCATAGCCTCTCTGCAACCACAGTCACCATCGATAGCCTCACTGCATCCACAGTCACCCTAGCCAGACTGCACCCACAGTCACTCCAGCCTCACTGCACCCACAATCACTCTAGCCTCAGTGCACCCACAGTCACCCCAGCCTCACTGCAACCACAGTCACCCTAGCCTCAGTGCACCCACAGTCACCCCAGCCTCACTGCAACCACAGTCACCCCAGCCTCAGTTCACCCACAGTCACCCCAGCCTCACTACAACCACAGTCACCCCAGCCTCACTGCAACCACAGTCACCCTAGCCTCACTGCAACCACAGTCACCTCAGCCTCACTGCAACCACATTCACCCAAGCCTCTCTGCAACCACAGTCACCCTAGCCTCACTGCACCCACAGTCACCTCAGCCTCACTGCAATCACATTCACCATAGCCTCACTGCAACCACAGTCACCCCAGCCTCACTGCAACCACAGTCACCTCAGCCTCACTGCAACCACATTCACCCAAGCCTCTCTGCAACCACAGTTACCCTAGCCTCACTGCACCCACAGTCACCTCAGCCTCACTGCAACCACATTCACCATATCCTCTCTGCAACCACAGTCACCCAGCCTCACTGCAACCACAGTCACTCCAGCCTCACTGCAACCACAGTCACCCTAGCCTCACTGCAACCACAGTCACCCCAGCCTCACTGCAACAACAGTCACCTCAGCCTCACTGCAACCACATTCACCCAAGCCTCTCTGCAACCACAGTCACCCTAGCCTCACTGCACCCACTGTCACCTCAGCCTCACTGCAACCACATTCACCATAGCCTCTCTGCAACCACAGTCACCCCAGCCTCACTGCAACCACAGTCACCCCAGCCTCACTGCAACCACAGTCACCCTAGCCTCACTGCAACCACAGTCACCCTAGCCTCACTGCAACAACAGTCACCTCAGCCTCACTGCAACCACATTCACCCCTAGCCTCACTGCAACCACAGTCACCCCAGCCTCACTGCAACCACAGTCAGCCTAGCCTCACTGCAACCACAGTCACCTCAGCCTCACTGCAACCACAGTCACCCTAGCCTCACTGCAACCACAGTGACCTCAGCCTCACTGCCACCACATTCACTCCAGCCTCATTGCACCCACAATCACCCAAGCCTCACTGCACCCACAGTCACCCTAGCCTCACTGCAACCACAGTCACCCTAGCCTCACTGCAACCACAGTCACCCTAGCCTCACTGCACCCACAGTCGACCCAGCCAGACTGCAACCACAGTCACCCTTGCCAGACTGCAACCACAGTCACCCCAGCCTCACTGCAACCACAGTCACCCCAGCCTCACTGCAACCACAGTCTACCCAGCCTCACTGCAACCACAGTCACCCTAGCCAAACTGCAACCACAGTCACCCTTGCCAGACTGCAACCACAGTCACCCCAGCCTCACTGCAGCCACAGTCACCCTAGCCTCACTGCAATCACAGTCAACCCCAGCCTCACTGCACCCACAGTCACCCCAGCCTCACTGCAACCACAGTCACCCCAGCCTCACTGCAACCACAGTCAACCCTAGACTCACTGCAACCACAGTCACCCCAACCACACTGCAACCACAGTCACCCCTAGCCTCACTGCAACCACAGTCAACCCAGCCTCACTGCAACCACAGTCACCCTAGCCTCACTGCTACCACAGTCACCCTAGACTCACTGCACCCAAAGTCACCCCAGCCTCACTGCAGCCACAGTCACCCCAGCCTCACTGCACCCACAGTCACCCCAACTGCCAACACAGTCACCCTAGCCTCACTGCACCCACAGTCACCCCAACCTCACTGCCACCACAGTCACCCTAGCCTCACTGCAACCACAGTCACCCTAGCCTCACTGCAACCACAGTCACCCTAGCCTCACTGCAACCACAGTCACCCTAGCCTCACTGCAACCACAGTCACCCTAGCCTCACTGCAACCACAGTCCTCTAGCCTCACTGCAACCACAGTCACCCTAGCCTCACTGCAACCACAGTCACCCTAGCCTCACTGCAACCACAGTCACCCTAGACTCACTGCACCCAAAGTCACCCCAGCCTCACTGCAGCCACAGTCACCCCAACTGCCACCACAGTCACCCTAGCCTCACTGCAACCACAGTCACCCTAGACTCACTGCACCCAAAGTCACCCCAGCCTCTCTGCAGCCACAGTCACCCCAGCCTCACTGCAACCACAGTCACCCCAACTGCCACCACAGTCACCCTAGCCTCACTGCACCCACAGTCACCCCAACCTCACTGCCACCACAGTCACCCTAGCCTCACTGCAACCACAGTCACCCTAGCCTCACTTCAACCACAGACACCCTAGCCTCACTGCAACCACAGTCACCCTAGCCTCACTGCAACCACAGTCATCCTAGCCTCACTGCAACCACAGTCACCCTAGCCTCACTGCCACCACAGTCACCCTAGCCTCACTGCAACCACAGTCACCCTAGACTCACTGCACCCAAAGTCACCCCAGCCTCTCTGCAGCCACAGTCACCCCAGCCTCACTGCAACCACAGTCACCCCAACTGCCACCACAGTCACCCTAGCCTCACTGCACCCACAGTCACCCCAACCTCACTGCCACCACAGTCACACTAGCCTCACTGCAACCACAGTCACCCTAGCCTCACTGCAACCACAGACACCCTAGCCTCACTGCAACCACAGTCACCCTAGCCTCACTGCAACCACAGTCACCCTAGCCTCACTGCAACCACAGTCACCCTAGCCTCACTGCAACCACAGTCCTCTAGCCTCACTGCAACCACAGTCACCCTAGCCTCACTGCAACCACAGTCACCCCAGCCTCACTGCAACCACAGTCACCCTAGACTCACTGCACCCAAAGTCACCCCAGCCTCACTGCAGCCACAGTCACCCCAGCCTCACTGCACCCACAGTCACCCCAACTGCCACCACAGTCACCCTCGCCTCACTGCCACCACAGTCACTCCAGCCTCACTGCACCCACAATCACCCAAGCCTCACTGCACCCACAGTCACCATAGCCTCACTGCAACCACAGTCACCCTAGCCTCACTGCAACCACAGTCACCCTAGCCTCACTGCACCCACAGTCACCCCAGCCAGACTGCAACCACAGTCACCCCAGCCTCACTGCAACCACAGTCACCCCAGCCTCACTGCAACCACAGTCACCATAGCCTCACTGCAACCACAGTCACCCTTGCCAGACTGCAACCACAGTCACCCCAGCCTCACTGCAACCACAGTCACCCTAGCCTCACTGCAACCACAGTCAACCCAGCCTCTCTGCACCCACAGTCAACCCCAGCCTCACTGCACCCACAGTCACCTCAGCCTCACTGCACCCACAGTCACCCCAGCCTCTCTGCAACCACCATCACCCCAGCCTCACTACAACCACAGTCAACCCTAGCCTCACTGCAACCACAGTCACCCCAACCACACTGCAACCACAGTCACCCCTAGCCTCACTGCAACCACAGTCAACCCAGCCTCACTGCAACCACAGTCACCCTAGCCTCACTGCAACCACAGTCACCCTAGACTCACTGGACCCAAAGTCACCCCAGCCTCACTGCAGCCACAGTCACCCCAGCCTCACTGCACCCACAGTCACCCCAACTGCCACCACAGTCACCCTAGCCTCACTGCACCCACAGTCACCCCAACCTCACTGCCACCACAGTCACCCTAGCCTCACTGCAACCACAGTCACCCCAGCCTCACTGCAAACACAGTCACCCTAGCCTCACTGCCACCACAGTCACCCCAGCCTCACTGCAACCACAGTCACCCCAGCCTCACTGCAACCACAGTCAACCCTAGCCTCACTGCAACCACAGTCACCCTAGCCTCACTGCAACCACAGTCACCCCAGCCTCACTGCAACCACAGTCACCCTAGCCTCACTGCAACCACAGTCACCATAGCCTCACTGCAACCACAGTCACTCCAGGCTCACTGCAACCACAGTCACCCCAGCCTCACTGCAACCACAGTCAACCCCAGCCTCACTGCACCCACAGTCACCCCAGCCTCACTGCAACCACAGTCACCCCAGCCTCACTGCAACCACAGTCACTCCAGCCTCTCTGCAACCACAGTCACCCCAGCCTCACTGCAACCACAGTCAACCCCAGCCTCACTGCACCCACATTCACCCCAGCCTCACTGCAACCACAGTCACCCCAGCCTCACTGCAACCACAGTCACCCTAGCCTCACTGCAACCACAGTCAACCCCAGTCTCACTGCAACCACAGTCACCCTAGCCTCACTGCCACCACAGTCACCCCAGCCTCAGTGCACCCACAGTCACCTCAGCCTCACTGCAACCACAGTCACCCCAGCCTCACTGCACCCACATTCACCATAGCCTCACTGCAACCACAGTCACCCAAGCCTCACTGCAACCACATTCACCCTAGCCTCACTGCACCCACAGTCACCCTAGCCTCACTGCACCCACATTCACCATAGCCTCACTGCAACCACAGTCACCCCAGCCTCACTGCAACCACAGTCAACCCAGCCTCACTGCAACCACAGTCAACCTAGCCTCACTGCACCCACATTCACCCCAGCCTCACTGCAACCACAGTCACCCTAGCCTCACTACACCCACAGTCACCCTAGCCTCACTGCAACCACAGTGACCTCAGCCTCACTGCCACCACAGTCACCCTAGCCTCTCTGCAACCACAGTCACCCCAGCCTCACTGCAACCACAGTCACCCTAGCCTCACTGCACCCACATTCACCATAGCCTCACTGCAACCACAGTCACCCCAGCCTCACTGCAACCACAGTCACCCTAGCCTCACTGCACCCACAATCACCCAAGCCTCACTGCAACCACAGTCACCCTAGCCTCACTGCAACCACAGTCACCCTAGCCTCACTGCAACCACAATCACCCCAGCCAGACTGCAACCACAGTCACCCCAGCCTCACTGCACCCACACTCACTCCAGCCTCACTGCATCCACAGTCACCCCAGCCTCACTGCAACTACAGTCAACCCAGCCTCACTGCAACCACATTCACCATAGCCTCATTGCAACCACAGTCACCCTAGCCTCTCTGCAACCACAGTCACCCCAGCCTCACTGCAACCACAGTCAACCCCAGCCTCACTGCAACCACAGTCAACCCCAGCCTCACTGCACCCACATTCACCATAGCCTCACTGCAACCACAGTCACCCCAGCCTCACTGCAACCACATTCACCCCTAGCCTCACTGCACCCACAATCACCCAAGCCTCACTGCAACCACAGTCACCCTAGCCTCACTGCAACCACAGTCACCCTAGCCTCACTGCAACCACAGTCACCCCAGCCAGACTGCAACCACAGTCACCCCAGCCTCACTGCACCCACAGTCACCCTAGCCTCACTGCAAACACAGTCACCCCAGCCAGACTGCAACCACAGTCACCCCAGCCTCACTGCACCCACAGTCACTCCAGCCTCACTGCACCCACAATCACCCAAGCCTCACTGCACCCACAGTCACCCCAGCCTCACTGCAACCACAGTCAACCCAGCCTCACTGCAACCACAGTCACCATAGCCTCACTGCAACCACAGTCACCCTAGCCTCTCTGCAACCACAGTCACCATAGCCTCTCTGCAACCACGGTCACCCCAGCCTCACTGCAACCACAGTCAACCCCAGCCTCACTGCACCCACATTCACCATAGCCTCACTGCAACCACAGTCACCCCAGCCTCACTGCAACCACATTCACCCCTAGCCTCACTGCACCCACAATCACCCCAGCCTCACTGCAACCACAGTCACCCTAGCCTCACTGCAACCACAGTCACCCCAGCCAGACTGCAACCACAGTAACCCCAGCCTCACTGCACCCACAGTCACCCTAGCCTCACTGCAACCACAGTCACCCCAGCCAGACTGCAACCACAGTCACCCCAGCCTCACTGCACCTACAGTCACTCCAGCCTCACTGCACCCACAATCACCCAAGCCTCACTGCACCCACAGTCACCCCAGCCTCACTGCAACCACAGTCAACCCAGCCTCACTGCAACCACATTCACCATAGCCTCACTGCAACCACAGTCACCCTAGCCTCTCTGCAACCACAGTCACCCCAGCCTCACTGCAACCACAGTCAACCCCAGCCTCACTGCACCCACATTCACCATAGCCTCACTGCAACCACAGTCACCCCAGCCTCACTGCAACCACATTCACCCCTAGCCTCACTGCACCCACAATCACCATAGCCTCACTGCAACCACAGTCACCCTAGCCTCACTGCAACCACAGTCACCCTAGCCTCACTGCAACCACAGTCACCCCAGCCAGTCTACAACCACAGTCACCCCAGCCTCACTGCACCCACAGTCACTCCAGCCTCACTGCACCCACAATCACCCAAGCCTCACTGCACCCACAGTCACCCCAGCCTCACTGCAACCACAGTCAACCCAGCCTCACTGCAACCACTTCACCATAGCCTCTCTGCAACCACAGTCACCATCGATAGCCTCACTGCACCCACAGTCACCCTAGCCTCACTGTACCAACAGTCACCCTAGCCTCAATGCACCCACAGTGACCTCAGCCTCACTGCCACTACAGTCACCCTAGCCTCACTGCCACCACAGTCACCCTAGCCTCACTGCCACCACAGTCACCGTAGCCTCACTGCCACCACAGTCACCCAAGCCTCACTGCAACCACAGTCACACTAACCTCACTGCCACAACAGTCACCCCAGCCTCACTGCAGCCACAGTCACCCTAGCCTCACTGCATCCACAGTCACCCCAGCCACACTGCAACCACAGTCACCCTAGACTCACTGCACCCAAAGTCACCCCAGCCTCACTGCAGCCACAGTCACCCCAGCCTCACTGCACCCACAGTCACCCCAACTGCCACCACAGTCACCCTAGCCTCACTGCATCCACAGTCACCCCAGCCTCACTGCAGCCACAGTCACCCCAGCCTCACTGCACCCACAGTCACCCCAACTGCCACCACAGTCACCCTAGCCTCACTGCATCCACAGTCACCCCAGCCTCACTGCAGCCACAGTCACCCCAGCCTCACTGCACCCACAGTCACCCCAACTGCCACCACAGTCACCCTAGCCTCACTGCACCCACAGTCACCCCAACTGCAACCACAGTCACCCTAGACTCACTGCACCCAAAGTCAAGCCAGCCCCACTGCAGCCACAGTCACCCTAACCTCACTGCACCCACAGTCACCCCAACCTCACTACACCCACAGTCACCCTAGCCTCACTGCACCAAGTTCACACCAGTAACTTTTGATCCTTGTATTTTCTGTTTAGAAAATGGGTAGCAAATTATCAATGGATCCTTTCTGTATAAATCCTTATTCTGTGGAACAATAACTACTACCTATTATAATTAGCCGGCAATGCGCCAACTACGCAGCAGATTGCCTGCAATACAATCACAATACTTGACAAAAACCCTGTCAGAAAAGAAATGGAAAACAACAACTTAATAACTCCTTGAGACTAAGACAGTCATCAAGGATTCTGATGCAAGCCAGTTATAGAGACACAGAATCAATACAAGTTAAAGAGACACAAGTAGCTTTGCTTGCTAACTAATTAATGAGCACTAACAATTAATTACCTAAAGCTTTCTCTGAACTTCCTCTGATGGTTTTATTGCAGGTTTATTGTGGGGAATAAGGAGCTGCAAATGCCCTTAAAGAGCCGCTACATGGAATACCTAAGTACCTGAGTCAGTAAGTAAAAGCTCAAAAGTAGTGCAATACTAAAGAACAGATGACAGATGCTATACAGAATAAATTAATGCACAAAACTCATTAAACATAAAATAGTTTAACCTCTTAGTACTACAATGTTGCTTGGCATGACGCAAAGTGACCAAAAACAAATAAGAAATAAATTTTGGACATAAATGCCTTTTTAGCTCACCTGTCACATAGTGACAAGGTGAGCTTTTGTGATCACAATTTGTCCGGCGTCCGTCCGTCGTCCGTCCGTCCGTAAACTTTTACTTTAAACGACATCTCCTCATAAACCGCTTAGCCAATTTCATCCAAACTTCACAGGAATGTTCCTTGGGTGGTCCGGGGCTGATGGGTTTTCTCTATATGTGTTATAGTGAAAACTTAAAAAATATTCTCCGAACTCACAAAGACAAGTAACGTCTTAACTTAAACTGGATAACATATTTAGTACACATACTAATTTTCAATATGGGCCACATACAACAATTAATAACAAATATACATATATAGATACACACGTAAAATCAAGTAGTGACAAGAGCTTAGATATTTGGCATGACATATCATCTAGTTGACTTGTACCAATATTGTTCAATCTTTGGCCCTGGGGTCAAAAAATGGCCCCACCCGGGCGGTCATGGGTTTCCTTGTATATATATATGATGAAAACTTATAAAATCTTCTTCTCCGAAACCAAAAGGCGAAGGCCTTAGATATTTGGTATGAAGCATTGTTTATCGGACCACTATTAAGATTGTTCAAACTTTAGCCCTGGGGTCAAAATTGGCCACGCACCGTGTTCATAGGCTTAGGTTTTCAATATTTTTATATAGTCTTATATAATAAAACTTTAAAAATCCTCTTCTCCAAAATATAAGACCTAGAGCTTTCATATTTGGTATATAGTGTAACCTAGTGGACCTACACCAAAGTTATTCAAATTATTGTCCTGGGGTCAAATTGGCCTTGCTCAGGGGTCATTTGTTTTTACATTGTCTTGTCACTTAAACGTCTTTTCCTCTGAAAGTAAAGGTCAGAATGACTCCATACTTGATATGTAGCATCCTTACATGGTCCTCTCTCAACTTTGTTCAAATGGTTTTGTTTGGCCCCTTTTAGGGGTCACCAGAGCAAAAAATAGAAAAACCTTTAAACAACTTGATCTTATTAACTGCTTGATGGATCTTCAAGTCTGAAGCATCCTAGCATGGGCCTCTGTCAGGTCTTTTCAAATAATTTTGTTTGGCCCCTTTTAAGGGCCACCAGAGCTAAAATTAGTAAAAAATACTTAACATTTTCTTCGCATGAACCCCTTGATAGATCTTCAGCAAATTTGGTTTGAAGTGTCCTTGCATGGACCTCTCTTAAATTTGTTCACATATTTTTGTTTGGCCCGGTTGCCATGGCAACCTAAAGGAAAATGTCAACAATTGGTTATAATCATCTTCTTCTCCTAAACCGCTTTGACAATTTTGATGAAACTTCATAGGAATGATCCTTAGTTGGTGCTTTTTCAAAATTGTTCAAAGAAATTAATTCCATGTAGAACTCTGGTTGACATGGCAACCTAAAGGAAAAGTGTCAACAATTGGTTACAATCATCTTCTTCTCCTAAACCGCTTGGATAATTTTGATGAAACTTCATAGGAATGATCCTTGGTTGGTGCTTTTTCAAAATTGTTCAAAAAAATTAATTCCATGCAGAACTCTGGTTGCCATGGCAACCTGAAGGAAAATATAGGCTGTCGTGTCCGCGCTGTGACTTTCTCTTATATGGACAGATTTTAAAATGACTTGCCATATGTTTTCGTCATACCAAGACAATGTGTCGTGTGCAAGACCCATGTCCCTACCTCTAAGGTGAAAGATACACTAAGTGTTTATTCACAATGGAATGCTGAATATGAGGACATAAAGAGTGTTGGCTGTCATTTAGTATGATTGGGTTTTTTTCTATGCTCAGAGGCAATTTAATATAACTTGCAATATGTATTTGACACATAAAGGCAAGATCAACTTTTTATGTACTTGTTCATAGATCAATGTCACATTGGGGGGCATTTGTCACATACTTTGATAGCTCTTGTTCAATATTCTTTGAGAAACAAGCTATATTAATAACAAAGGTTAAACTCTTTTACTCAGGTGAGCGATTTAGGGCCATCATGGCCCTCTTGTTAATATAACATTTGTTTCCACCAAAATGTAGACCAAATTGACATGTGCATGTGGCAGGGATTAAACCCAAGACCTCTCAGTCCATAGGCAGATACCCAACCATGTTGTGGTGGCGATTGAATCTTTAGCATATCCCAGCATAAGCATACACTGCCCTTGGTACCATATGCAAGCAACATGGATAAAGAAACACTGTCTAAAAGCTGCTATATATACATGACATTGAAAACCACCTTTTCGTATGCATTTTCTTACTGGGTTCTAAAGGATGCAATGAGGTTTTATGAGGAATGCAAAAACATAAAAATCAACAGTATACCTAGAGCAAATTTGGTTATGTATTGTACAGACCCCACCATATTACCATTACCTCACTACAGGCAAAGTTGGTTATGTATTGAACAGACCTCACCATATTACCATTACCTCACTACAGGCAAATTTGGTTATGTATTGCACAGACCCCACCATATTATCATTACCTCACTACAGGCAAAGTTGGTTATGTATTTTACAGACCTCACCATATTACCATTACCTCACTACAGGCAAATTTGGTTATGTATTGCACAGACCCCACCATATTATCATTACCTCACTTCAGGCAAAGTTGGTTATGTATTTTACAGACCTCACCATATTACCATTACCTCACTACAGGCAAAGTTGGTTATGTATTGTACAGATCTCACCAAATTACCATTACCTCACTACAGGCAAAGTTGGTTATGTATTGTACAGACCTCACACTATTACCATTACCTCACTACAGGCAAAGTTGGTTATGTATTTTACAGATCTCACCGAATTACCATTACCTCACTACAGGCAAAGTTGGTTATGTATTGTACAGACCTCACTCACACTATTACCATTACCTCACTACGGGCAAAGTTGGTTATGTATTGCACAGACCTCACCATATTACCATTACCTCACTACAGGCAAAGTTGGTTATGTATTTTACAGACCTCACCAAATTACCATTACCTCACTACAGGCAAAGTTGGTTATGTATTGTACAGACCTCACACTATTACCATTACCTCACTACGGGCAAAGTTGGTTATGTACTGCACAGACCTCACCATATTACCATTACCTCACCACAGGCAAAGTTGGTTATGTATTTTACAGACCTCACCATATTACCATTACCTCACTACAGGCAAAGTTGGTTATGTATTGCACAGACCTCACCATATTATCATTACCTCACTACGGGCAAAGTTGGTTATGTATTGTACAGACCCCACCATATTACCATTACCTCACTACAGGCAAAGTTGGTTATGTATTGCACAGACCTCACCATATTACCATTACCTCACTACGGGCAAAGTTGGTTATGTATTTTACAGACCTCACCATATTACCATTACCTCACTACAGGCAAAGTTGGTTATGTATTGCACAGACCTCACCATATTATCATTACCTCACTACGGGCAAAGTTGGTTATGTATTGTACAGACCCCACCATTTTACCATTACCTCACTACAGGCAAAGTTGGTTATGTATTGCACAGACCTCACCATATTACCATTACCTCACTACGGGCAAAGTTGGTTATGTATTTTACAGACCTCACCATATTATCGTTACCTCACTACAGGCAAAGTTGGTTATGTATTGTACAGATCTCACCAAATTATCATAACCTCACTACAGGCACAGTTGGTTATGTATTGCACAGTTGGTTATGTATTGTTCAGACCTCACCATATTATCATAACCTCACTACAGGCACAGTTGGTTATGTATTGTACAGTTGGTTATGTATTGTTCAGACCTCACCATATTACCATGATGACCTCACCTCAATATTTTTTATTGACAAAGTTTGTTATTGAACAGATTCACCACAATGTAGTATTTGACATTCAATGAATATCAAATCCTCAAGTAAGGATGGCATAATGTGCTGGGTGATTAAAATAAATAGTAAATAGGGTGAACCCCCTCCCCCTCTTTCTTTCT
This sequence comes from Mya arenaria, assembly GCF_026914265.1. NCBI lineage: Eukaryota > Metazoa > Mollusca > Bivalvia > Myida > Myidae > Mya > Mya arenaria. Next base: position 47,431,792 of record NC_069126.1, on the reverse strand, counting down.
ATTAAGCAGTTTTCAGAGGCGTTTTAAAGAGAGCAATATACTCAGGACTTAAGGGGTGGTAAGCAGTAGCATTATTCAGTTCACAGACTCTCTAGTTATTTATGATTTCATATGCAAGAATATGATCTGTAAGTGTTTTCCCTAAGAAATTCACCAACATCTTTCACTAGGAATTTCACCAACATCTTTCACCAGGAATTTCACCAACATTTTTAAGAAGGAATTTTACCAACATCTTTCACAACTACGTGAAGTATGAAGTGAATGAAAAGAAGGCTATTGGAGTTATAAGTGAATATGCAAACTTGCCCTAAACTTTAACCAGACACCAACACCAACACTTGGCCAAGTAGGATAGCTCTCCTTATTCTTCGAATAGTCAAGCCAAAACAGAAAAACATACCTCAAAAACATGTTCTGGACATTCCCAAATCCGATACTGGTGGGTAAAATAAATAGCATGATAGTTTCAATCCTTTTAGGCAGTCTCTTCAAATCAAACAGGCCAAGCGATTGAGTACATAATTATGCATTATTAATGATCAATAGAAGTGTTCTTAATATATTGTTTTTCCAAGCAGTCAATGAGAACTCTAAGTGCAAGAAACATACTTGTTTAATGTATTACTTTGTACATGTAGGCACAGGAACATCTATAACCTGAGGTGAATACTTAATCATGTAGACACAGGGACATCTATAACCTTAGGTGAATACTTAATCATGTAGCCACAGGGACATCTATAACCTTGGGTGAATACTTATCATGTAGGCACAGGGACATCTATAAACCTTAGGTAAATACTTAAACATGTAGGCACAGGGACATCTTTAACCTCAGGTGAATACTTAATCATGTAGGCACAGGGACATCTATAACCTCAGGTGAATACTTAATCCTGTAGGCACAGGGACATCTATAACCTGCAGTGAATACTTAATCATGTAGCCACAGGGACATCTATAACCTCAGGTGAATACTTAATCATGTAGGCACAGGGACATCTATAACCCTAGGTGAATACTTAATCATGTAGGCACAGGGACATCTATAACCTCAGGTGAATTCTTAATCATGTAGGCACAGGGACATCTATAACCTCAGGTGAATACTTAAACATGTAGGCACAGGGACATCTATAACCTGCAGTGAATACTTAATCATGTAGGCACAGGGACATCTATAACTTTAGGTGAATACTTAATCATGTAGGCACAGGGACATCTATAACCTCAGGTGAATACTTAATCATGTAGGCACAGGGACATCTATAACCTCAGGTGAATTCTTAATCATGTAGGCACAGGGACATCTATAACCTCAGGTGAATACTTTAACATGTAGGCACAGGGACATCTATAACCTGCAGTGAATACTTAATCATGTAGGCACAGGGACATCTATAACCTGAGGTGAATACTTAATCATGTAGGCACAGGGACATCTATAACCTGAGGTGAATACTTAATCATGTAGGCACAGGGACATCTATAACCTTTGGTGAACTTTAATCATGTATGCACAGGGACATCTATAACCTTAGGTGAATACTTAAACATGTAGGCACAGGGACATCAATAACCTGCAGTGAATACTTAATCATGTAGGCACAGGGACATCTATAACCTTAGGTGAATACTTTATCATGTAGGCACAGGGACATCTATAACCTGCGGTGAATACTTACACATGTAGGCACAGGGACATCTATAACCTTAGGTGAATACTTAATCATATATGCACAGGGACATCTATAACTTGAAGTTAATACTTGATCTCTAATTATTTCCAGGTAAATAAGTTATTCATACATGTAGAAATATATGAATACAATTAATCTTCAAATTGATATGTCATATCAAGTTTCAAGCCATTAGTAAAAATAAAACATCTAGTAAGTTTTAAGGGATGGATGTTCTATCAAAAAATAATTATGCATAAACTTATCAGTATGAAACGTTTGAAAATACTGTCAACCGAAGCAAGGCAGATGGCTCCACACATTTCACCGACTTACTCTGCATTCACCAGGTACCAATTACTCAAATATTATACATGAAAGCTTAGTACAGACCTGCTGGTACCTAGAGGATGACATGTTTGTTAAGGTACAAAGGTCAAGCTTAACCTGGCCTGAGAGGTGGTGTAAGCAACATCTAAGCTGCTGCCTTAAGGTAGTTTGAATGTAAAGCTGAATATTGCATGCCTTCAGACATCAGTATGCATGGTTGAACAGCATAATCTGAGGGTCTGCTGGATAAAGGGCTTGGTTCACGAAAGGTAAAAAATGGCCCCATCTGTAATGTGCTTGATTCCCGTGAATTTTGGTAGAACAACCAATGGCAGTTAAAGAATGAAATGTAATATGATGATTCTATCAACATTTCGGTTGCCATGGCAACATATCAATCAAGGGGTATTTTCCAGTTAAAATATATAAATGACAATACCCTGAACATGAATGATGATATATTTTACTTCTAAAGCATTATTGCAACATATATAAAAAAAATGTTATATACCTGATTTCTGTACTTAATTCAATTAAGAATTAGGATGTTACCATGGATACAATTGCAGTAAAATCATTCTTTATATATGTTAAATTAATCAAATATGTAATTTTATATTGATATTTTGCATTGATATATGATAAATTGTTACTTCAGATAAAGTGATAATATTTCATGTCATTTTCAACATAGCTGTATGATGGTTGCTATGGTAACAATGGAACAATATGAATTTACAGTTCATATATGGATTTTTGTGAGTATGACAAAAGCTGTTGTAATACATGTTTTAAAAATTTGTTCCATAGTTTTCATTTTACTCTGTGTAAATATAATTATATAAACAACAAATTAAAGCATTTGAATTATATTGGTAATGAATATTTAGAGTACCTTTTAGAGAAAACATATTTTAAAGTTCTACATCATTAAAAATGACAAGCTAACTGGACATAAAAACAACTTAACAATTCCCAATATGGACTTTGTATAGTCTTTTCATATAAATTACCATTAAGCATTTCTGATGCAAAATAACAACTGTTGAAACATGAACACTAAGTCATAAAGTTTATCCTTCAAAAGAACATTAGCATATGTTTTTTGGCTGTTTAAATGCTGCGCCATTTAATCGCTGTCCGAGTCTGAACTATCAACTGTTGGTGGAACAACACTAGCATCATCAACATATTCACTCCAGTCACGAACACCAAGAGCACCCAAAAATCTGTGCTTTCCATAACCCAAGTACCAAATCACTGCTGCACAGTGTGCACACATTCCAACTATCCTTGAACCAGATCTACATTTGCAATACCAACCAAGAATTTCATAATTGTTGAATTTAATCCAAAGATTGTATTGTTTCGCCGAGACATGACGACTTTGTAAACGCACACGAATTAGCCCACTTCTTTCTTTGTGTACACGAATGTCTTCATCGCCCTCAAGGTGTTCTTGGATGTATCCAGGGCAAAGCTTCAACTGATAGACACCACATGTGAGGGTCCGTAGTATGTCCTCAGTGAGCCGAGGGAAGTCTTCAAGATCAGTGTCAGAAACTGGAACCCACACGGCTCGACTTTTGTCGAGATTGCTCTCCTCAATCTCAGTTTTCAGAGAGTTCTCTTGAGTTGCTAACTGCAGCATATGTTGTGCGAGTCTGTCATCATCAGAGCATGAAGATGAAAGTGGCGGAAGATATTTGTTGCAAACGGCACAAATTATTTGCACAAAGTCGCCAATAAATGGAACCTGGCTGTTAGGTAATACTCTGTCTAAGTATTTCCATCTCTTGAGCCGTGCGTTGGCAGACTCAACCACCCATCTGATCTGAAGTTTAAAAGTATGTTTTTAAAAGGGCTATACACTGTATGATGAAATAGCGAAATAAAAAGAAAATTGTCGAAAACTGACTTAAACTTGGTATTGATGTGTACAATGCATTAAAACTAACAGTTTTTTCGTATTTTTCCATTAAAAAAGTTTATTAGGTATGTCTACCTAGTAGAATTCCTCTCTTATGCGTGATTGGCTCTTCTATGTTATCACGTGATATTACCAAGTTAGGTATATGTCTTAAATATTCAAACCATATAGCGTAAACATTCGTAGCACAGTGGATACAACACTGGACTGCAATTTTGGCGACCCCGGTTCGAACCCGGTGTCCGACTCAATTTTTTTTTACATTTTGTTTATTATTTTTTTACAATTATGATATCAAAGAGTGCAACATTTCATTAAATAATTGTCCTGAGATTCGATACTGAAAAAACTTTTTTTGGTGCCAATCTGGTGTATAGTCCCTTTAAAAACATTTAATATGAGAACATTTTGTCAACAAGGCGATGACTGACTGGTTTATCTGTGAGGGTGCAGCTTTAAAGCTGCACCTTCACAGATTAATAAGTTTTTTTAAATTATTGTCTCAGAATCAGCTGATTTTGGCATGAATGCCTTCAATTGGGCCATATAACTTACAATGTAACAGATCTCAATTGTTTGGAAAGCGGATTTTTTTTAAAGCTTTAGTAAAGTATTTAACCTCATTTTTCAAACTTAAATATGAAAAACTGGGATCTGATTTTTTGTCAGCAGTATCTCTACTTTCGCGACATTAACTCAAAAATTGGCTCAATTAAAATAAAATAAAAAAATAAATAAAAAAGAAGTTGTCAAAACGGTCAATCTGTAAGAGTGCAGCTTTAATATATATCATACCATATTTATTAGAAGTGTCATTATGGTGCTGGACTTGGACCTTACTTACGATTATAAAGCATGTGCAATGAATTTGGATCCTGAAATAATAAAAGAAGATTGATACCTTCGTGACAAGCCTGCTAGTGTTGGCGACCTCGGTTTGGAACTGGGTCTCGCCTTTTGGCAAAAATGAAGGCATCTTTGACTGTATTCCCAGATCCTAAAAAAAGATATGTATGTTTAATAAACATTATATTGATTATTTATATTATTAAAGAAATATAAACTTTTGCTGCTCATTATATGAAATGGAAATCATAGATTCAAAGGGCAAATAACATAACTTTTTTTTTCTTTCCTATAGATATATCTTTTTAAACAAAATATCATAATGAAAACTATTGATAAATATGTTGATACATCTGCCCTACCTCTAATAGCTGCAGGGAATCCCTAAACCCTCTGTCCACCACAAATATGTCACCAGGATGGACATACGATTTGATATCCTCAACGTTTGTATTGATGATATGGTTGAGGATTTTTGCATCATTGTTCTTTCCATCAGACAGGTAAGGGCCAAGTACAGACATGTAATGGCCACTTGTTGTTACAATCACCATTGGCTTAACAAGTGGCCTCCCCTTGTGCATGCTGTATGACCTGCGTTGGAAATGATGGTTTTGGCTTTTTTGGATATATATGTATGTTCCATCCAACACTAAAATCAGACGTGAACTGTCTCCAGCTTCATCAACAAACAACGATCGGGCGAGTTGGCGTGTGTGTTGATTAATTACTTTTTGCCTTGAAATATGGTTAAATCCTAAATTGAGACGTACAAAGTTTTCCTTTAAAGTTTGTCTTGTTGTAGCGATTGCTCTTCGAACACTTGATTTGGAAATACCAAATATAATTGACAGAATAGTATTTGAAAGTCCTGATTTTAATTTAAAGAAAAAAATTCCGACTGTTGTGAGAATATCTCTGACAGGGGTGTTACGGATATGTCCCTCCACACCAGCACAAATATCCCGAATGGCCTCCTTGTTAAGTCCGGTGAGATCAACATATTCCTCATTGTTCAGCGTGTTGAAGTCAAATCGTTTTTGGGTCTTGTTACATGATGCCCTCAACTTGTTCAATAGTTCCAACACAGTTGCACGGTTTACAAATGCAGATTCAGATGCCTTGACAGATTGGAGGGCTTCATCTTTTATTTGGGATTCATCCATGTGGACCGGACAGCATCTTGTGCCACTTTTGATGATTACATTCCGCTGAACAAAAGCTGTGAATCTTGCCTCTGATGGCACAACTATAAGCTTGGGTCCAGGTCTCTTACAAATAAAGCACCGTGAATGAGATTTGGGTGTTGAGGGGATATTCAGTCTAACGGATGGAGGGCTAGCAAATGAGGTTTTCTTTGATACTGGAGGTTGATATTCCTCATTGTCACTTTGGTCAATGAGTTTATTATCGAAATTTTCAACAGGTGATAGCTTGTAAAAGTGCTTTATACGGCATTTGTTGCAGAGTACATCCGTGTCCTTCAATTCAATTGGCAGGCGCTTAAGTATCAGTTGCTTAAGTTCTGAATTTATTTTACGTCTATTTTTTGGATTTGTCCGTGTTTTACATACAACACACTGGAATGGAAGCCGTACTCCTGGCATCTGAAATATTACGGATGAATGTATATTTTATCATGCAATAAAAACAGCAAAAAAATATTTTTTTTAAATTGTTTTTAATTATCTGTTTCACTCCTATTGTAAAAATAACAATAATAATAATAACAATGAATGATTCCCCTTGATCATTAACGATATTAAAATTAAAAATGTTTTACAAGTGAAGAATTAAAAAAAAAAAGTTACCCTGGTGTGACTCGAACCACCGTGCTCCGACTTTGAAGTCAGGCGCTCTATCCATTACACCAATACCCCATTGGTACCATGTAGAGTTTATCAGATCCTTAAATTACATTAAAAACGCACTTAATCAGCAATCAAGTGTTATTAATTTCAAAATATATATTTAATGTTGTAATAATCATATTTGTACATTTTCAATACATGTACAGTTTAAATAATTAAAAATATGATCACCTCGTGCGAACAAAATAACTCGTGTTATTAATAGCACACAGCAACAGACGTACTTATATATTTATTCGTTTAAAAAAGGCACATATAACAATTTATGGAGCAAAATCAAAAGGCCAGTAGGTTGAATGATGTTATAGAAGTATTTAATTAAGGTGTTTAAAATATTACCTTATAAACGAAGTGTCTACTTTATTTACATCGTTGTGACATCGAACGCTGCTAACAGACGCTTTTTTCTTTTTACCGCAAAGAAAAATAGTGGGAAATAAAATATGCTATGGAATCGTCATATGTCGGGAGAGTGTTTTTTCGTTGATGTTGTTTTCTTAACTGTTTAAGTATCATTTCTTTGACAATATAATATATGTTTATTTCAAATATACAGCACATGCGTGGAAAACTGCAAACAATTCAAAAGCATAACAATTCCACATGCCTGATTTGCCCTCCAGAAAAAGTTAAAATCGACCAACGGATGCGATAATTTTCTTTTTTTTAATGTGGCGGCAGCGTTCACCAGTTACGAACTTTTCATATTGCATTTGGGGTGTAGGGCAGAGGTTGTTGTAAAAATATTATGACTGGTGAGAAATGCCGCCACATTCAAAATCTAAAAAAACGCCACAAACACGGCACAAAAACGACCATTTTGGTAAAAGTATGGTTTCTTTAGGCTGAAATTATTAACGCAAAAACACAATATTTTTAAAAAATATATATATAGCAAGAACACATGATAATTATTCTTTGTAAAAACAGTGAAAATGATGCTGGGATGGGAAATTTACAATATGGTGAAAACCGGTGCCATTCATGTACTTTCGTGAACCAAGCCCGTTGTCGGGTATACTGTGTGTATAACAGAACCCCGTACAATCCAAATGGCCATACAAATGGTACGCAAATACATGTACCAACAAGTTCACTCAGCTATGTACGGTTCCAGCAGACCTGCTCTTAAAAATTGTATTGAAGAGAGTGAACAGATATTTTCTTTCAGCCCTACAGTAAGCAAGGCCCATTAAACGCATTCCTACACCTGACATTGAGTATTTCTTGAAAGCCTTAGTTGACTTTGAAGATATTCTAATAAAGATCTTCCGCAAGGTACACGGCATGATTGGATTAAATAACTGTTGCTATGGGCAACTTCCTCAGGGAACGGCCTCTGAAAAGCCCTTGAACAACAATGGGGGAAGAAGTAGGTCACCCCCTCCCCTTCTCAATGTAAATATGAAATTTTATTACAGTTTCATCCACAATATCAAAATCATATAAAACATGTGGTAATTCATAAATCTTCAAAGAATGATAAGTGACTGATAGTGGTACAATGTTCTAAAAACTATATAACATGCATCACTTTTCGGTGATACAAAGTTCAAGAATTAGACTGATTATTCAGTTATTTTATCAATTTCTTAAATATTCTTATTTATTAATGCAGAGTTCAAACATGTTAAACGAATATTACCATTTAATGACGGAAATTCGTGTCTTCTGTCAAACGCACCCTTCATAATACTCATTTCCCTCAATTTCTGTCTTGACAAATGTAGAACATGGGCGCTGCCATTTTGTTTGGTCACATGATCACGGTTTCAACTTTAACCCCGTGTTGGGCATTATTTACATAGAATCCTTCCGCAAACCGAAATAAATATTTTATATTTTTACCACTTTAAGACAATGACAGACCTTGATAGGCATATCAATCACATTTCATCTTATTCTTGATGTGTTTATTTAATTGTTTTGTATCACAAACACGATCATATTTGAACCCGATCTGTATATTGTGGAACTACCTTTTGTGCGGTAAGACAATGCGAAGTTGTTATTAGGCTGCTTCATTGACGGAAACCTCGTTCTCCAAGCTCGCACGTTAGAATATTTATTTTTCCTTTGGCTGTCACTTTGTGTATGTGATATTACCTGCCTGTTCTAATTTTATACAGAACCCTTGCTAGATTCCCAGGTATGTTATTCACTTTTCCATTGTAGCTTGTCACCTTTCACAATTAAACTTCTTTTTATGTTCGATGCTCTTTCGTAAATTCGCCTGTGTTGAAAGCAGTACTCGTAGAACATAGCATATTTCTGTTAAAGCGCTACTTGCCACCTTTTCCTCATTACTGCTTTCTTATGTGTAGAATTTGTTGCTTCAAAATAACAAAAGGATTTATAGACTAATTGGTTCAAAAGTCAATGGAAAGGTAAATTTATTATACTAATTGGTAATTAGAATTTAATTGCCAATTAGTAAAAATTAAATTATAATATTTGTCATTTCGCAAAAATAATATAGATCACTGCCCATTATGAGGTAACATTGAACAGATTTTTTTGTATGTTCTAAATGGGATGTATAAATTTATTTAATAAGCATTTATTATTTTAAATAAATAATAATAAAAAAATAAGTATACAAAATTGAAAATTATTGAAAAAAATATTTTATTTTAAAATGATGCAATAATTCATTTGTTCAATGTTTACTTTTACCTATATTCATAGTTATGTTCTGCATGCTTTTTAGCAACAAAATGCCAAATTTGTTCCCTTGTACTGTAACGGTCTCATTCATGTCAACATCGAGCTTTGTCATAATCCTCCCATCTCAATTCACCTGTGACATTTATATAGTGACAATCCCTGACCAAGACGACCTAGTTGCTTTTGGGAGCTGCCCCTGTCCATTGTCCGTTCCGTCATTTCTTTAGAATTCCCTATTGTTATTTATCCCTGTAAATATTGATTTATATCCCATCCAACTACACAGATCCCCGCCACCCCCTTGTATACACCTTCCCTGTAAATTTCCCTGCAAGCGAAGGAGACGGGTACCTTAAAAGTGTAGTTTTCACCTATGAAATAGATTTGATAGTATGAAAAATGGATTGTATAAAACCTGTGGAATTCTTGTGAAAAGGAGAAAAACAGCGTGAAGATAAATTCAACTTGGATTATTACTGCAACGATGGATGCCGAGTGACAACTTGTGTACATCGATGGTTGTCACTAGGAGCAAAGTGTGACAAATTAGCAGTGAACCATTTGCGTATAAAGTTGAATTATGTGAATTTTCGTTTTCGCATCACGGGAATTTGACAATGAGAAAGAATAGTTGACAAAAAAACCAAGGTAACTGCTGTATCATTTCCATGGTCAATTGACCGCAACATTGACTATGAAGTTATGTAATACTTGTGTATCCATAAAAGGCCTGAAGTGACAATATACCACCTTCTGTAATTGGTTGTTGCCTCAATTATTGCATAAATAATGAACTTTTATGGCATACACCAATTACAAGACCAGACTCAATTAAGTAGTGCTGTAACTCTTTATATTTTACTGCAATTATTATGTTTTCCATTGTATTTATGTTCATAACAATTTTTACAAATATGTACATTACAATGTTGTTTTTATTAGCTGTACTTTTTTTTCAAATCATGGAATTGTGATAGCCTTGGTGTCGGGCCTAAAAAGCACCTTTGGTTCGGGTTATCTGCCCCTCCTTCGAAATAGTTGACCCAACTGTTTTAAAAGTCTATTGGTAAAAAAAAAATGTGGTAATAAGTTTTTGTTTTAATATGTAAACCTTTAAAGCTTTAAAGCTTTAAACAGAATATTTCTTTAATTTAATTCCCGAATGATGACAATAACATTCTTCCATCGGCCTAATAAAAAAGAAAAAGAAAAAACATACCTACCCTACCTCTTATTGAAAAGGATGAAATCAATTTTTGTGTGTGCCAAAGCCCTTACCATGGCCATTGATAAAAAATGTATAAGATATACAACTGAAACTTGGTATATACCTGTTGCAAGTGACAATACACATGTAAAGCAGACAATAACTCTGGCTGAGATCATTGTAAAGTTATGCCCCTTGTTTGACTGAAGAAAACAGACAGGCATTGACATTTGCTCCTCAGCATTTTTGTTTTAAATAAAGTTAGTCATTCAACAAGAGCTTTTGTTTCTGAGGTTATATGTTTTCTTGATCATTATACTGCCATCTGTTTTTGCAATAATGGAGCCCAGATTTTTATCCAACATAAACAAGTGAAGTGTGAATTGTATAGAATGCATGATTTATCATTTTCATCACAAAATACTGAAGTTTTCTTATTATAATGTAACTTCATTGCTAAAATTAGGTGTGTGCAACAAAGAATATGACAGTCAAAGATGAGCTGGCACCTATTTCTCAAATGTTATTATTAATAATTACCTTTAACGGGATCAATCAAGCTTTGCTCACTATTTTTGTGTTGGTGTACGTTATCTCCAATTGAAGAGTTTTGAGGCTTAGAAAAGAAATTAATTTGAAGATAATCATGATAAACTTATTAAACTACATGTTTTGGTCTATAAAATCAAGTTTATGCAAGAATTTAGCTAAATAAGTATAATACTTAACTTATTACACTGTTTTTCAATAATTTAGATATTTTGAGAAATTGGGGCCATAACTGTACATACCTTAGTAGTATGTATGACGGTTATTTCTAGTTTAATAATCAAGATTATAACATAAACACAAAAAACTCAGATTATTGAATGTTTCTACAGAAATTTTGACATCATAATGGACATTTAGTTAACTTACATTCATTGTCCCGGAAAACTCTATTTAATATTAATATCAATCATTTACATGAAATAAAGAAAAGGTTTATTCTTCAGCATTCTAAACAACGTTGTACTTCTAGAAAAATGAATCCTGGTGGAATCTGAGGAAAAACTTCAGTGGTTATCGCTTCCACCCATGCATAGTTTGTGTATCATAGATAAGTCTAGAAAACAATGTGTATATGATGGCTGTATCTGAAGGCAATTAAGATTTTTCTCATTTATCATATGAAAAAGAATTATGAGTCTGATGCAGCATGCGTTTGATATTCACAAATGATATTCAATTTTAGAGAAGGTATAAACAGGTTTGGAAAAAGTAATTTTATGATGCTTAATGTTTTGTCTAAAATAAAATTTTGATATGTGATACAAATATTTTATTTCAGACTCTTTTCTCCCAAATAGCTCAAGAACTTTCCATTATAACTTCTACTTATTCCATGTGATATTAATGCGATGTTATAGGTTTTATATTCGTAGGAACACAGGAACTCATTATAAAACATATATTTTAATTGAAATGATTTTATGGGCATGTCTTTCATTAAATTTTTTTACAATTCTAATGAAATATTAACGAGTTTGCATGATGTAAAGAATATGATATTAAGAATAGGCCTCCTAATGTTCCATAATTGTGAGCACCAAACAGACTTTGGTTGGTAAAAAATTTGATTATGATTATTACAGACAGATTACTACCTAAGTGCATGCTTATAGTATTTTCAATAATTGTTCCTGTGCACCAACTCATTGCAAATCATGTGTAAGGCTTGGATTAATAATTCAAAAACAAAGCTTAAAATTTCTTCTTGCCTACCTTTAGAAAACAATTCATCTTGGAATGAATTTCCTTGCTGAAAGTGAAGAGCTTGTTGGAAGTCTACTAGGATTTCTAGATTTAATAATTCTCTTGGAAAAAAGCAAAGAAGGTATCAATAAACGGTACACACCACCCCAGGGCTGATGCAGATCTTGGCTGGCATTAATAACTATTATTGGTATAAGAAAATCAGAGACTTGCCTTTGGATTTTTATCAGTGATAGACAGAATAGTTTGTAAAACTGTTTCAGAATTTAAATGTTTAACCTCAGAGGTAATTGTTTTCTCCCTTTTGTACAGATTTCAATATATGATAGTAGGAGAGCTCGGGTACAAGCTGTGGGTTGAAGAGTATTCAGAGATAAAATTGGTTCCGAATACATTGTCATATTTTTTTACATAATTAAAAAGGGTTGTGTTTCCATATAATTGTGAAGCCTATGGCTCACATAAAGCCAGTATTCCCAACACCATTTGACCTGCTGTTCAGAAATGGCAGTTTTTGCTTCCAGTGGTCATTAAAAACCAACAACTAAGACTAGGAGGGTTTGTTCCACTAATTTCTTGTCCTTGTTTCTAGGAACAGTTTCTGGCTTTCCCAACATAAACACATCAAGATAAACGACTGGCTGGTCATTCTGTGTTTGCTTGAGGTGCTGATTTATGATGGCTTTGCCAGCTCTGGGCAATGTCTGTAGATTTTACACACACATTCAACAGGCATACTGATAATAACTCTCACTGTATGGGGTTTTGTGTTCCTTGCAGGTGTCCAAAGTTGGTACTTTTTCTTTTTTTCGGGTCTTGCATTCAAAGACGGGTCAATCTTTTGAAGAACAAGGCAGGTGAAGATGCAGTGAAGCCCTTGGTCACTCAGGCGATGAACATGTCATACTCGATGTTGCCCTTTTTTACACATTGCAGACACAATTTGGAGATTTGTGTGAGGAACAGGATTAGTGTTGGCTCAGTCTAAACACTTAGATGATATTGAATGCCTATCAAATTGTTTTTAGATGGCTGTGTGTTATCAAATACTTGCTTGAACGTGATTTACCTAGTAAAGGAGATTATTATCAGTAGTCTATATCATGGTTGGGGCTAGTCTGTGAAGGAAGCCCTCTATATTTTATAATTGTTTGGCACCTAAGGGCATTTACCTTATGATATAATTATTTCATCTTTTGCCTCAAAGGTAACCTAGATAGAATAATCAATTCATAACCAATATATCAGTGATAATTAGCAACAGTTAAGTCTTGTTTTCTTCCAGTTCAAGAGAAGAAAAATACCCCAGAAAAATGCACCAAGAGTTTGGCTGTTATTTCCTGTGCAATCTGCGTCAGAGGTCATAATCAGACATATATATTTCTTGATGTAAGAATGTAAAAAAGGTGTAGGTTATGCAACTCAAAGACCTCGGAAGTACCAAACAATCCTTTCCGCGTTAAATGATTGGAATCATATTGAGCAGTGATTTTCTTTCAGCGGGTTATGTATGAAGTACTCATTTTATCCTTCCACAGCTGTTGGCAAAAGACAGCTGTGTATGATTTTCATAAACACCACATTTTATTAGGTATTTTGCATATTTTTCTTCTTTGCCAATTGTTAGAAATTACTTAACTTCAAAATTCACATGGTACAAGGCAAATTGCAGAAGTAAATTTGTTTCAAGTGGTCCTTCAAAGTCTTGATGGCTTATTTAAAACCCTTCTTTGCAACTTTTTAACTAAGCTTTAATAAAAAAGTATTCAAATGCTGAATTAATGTCCATCAATCTCAGAAACGAGAACATTTAAATAGGAAGTTTATGTTACTGTATATATTTCTTTTCCAGTACTTTAAGTTGCTTTTTACTGTTTTAATCATTTTTTTTTCATTTTGTTGCAATTGATATGAATTATTACTTTGTTTTCATTTTGGTTCTACATTTTGATAATAAGGTATTCAAAATATTCACCTGAAACTTGGTATGCATGTTTACAATTACTCATTATGCTTACTATGCAGGTAGTTCCACTAGGCCTAAAATAAATAAGGTTTGTTTCTGGTTATGGGACCGACCCTTATTTATTAACCAGCTACTCAATTCTTTTTAATTGCCCCCCAAAAAAACACTTCCAAAAAAATGAGGTACCAGAAATTCTTTGTCGGAAAATATGGCATTTCATAATTTCACACCAAATTTCCTCCATAAGACAACAAAAATGCCTTATGAAAAAACAACCCCCAAAAAACCTATCTACCGATCCACATTTTTTTTCGGCACGTAACCAGAAACAAACCTTTTTTAGGTCTTTAGATACTACTTGACCATTTATCGCTTGAGTAAAAAGACCAGCATTGCCATCAGCCTGAGGTGCTCTTGTTTCTAATTATTATTATAATTATTTTATTATTGTGTTACGGTTGAGGTGGAATGGTATTGTTTCCTATCTTATTTCTCATCCAAAGAGCATTCAAATAGATCTTGATTCTCAATTGATTTTAGGTTTCCTTCCCAAAAGAGTTATAACAGAAACCATTGGAATCAATATTTAAAATAGAATTGCTACAATTCGTTTAATTAGAGGAAAGAAATTTCACAATGCCATGCAGGACGAGAATAAATATTCGGCAGTTTCGACTTAACTTGTCGGATTTTACCATTATTTCGAGAGGAAATGTGATTAGCGATGTACACTAATTTCTCCAAATGAAAGTTTTTCCACCATTTAGATTGTGTGTTTTTTGACAATTTGATACTTTTACAAAGGATTGATCTGACCTGTTGGGGCCTCTCTGCATCCATACTTTTACAAAGGATTGATCTGACCTGTTGGGGCCTCTCTGCATCCATAATTATACTCTTATTAACTATTTGTTATATTGATTTCCTGTTTTAGTAAAGTGTAGAATTATTTTGTCCAGACAATAAGAATCTGAATGAGTATCATCAGCTTGTAGTCTAAGCAAGTTCTAAAGTTTTAATATCGCTTATATAATGTAGTTGCACCAAACAGGATGTTTAATATAATTCAGTTTTTTCAACCCAAAACTAGACTTTTTTCCACAATATTGGCCTCTAAATCACAATCCTCAACTAAAAAAAATGTATAAAATATGATTTATTTTCATCACTAAAGCTAGTACAGGTAAACACAGTCTTATAGTTCTCTCAAATTTCTTCAAATCAATGATCATAAAGAGGACTTTGCTTTGGGGCTTTTACTGTTGTAGATTCACAATTTCAGGCATTTTCGTGACTTTTTCACAATTCTAAAAAAAAGGTCCTATTCACAAAAGTTGAAGTCGTAAAAACACTGTGATTGTTTGTAGGAAGTGCCTTATGCTGATAAAGTCTATTTTCTAGGTAGGGACCAGCACTAAGTGTCCTGAGTTTTAGAGGCGAATTTACGACTTGAACATGTCTAACTAGGGTAAGAGGCCTAATTATGTCACCCTTTAAAAAATGACTGAAAAATGTATTGTAATCTGATGTCTGAATTGGCTTACCAGGATTTTCCCGACATAAATATATGGACATATAGATAGTTCTACAGATAAGAGAACATGCAGCAATGTCACACATGTTTGCGTGATGTGTGTACTAATCAATTAACTTTTCAAAACTGTTTACCCCCTATCAATTGTTTAGAGATAATTGTCACGGGAAATATCGCACAGGGTCGAACACTTTGCACTGTTGTGTCGCATCTTTTCTACCATGTCTCCACTGTATTGATCTTTACTTAAATAGAGAGAGGACAATCTTTATTTCTGCCCAGCATGCTATTTTCAGAAAAAAAATCATTTGAGTACATCTGTGATGATTTGTTTGTCACCAATATCATCATGTTGGGTTCTTGCTCTAATGATAGGCCATTAGGGAATTGATTATGTTCTGTTTTTTTATGGGGTGATATTGACCTGTGAAGTTGGGATGATACATTGCGGGGGTTTTGCAGTTATTTAATGTTTGAAAGTGTCTGTTATTTCTTATTCTTTCAAGATGTCTGTACAGTCAGATGCTGGATTCAAATTATTAAGATTTTAGGTTGTTAGACTTACATTGATGGCAAAGGGCATGCAGGTATTCATAAAACATCTTTAGTCTTTTCCTTATTTATATGATTTCCCTAAGAGTTTCTTTAATGGCACAGCTTAGGACTGGTAAGAATTTCTTTACTGGCACAGCTAGGGCAGGTTTTCATAAAACGTCTTTAGTCTTTTCCTTATGTATATGATTTCCTTAAGAATTTCTTTAATAGCACAGCTAGGGCTGGTAAGAATTTCTTGACTGGCACAGCTAGGGCTGGTAAGAATTTCTTTAATGGCACAGCTAGGGCTGGTAAGAATTTCTTGACTGGCACAGCTAGGGCTGGTGAGAATTTCTTTAATGGCACAGCTAGGGCTGGTAAGAATTTCTTGACTGGCACAGCTAGGGCTGGTAAGAATTTCTTTAAGGCACAGCTAGGGCTGGTGAGAATTTCTTTAAGGCACAGCTAGGGCTGGTGAGAATTTCTTTAAGGCACAGCTAGGGCTGGTAAGAATTTCTTTAATGGCACAGCTAGGGCTGGTAAGAATTTCTTTAATGGCACAGCTAGGGCTGGTAAGAATTTCTTTAATGGCACAGCTAGGGCTGGTAAGAATTTCTTTAATGGCACAGCTAGGGCTGGTGAGAATTTCTTTAATGGCACAGCTAGGGCTGGTAAGAATTTCTTTAAGGCACAGCTAGGGCTGGTGAGAATTTCTTTAAGGCACAGCTAGGGCTGGTGAGAATTTCTTTAAGGCACAGCTAGGGCTGGTGAGAATTTCTTTAATGGCACAGCTAGGGCTGGTAAGAATTTCTTTAAGGCACAGCTAGGGCTGGTAAGAATTTCTTTAAAGCACAGCTAGGGCTGGTAAGAATTTCTTTAATGGCACAGCTAGGACTGGTTTTATAAAACATATTTAGTCTTTTCCTTAAGTGAACGAATTCTCTAAGAATTTCTGAAATGGCACAGGGCCGGTATTCATTAACATTTTCCTACTTGAGTTATTCCCCTAAGTTATGTATCTCACTGCATGGCCATGTGGTATAATGACTTAATAAAATCTGATATTCTTAGATTTAATTGTTTTATTGAATATATACAATTTATATGTTAAAGCATGTATACTTTCATTTTATAATGAAAATGAAAATTTTATGGAAACAACACTAGTTATATTAGAAATGACTTAATTAAGATTTTTTTATGAATACGGCCTCATGTTTGTATCTGTATGGCCCCAGTGCACTATAATGGTTACATTGCAAATGATGATTCTTTGTTTGGGCCAGTTTTAGCGCTTCAACATGTTTAATGATTGTGTACATTTAGTAATTTAAAGATCATACTTTCTCCACCTGCGTCTGTGTACCTAGTACGTATTGTAAACGAAGTGACCACTGGGTTTAAAATGAGACGACTTTTGTTAACAATAGAAGAATTTGAATTAGTCTTAAAACCTTTCGCTCTATGTTTAGATTTGGTATTAAACTCAAAGTAGTGGTCAAACGGCTATTGTCATGCTCCAATTTAAATTGAATTAAGATTTAGTTAGGTCATCAGCAGTTATATTTCCCTTAGGGCTTTTAGTTATTAAATTCTTCAATTTGTCATGCTTGATCTTGATATTATCAGTCGTGGCATAGGTGTATTTTAATGGCTGTTATTGAAAAACCTCTCCCTATCTCCCCTTTATCTTGAAAATGGCGTAATGCACAAATTAGTTTCCTATCTTGATATGCTCTCGTTTTGCAACATTTATATCTTAAGTATTTGAAGTAATGGTTTTTGTGAAATGAAAATCATTACATTATCACAGATATTTGGGTTATGACAGTCACTTTTTAATAACAGTTACATTATCACAGTTTATGTCACACTTTACATTTTCCACAAAAGAATCGGGGCTGCCCTGGGTCATGAAATAAGAAAAGCTTATAAAAGATCGTTTTTCCGACTGAAAGAATAACAATAGCGGAATGTGCGATACACACATTAGCATGTCAGAATTGTCAATATCGGGTTGTTTATGCGTCTCGGGTTTCTTGTGACAAACATTGATACTGTTGTTACTTGTGAAAGATTTCATCTCTTTCTTAAAGATAAAAGAAATCATTAATTTATCAAAACATTGTTAGTTCTATTAATTTTATTTTGGGCATATATTAAATCTGTTTGATGTCACCCTAATTTCTGTTAGTAAGAAAATTGGTAATTTTAAAGGATATCATCTTTAAACAGTTAACTGGGCATATAAACCTGTTTCACGTAACACAATTTTCTGTTCATAATTATTAAAAAGATATTATTTTAAACTTTGAATTTTTTTGAAATGAAGCTTTTGTTTCTTCATCATAATGTTTAATTTGTTGATTTTAATAGCAAAGTGAGTGTTTTGTTGTATAAAGCACTCATAGTTTATAGCCCTACCCAGCTATTTCAATAAGTGTGGCATATTCAGATCTTTATTTGTAGTGCTTTGAATGAAATTGGGGGTTTAATATTTACATATGACACCAGGGCGTGTTTTGCGCGCATACATGATTTTTATTTGAAATGGATTTTTGGAGTAATGTTTATTCGGATCCATCACAGTGTACAGCTAATAAACTAACAGAAATAGTGAAATTAATGAACAGATTTTTGTAGGTTCGCTTGGAATATTGTAAATCAGTTTTCAAATGAAATTATATCA
This sequence comes from Mya arenaria, assembly GCF_026914265.1. NCBI lineage: Eukaryota > Metazoa > Mollusca > Bivalvia > Myida > Myidae > Mya > Mya arenaria. The sequence continues at coordinate 47,412,781 of NC_069126.1, read as the reverse complement.
AACAAAAACATGAATGCCTTTATAGACGTGCTGGGGGTCCAATTCCAGATTCTGTGACATAAACAATGAAGATCTTAAATTTAAACTAAAAAAATGTGATAAATTTAAATGAAAAGCATTCATACAGCCTCTATTTTAGGGCACCTGCTGACATCATTCATATGTTAAAAAAACATAACCTATTGTACACAATGATGTTGGTGATGAAATTGCCGAAAGTTGTGTACTTGTATATTGAAGCCATGTGTATATTGGACCCTTAAATTTGTTTATTGTCTTACACAGCAAAGTATGCTTACAGCTACAAAGCAGCCGATTCTGATAGTTATGTCATGTTGTTGACTCCAATTTAGTGCAAGTTAAAAAAGTTGCTGAATGGGGAAAAATAGTACTTTTGTGCGGGCATGGTTCTGGAAAAGACATGCACCCTGCGCTTTTAATAGGTCATTTATGGTACTACTTAGTGCACCAGTCAATTGTAACCACGCCCCCCGCTCCCAAGTCTTGGGGGATAGCCGGGGAAATGGGCCTTGTTTTGACCTTCCAGTGCCGGGTGAATGTGGTGGCGCCAAAATTAGCACGAATAACTAGGGTTCCTGGGGTGCGGGGGCATTTGGCGGGATTTTACCAACTGTTTGTCCCCACAATGCGGAGATTTTGTCCGGGCTGGGCTGGATTGAAAGTGAAAGTCCCCGCTGATCCCCGGACCTGGTGGAGGGGCCATGGTTACAATTGACTGGCGCATAAATGACAGGTCAACATTTTAATCCCTTTAGTACTATAGACCAGTTTGTCATGTGTAGATCAGAGTTTTCAGGCACTGTCATTCTTCACTTTAATTGTCATGACTGTTTGTGTGTCTGTATTTATGTTTGAGAAGTCATCCTGAAAACAGGTCTGGGAAAAACTTTCCTGGCAACAAATGATATCTCATGATTTGCACCTGACTGTGCATGAATCGTAGATATTGTGGCTGATCTTGGAATGTCTTGGAGCTTAATTAATTGTCTGAAAGTCAATGTAAACCATTGTTCTATTCAGAGCGGAGAAGAAAGTTGAGGAGATGATGGGCAAAATATTATTTTAACTTTTCCATATTGTACATTTCAGAATAAAAGATTATCCTTGGTGGAAATTCCCATACCATTTCGCAATTTTGTTTTTGAAAAACATTGTAATAAGCCTGCAAAACACATTAGCCTGTCAGAATGAAATGAAGACTGAACTCACCTTGTAATGATTTTAATTACTCTAACAAAAGGGACTTCCTCCAAAAAACAATTCTATCGAGGGGACGCTTGGTTCCCAATATAGGCCCAAAACTGGCACTTTAGTACGCAAAGAAATGCATTGTTGTAAACCATTGTGATTATACCCTGTTTTTTATTGATTCAAACTAAGGTTTTGTGAATTTCCGCACTCAAATATACTAATATTCAATTTAATTGCCTGCATTTATTAAATGACTTTTAAGTAAGCAAATTGGAATTTTAGTTTTTAAAAGATTTTGCTTGTAAGTATTTTGTGTCTGATATTAGCTCTATTTATAAAAGCGAGTTTATATTATCTGGCGTAAATGTTGCAATTCCTCGCTTTGTATCATCAGTTCATCCTAGTTTTGTCTGTTTTCCAGTTTATGATTTTAGCATTGATTTTAGAGCAGTTATATTCTTTCATTTCACAAGGAGATATAAGCAAGTCAATATTTGACCATCAATAATGTTGACATGCAGTAACATCTTGTGTATCAATGGGGCTGAGGCAAGTTTTTCTCATAAAAGTAATAATAATTGTCACAAATAATAAAAGTCTGTTTACTCTCATGTTATATTTCATTAAAGTTGGCCAAAAGTATTTGAACAAAGTGATAACAAAAATTGAAGGGCAGTAACAGTAAAATTGTAAGAGATGGCAATTTTGTAGAGGTGATACTCTTCCAAATGCAGTTATTGTGTTGTAAATAAATCATTTAATTGTTTTACAACTGACCTTGTTACTTGATACAAATCTCTTTCCAAATATTGAATAACACTTACTTTAATCTTAGAATTAAAATTACAATTTTTGATACCCCTGGCTTTGATATTAAAAGGTAGTAAATTAAAAGATTTTCTTTATTTCCCTGGAGTAGAAGAAGCGACAAGCATAGGTTATGATTGAACAACACACATGTTGGAGACCCAATTTTGGCAATCTACAGAAAATAGAGCGGCCTTACTTCATCTGCAGGACAAAGATTTATTTGTCGTTTGTTTGTGCATTCGTCAGTATTTATTTATGTCAAATTAATGAACAGGAAATTAAAAAAATCCTCAATTGTCATTGGCCCACACAAAAATGCAAACACCAAAATGTATTTGGTTATAAGCAGAAGAGATATGCACCATAACCATTTTTGGTAGTACCGTTTTGCCGTAGACCAGAATGGAGACCATAATGTGCATGACCCTGACCTGTTTAGAGTTAAATACTTAAAATAATCAATGATTTCATTTGTTCTGATTAAAACTTTTTAAATTCATAAAAGTTTGATATATCTAGCAGTTAAAACGGCATTACCACAGGTCCTAACATCTTATTTTAAATGTTCAAAGTCTTCATTATAATCCCAGCTCACAACTCTAATGCAGCACTGTGTCTGCTAAAAGCCTACATGGTATACCACCAGCTCCTTCAAGGAGTCCCCTGACACACTCTACAGCGAACTCTCCATAAGATATAAAGAATTTCAGTATTGTTTCATGCACAATGAATTTGATTTTTTTGTCTATAAAATACTTGGGCAATGTAAATATTAAGAAGTATTCTTCATAATGTGTTTCAGAATTTCCTTACCTTGTTTTTACATTCTGGTTTATGGTTTGATTTTCGTGTGTTTTCATTGTTTGTTTGTTTTCCAGGGGTGTTGAAGGTTACAGCAACCATACAGAGACTAAACAAATCTTCAACTTTCCTGTAAAACAAGAAGTATGACTTCACAATAATGGAATACACTCACTCTTGCTGTGATTAACAGCTGTGTTTGTGGTTTTGAATGTGAATAAAGCATTTAGATCAATATGATAGGGCAAAGCTTATCAAAAAGCAGTATGTTTATATGAAATTTAATGAAGAATCCTGATTTGCACTTAATTGATGTTCATGATGCACTAGCTGAACAAAAGGGCTCTGCCCAAGTGAACTTTGACTACTGTTTGCTAATAAACTTAGCATTTGACTTTTTTGGAACATTATATGATCTTGCTTTTTCTCCGCCCAAATACATTTATGATTTCAAATTAAGCGCAACATCTGTAGCTTGTCAATTGACTTCACATATCAACGAAAGGTGACTGCCACCTTCAGCAATAAGTGTATTCTTTTAATGTATGAACTGGAACTTGCTTCCCCAAGTCATGGATCTACACAAAAAAGTCATGTACAATTTGTTTTGCATTAACCTGCTAATAAAATTGAAGCCTTAATATACGTTCTTTAAAGCACATAAACTAAACTGTTACTCTAAGTTTTGGGGCTTACTGTTACTCACAGTTTTGGGGCCGTAAAAATATGTATCAAAATATGCCAAATTTTTACCATGGTACCCTTAGATGTACTATTTTCTAATGTTTGTTTTTGAAGTTCCAGGATGATGATATTGGTGGTGGTTTTAGTAATGTTGATGATGATGATGATGATGATGATGATGATGATGATGATGACAATGACGACATCAACGATGGCGACAATGAAGACCTTGACACGACAGCAATGACCAATAATTTTGGTACAATTATTGAACTAGCAAAATGCCTAAACAAAATTGGAAAGGCAAGATTTGTATGTGAATATAAATTGTTTTCAATATTACATTCAAGTGGAATGGTCGAAATCCTTTCTATCTTTAAAGATTACAGTTATTGTTGCAAATGTTTTCGCTGCTGTTAATAAGACTGGAAGGAATTACTTATGATTCATGTTCTTAGGGTAAGAAAATAATAGAAGTGAAAGTGGCATTGAGTGGGGCTTTATAACGTTCATACCCCCGTCACAATGTTATCTTTATTGTCAATAAATGTTTATTCTGTTTAATTAAATGGAAAGTGAAAATGAAATTATCTGATCAAAATGATTTTTGGTATAGATAAAAACAACCTGTACACCTTTCTATACTGTAATATTTTAAAATTGATGTGAAGTTTTTGTCTGCTAGCTGCCTCTTTAAGATTTGCATTTATTTGAATTATTACTTTTAGAGGAAGATATTAAGTTCTTGAAAATTTTCAGACTGTTTCACTTCTTCGTGACATTTTGAATTATTCCTACTTATTGACCCTTAGGTTATAAAGTAATCAGATTTGTGGAACTGTGGGCGTTGTAGCTAATTCCTGAGGTTGTAGCTAATTCCATCCAGGTTGAAGCTAATTCCTGCCGCTAACGAGGCTGATGAACCCACCCATTGCACATGTTGGGTTATTTGGTGTAAAATAAATAAGCATCATTCCTTCAGCAGTTTTTATCACTAAATTATACTGTATTCTTACTTCTATAAAAATGGACCCTGATGATTCTTGGGTTGAGACTCCTGAGTGTGTGTGCTGATTGTGTGTGCTGAGTGTGTGTGCTGATTGTGTTTGCTGATTGTGTTTGCTGATTGTGTGTGCTGATTGTGTGTGCTGATTGTGTGTGCTGAGTGTGTTTGCTGAGTGTGTGTGCTGATCGTGTGTGCTGAGTGTGTGGGCTGATTGTGTGTGCTGATTGTGTGGGCTGAGTGTGTGTGCTGATTGTGTGGGCTGAGTGTGTGTGCTGAGTGTGTGTGCTGATTGTGTGTGCTGAGTGTGTGTGCTGATTGTGTGTGCTGAGTGTGTGTGCTGATTGTGTGTGCTGAGTGTGTGTGCTGAGTGTGTGTGCTGAGTGTGTGTGCTGAGTGTGTGTGCTGGGTGTGTGTGCTGGGTGTGTGTGCTGAGTGTGTGTGCTGAGTGTGTGTGCTGAGTGTGTGTGCTGAGTGTGTGTGCTGAGTGTGTGTGCTGAGTGTGTGTGCTGAGTGTGTGTGCTGAGTGTGTGTGCTGAGTGTGTGTGCTGAGTGTGTGTGCTGAGTGTGTGTGCTGATCGTGTGTGCTGATCGTGTGTGCTGATCGTGTGTGCTGATCGTGTGTGCTGATCGTGTGGGCTGATCGTGTGGGCTGAGTGTGTGGGCTGATTGTGTGTGCTGATTGTGTGTGCTGAGTGTGTGTGCTGAGTGTGTGGGCTGAGTGTGTGGGCTGAGTGTGTGTGCTGATTGTGTGTGCTGAGTGTGTGTGCTGATTGTGTGTGCTGATTGTGTGTGCTGATTGTGTGTGGTGATATGGTGAAAATACTTGTTACATTGTCAGAAGTCATCATCTGAAACTCCAAATGAAAATGTGGCAAAAAATGCCTCATTTTGCAACATGGTGTGGTAAATCAATTCAATTTAAAAATGTTGTTATTATCAGTTTTAGAAAGTTGTTGTTTTGGTGAGTCTACTGAAATAAATGAATAATTAATAATTTCTACCAATGTTCACTATACCTCTATGAGAGGTTTCAGCAGATTAATTTCAGCGGAAAACAGTAATGTTCTAGGTTCTTGCTGAGAAATAGAAACACTTTTTTTGTAAGCAGATTAAGGTTCGGATTATTGTTATTCCTGCATGATTTCCAGACAGGATGTTAAATCTTGTGAAAAGAAATTAAGCCTAATTTATGTTTAGGGAAAATCAAGTATTTACTGAGAATAGAAGTCAATGTTTATACTGTCATCTGTCTTAAGCTGGTGTCTGGATTCTTCAAGTATTTGTTAAGTTATATCAGCATGTGTTTATAAGTTTAAACAAGTCAATGTGCATACTGTCACCTGCCTAATGGGTATCTTAGTTGTTAATTTGTGTTCATCGGTGATTTCAGCACATGCTAATAAATTTAAACAACTCATCAAGAAGTCTTTACTCACTGAACTCACACTTTCCTGGTAATCTCTACTACAGATATTTTATACAATATATATTTTTCTTATCCAAGTGTTATATATATATATATATATATATATATATATATATATATGATTTTGGAATTGAGATATATCTTTACCTATCTAGGCAAAAATAACCAAATATTCCGTAATAACCCTATAATAATTATATGATGTTGCTTCTGGCATGTTTTATTTTAGAAAGGTTTGACTTGTTGATGATTTTCTGCTGAATGAACCTGTTTTTGAGCTATTCGTAAAACCACAGGTGCCAGTATGATTTAGAGGTGATTATACAATTATTTGAGGTTATCATCATATAATATTGTTTTTTATTTATTACATATGAACTTAATGGGCAAATGTTGGTAAGTGTCTTGTCGTATTATCATATAATATAATTATGCCCCCGAAGGTGGGCATGTCAAAGTTGCACCGTCCGTCTTTCTGTCCGGTAGTGCATTAGCTAACTCTAACTGTCAAATTCTCGTGTCTGGACTGTTACTTTGTTGGACAGATTAAATCTTATTTCATACATATATTAATATATCCCAATTTTTTTGTTCACACCTGTGATGCCAGCTATGATGATAACAAGTATCAAGTATGAGACCTTCGACTGATCATAGGAAGACATCTAGGTCTACTTTATTATCGTTTAAAATCAATGTTTAAAGAAGGGTTTTGTCTGTTAATAAACAGAGCTAAAGATAACTTTTTACTTTTTTAAATGAACTGTACTCCATCTTGTGCCATTGTGCTAAGTGTATTGTAAAACCTTGGTTATATTCAATGAAGTGTAATAGGGACTGTTAAAGCGTACTGGCACAATTTGAATTGCAAACGAGCAGAACTAAATTGATTTAAAACACCACACAGTGCTTACTTCCCTTTGCATTACAAAACATTCTTCTCATCAAGGGAGATTACTGCAAAGAATTTGAATTGAATCTTCACCGGTTCCTGGACATTTTTGATTTGGTCAAAACGGTTGTTCCTGAAATGTCGTTGATAAATTGTATTAAGAGTAAGCCTGTATAACAATTTATGTACCTCAATAGATGGCATATTTACATTGATTTTTAGCTGACTATTAGAAGAATAAGGAGAGCTATACTACTCACCCAAGCGTCGGCGTCGGCGTCACCCCTTGGTTAAGGTTTTGCTTGCAAGCACACATAGGTTAATATCTCAGCAACAACTTGTGGTATTGCATTGAGACTTTATACAATGGTACTCAACCATCCAACCTACTTAATTAACCAAGTTTGATAACTCTACTTTGCATTTAATTCCAATAATAGGACTTTATTATTTGACTTAGAAATTCTGGTTAAGGTTTTGCGTGCAAGCACACATAGGTTAATATCTCAGCAACTACTTGAGGTATTGCATTGAGACTTAATACAATGGTACTCAACCATCCAACCTACTTAATTAACCAAGTTAGATAATTCTACTTTGCATTTAATGCCAATAATAGGGCTTTATTATTTGACTTAGAAATTTTGGTTAAGGTTTTGCGTGCAAGCACACATAGGTTAATATCTCAGCAACTACTTGAGGTATTGCATTGAGACTTGATACAATGGTACTCAACTATCCATCCTACTTAATTAACCAAGTTAGATAACTCTAGTTTGCATTTAATGCAAATAATAGGCCTTTATTATTTGACTTTTGCATAGAACCACATTTATGTTAATATCTCCGCACATCATGTATTTCATTGAAATCTAATCTAACAGTGATCCATGCAATATGTTTCGCCAAAACTTTTCTTCTATGGTAGGTCTTGTATTGGTGCCCATTTTACACTGATTTGTACTTGAAAAATGAAACCCCAGGTGTTCATTTAAGCTTCAAACGTAATAATATCCTCAATCCTACAATATATCATAACACCCACGTCATCCATCATAGCAATCCTTGTGTGAGACATTCGATTGGGTAATCTCCCTCAGTGGGGTATTTATAGATTCAATCAAGCTGAATGGTTGACAAGAAAATCCCCAAGCTTTCTAGAAAACTGGCAAGTTCTTTCAGCATTCTTAACTCGCTGTAAAGAAGCTAGTCTCCATCATGGTTTAAGGATTTGCGTTCATAACAATGTCAATCAGATGTGTCCCAATGCACCAAGGAGGCTGTAAAATTGGGCCGGCCCAGTCCCTATCTGTCAATCCATTTTCTTGACAAAAGAGTAAATATGAAAGCCAGTTTATTTATTTCTCCCTGTAGACCGTTAATTGAAAGTCTGTGGCAGTATCAGTGGCTATTGATCACCCAGGAATTGATCCTGTATTTGTTTGCTGGTAAATCATCCAGGCGATATTCTAGTAGGAGTATTCTAGTAGGAGTTCGCCTTGCTCAGAAGACTGAGCGAAAAAGGTTTGAACTGCTGTTGCTGCCTCATTGCATGATGTGGAGATATGCAGTTCTTTGAGATCAACAAATTTTGGAAAGCAAAGCATTATCAAATAGCAGACACTTTTAATATCAAATAGTGAAAAATAGTATAAAAATGTTGGTAAAAATGCCTTTGGTATTTTGATAATATTTGGAAATTTAAGGACATGTAAAAGTGGAAAAATCAGCTGGTTGTATGTTGTTATAGGTTATTACATACCCACTAAAATAATTTGCCAAATCATTTTGACAATTTGAGGACGCCAAAATGTTGAAACCCACTGGTAAAATGAAAATGCTGGCATCACTTGTGTCAAGTCCATCTGCTGTGGCCGAGAGTGAGTCCTTTGACAAATTTGGCAATTTAAGGACAAGTATGTGCCATCATTGTGAGTAGGTTCCGTCAGAATAGTAAATACACTTGTCTGGGTTTTGTGCAGTATCAATATTTAATGTGTACATGGAGGATGGGTCATGTTGTAATGGGAGGGAAGGGATTGATGGGAAATTTTACAGTTTTTATATGTCGTTTGTGCATGTCCTGATGCATATATGCACAGTGATGTCTTTTTCATGTTAATGTTTGAGCTGTCTATTCAGAGTTTTTGGGGAGGTGGATGGGACTGTAGATTATTGGGGTCTGTATGTTCATGTTTGTGGGGTGCTGTCTTTTAATGTTTTTTGGGGACTGTCTTATTCAAGTTTTTGTAGCGCTAATTCATGTTTTTGGAGGCTGTCCATTCATGTTTTGGAGGGCTGTCCATTCATGTTTATGGAGGGCTGTCCACTCATGGTTTTGTTTGGCTGTCTATTCATGTTTCTGGAGGGCTGCCTATTCATGTTTCTGGAGGGCTGTCTATTCATGTTTATGGCGGGCTGTCCACTCATGGTTTTGTTGGGCTGTCTATTCATGTTTCTGGAGGGCTGTCTATTCATGTTTCTGGAGGGCTGCATTTATGTTTTGCAGGACTGTCTACTCATCTTTTTGGAGGAGTGTCTACTCATGTTTTTGGAGGGCTGTCTATTTATGTTTTTAGAGGGCTGTCTAATTATGTTTGGGAGGGGTGTCTACTCATGTTTTTGGAGGGCTGTATTATGTTTGGGAGGAGTATCTACTTATGTGTTTGGAGGGCTGTCTATTATGTTTGGGAGGAGTATCTACTTATGTGTTTGGAGGGCTGTCTATTACGTTTGGGAGGGGTGTCTACTTATGTGTTTGGAGGGCTGTCTATTATGTTTGGGAGGAGTATCTACTTATGTGTTTGGAGGGCTGTCTATTACGTTTGGGAGGAGTATCTACTCATGTTTTTGGAGGGCTGTCTATTATGTTTGGGAGGGGTGTCTATTCATGTTTTTGTAGGGCTGTCTATTACGTTTGGGAGGGGTGTCTTTCATGTTTTTGGACGGGTGTCTTTTCATGTTTTTGGAGGGGTGTCTTTCATGTTTTTGGAGGGGTGTGTTTTCATGTTTTTGGAGGGGTGTCTTTCATGTTTTTGGAGGGGTGTCTTTCATGTTTTTGGAGGGGTGTGTTTTCATGTTTTTGGAGGGGTGTCTTTCATGTTTTTGGAGGGGTGTCTTTCATGTTTTTGGAGGGGTGTGTTTTCATGTTTTTGGAGGGATCTTATGCTTATACTGACTCAAGACTTAAAATGCTTTTTATTTTTTTGTAAATATCATATTTGCTCTGTTTTTTACTGGAGTTAAACAAACCCAGCACCCAGGGTACAAAGCATGTGTTTTGGTAGATTTGTTAAATACTGTAGAATTGAATGAATGATATGAACATTTTATTTGTGACCTTTAAGTAAAGTAAGTTGTCAGACAATAGTAACATTTTGTTTTACAATGATTTGTCCCCATGTCTTTGAACAAAGGAAAGAATCCATTATAAGAAATATTTCATGTATGTTTGTTTTAACGCTAATGGACTTTCATTTTCTTTATTCTTTGCTGACATAGGTGACTCATTTCACTGATATATTTATTGTAGAAGCAGTCTTACACAAACATTCTTCAGATAATACTGAATCCTTTACTTGTTTCAGAACCCCATTCCTCAAATTACTGATTCTTGCTTTATGGATTTTGCTTAAGGAAGCACTTGGCTATGATGACTTACAAAACGTTTTGTATTAAATTATAGTAATTAAGACAAGAGGATTTTTTTCATGTTTGGAATACGTCAATTATCTATCATAATTAAGATGGAAGTTTTTATGATGAAATGAGACAACATTTAATAAGAATTTGGCTCCTGCTAGAAATACTATAATACCATCATAGCTCTGGTAGAGTTCATTTGGATGTGTTCTGACATGATCCATGTTCTATCTGATGGCAGGCGTGAGGGATTGTTCTGTTTTGTGAATTTGCAGGAATCGTTGCTCCCTTTCCATGTACTGGTGATTCTGGTGTCACTTGGATGCCAGCTCTCATTTTCTTTGGGTAAATTTCATTCCTGCAGTGTCTTCCTTTGTTTCTGATTCACATAATCTCAGAAAAACAGACCATGTCTTAGATCAAATTTCCATAAATTCTATTGTCAGAAAGATTAGATTTTACTGGAGAAGTGCTCAAAATTCTTCTGCTTAGTTGTACGTGTTTTAGCAAGGTTTTAAAAAGGGACTGGGTGCTGCAGGAAAGGGACTGGGTGCTGCAGGAAAGGGACTGGGTGCTGCAGGAAAGGGACTGGGTGCTGCAGGAAAGGGACTAAGGGTGCTAAGGGAGAAAAGGGAACATTGTTTTTTAGCGGTGAAGAACTTAAATATTATAATTTTGATAAATGATTTTAGGAATGTGTTAATTGAAGTAGTTCTAGCTTTCAACTGCCAAATATATTAACATTGTATGTATAAATGATATTAAAATAAGCTTTTAAACGCAATTGTAGGAACAATTTCATTTAAATAAAGCATTTAGTTCTATAAAGGCAGAAGTTTGCCTTAAGAAGTTTGCTTTAGTAATGCTGGCCTCCATAACACCAGAAGAGTGCTACCAGAAAAGGGCAGGGTGCAACACCCTCTGTGATCTGTCTTTCACATGACATTTCTCTTTAATCTGTCTTTCACATGACTTTTCTCTGTAATCTGTCTTTTACATGACATTTCTCTGTGATCTGTCTGTCACATGACATTTCTCTGAAATCTGTCTTTCACATGACATTTCTTTGTAATCTGTCTTTAACATTACGTTTCTCTGTAATCTGTCTTTCACATGACATTTCTCTGTAATCTGTCTTTCACGTGCCATTTCTCTGTTATTTAAATCTGTCTTTCACATGACATTTCTCTGAAATCTGTCTTTCACAACACATTTCTCTGTAATATGTCTTTCACATGACATTTCTCTGTAATCTGTCTTTCACATGACATTTCTCTGTAATTTGTCTTTCACATGACATTTCTCTGTAATATGTCTTACACATGACATTTCTCTGATATCTGTCTTTCACATTACATTTCTCGTTAATCTGTCTTTCACATGACATTTCTCTGTAATCTGTCTTTCACATGACATTTCTCTGAAATCTGTCTTTCACATGACATTTCTCTGAAATCTGTCGTTCACATGACATTTCTCTGTAATCTGTCTTTCACATGACATTTCTGTGTAATCTGTCTGTAACATGACATTTCTCTGTAATCTGTCTTTCACATGACATTTCTCTGAAATCTGTCTTTCACAAAACATTTCCATGTAGTCTGTCTATCACATGGCAATGCTCTGTAATCTGTCTGTAACATGACATTTCTGTAATCTGTCTGTAACATGACATTTCTCTGTAATCTGTCTTTCACATGACATTTTTCTGAAATCTGTCTTTCACATAACATTTCTCTGTAATCTGTCTATAACATGGCATTTCTCTGAAATCTGTCTGTAACATGACATTTCTCTGTAATCTGTCTTTCACATGACATTTCTCTATAATCTGTCTTTCACATGACATTTCTCTGTAATCTGTCTTTCACATGACATTTTTCTGAAATCTGTCTTTCACATAACATTTCTTTGTAGTTTGTCTTTCACATGACATTTCTCTGTAGTCATTCTTTCACATGAAATTTCTCTGTAATCTATCTATAACATGACATTTCTCTGTAATCTATCTATAACATGACATTTCTCTGTAGTCTCACTAGAACAGAGCATTTCTCTCTGTAACCTGTCTTTAAAGTGACATTTCTGTGCAATCTATCTTTTAATGTTACATTTCTCTATAATCTGTCTTTAAAGTGACATTTCTCTGTTTTCTGTTTATAAAGTATTTTTTCTCTTTATGCTGTCTATAACCTAACTTTTTTCTGTAAGCTGTCTATAAAATGTAGACATAGTAATTCCTACATGTGTAACTTTCAACAAATTGGCAATGAAAATGATAACTTAATATCATGATTGACACTGCTGCTTTAAAATACAATTTATTGAAGATTTCCTGGGATTTATCTTAATTTTAATCAGGTGCAAATGTTTCTAAGAAACGTCTGTGGCATTATGCAGCCTCCCACTACAATTTCTGAGGATTTTAACTGATGCATATAATATATAATGATAGACAATTTTTGACAAGTTGAGAAAGGTGTAGTTCAAGGGGTTCAATGTAATGTCTAATGTGAAATGTTTTTTGGTTCTAAAACTAATTCATCATTGACAGTTTTGAAATAAAGCCTCTCTTTGAAACACAATTATGTTAACATTTTGAACCTAATGAAATCTGAATCTGTTTAGTTTAAAGATACAATAAGAGTTATTTTTATTTCAAGGGATTGCTTAAAACTAATGCCAGTGTTTGATGGATGAAATAAAATGTATGTATTTTCTTGTGGGTGGTATATATTTCTTTGCATGGTGATGTTTCACAAATATTCCTCCGTATAAAATAAGGTTTACATTCTTTGATAATTGTCATAATTTGCAAACATTAGACAGGGAATGTCTACAATCCCCTCCAGCTCACATCGCAGCACACATGGTAATTCTTATATCCACGCATCTAGACGAAATAAAGCATAAAAACTTTTCAATTTTGTTGGGAATGGGAGAAATGAAAGACTACTCAGAAATGTTCAAAGATCCGCGAATGATCTCTAATATTGGTAACATATGTTCGCTGATTCTTTAAGTGTGTTTGTACAAGTTTCGATGGTTTTGCCAAAGGGTCTGGCAAATATGAAACTGAGGACTTTATTTTTTTGAAGAAGAGCAAATTGCTCACAGACGTCACAAACATTCGGAGATCTTGAGTGTAAATGTCTTTTTCAGGAATATTTTGTATGTAGCACCCTCCTAATGCGACAATTTGGTTCTGAAATCATTAAAAAAAGTTTACTGGCTGCTTCTGGTTGTTACTTTGTTTACTATTAAAAACCACATGGAGAGACCTCAAAAGAGCTTCTTATTAGCAAGTTTTGCTTCTGGGTAGAGTGTTTCACCCCATTGGAAGCCTAAAGGGGCCCCCAAACCCCTCCCTAAAAGGGTTTCAGCCCTTCAGCTGCCAGGTCAATCACTTTAATAAATTTAACTGCCTTCATGTGCGTGTGTGCATGGGTGTGTGGGTGCATGGTCACGATCTATGTACAATTAGGTGTTGAGTTAAACAAGCCATAAACAGCTTTACATGCACACTGATGCTTGCCTTTCATGGAATCTAGCCTGAATTTCTGGAAAGCCATTGAGCATAACAAGCCTATATGTAGTTTATTATGCCCCCTTTTGAAAAAAGTGGGGTATATTTATACCCCTGCTTCACAAAGTGAAGAGGGTGAAATATAGGAATCATGCTTGTCGTCACATATGTCTGTTCATCCATCGGACTGTCATGATTTTGTCCAGTCAATATCTTTGTTATTCATGGTCTGATTTGAAAATTATATGGCAGAAGTGACCATCAAAGAATGAGGATGTGTAGCGCTCCTGTCCCTTCCTTCAAGGTCAAGGTCGCAGCAACCACGCAAATTTAGTATGTTTTTCTTAATAAGCCGTACTGATTATAGTGTGTGTCTGGTCCATACCTTTCTCAGTCTGGATTTTAAAATTATTTGGCGAAGTGACCACTATAGTATGAGTTTGGTAGCACTCATGAACTGTGTACATACCTTCAAGGTCAAGGTCATAGCAACCTTTTGAACATACTGTTGATAGTTAGGCAGGGTTCGAATTTAGACTCGCATACTCGCGGCATTTGCAAAATGCGAGTGACTTTTATTCAAGCTCGCAAAATTTTGCGAGTGGTTTTTTTCTTGACCACAAAATGTTAAAAGGAAAGTAGAATAAACATTAACTTTGCTACAAAGTCGAGTGTAAACAACCTATAAGTGGCATGTTTACACTACCAGTTAAGAGACAACAATATGGAGTCACGCTCTAGTAAGTTTCCAAAAATAGAACAAATACGGAAAAGGCCGAGTTCTATCTCGAATCTTTCCGGGGATGCTCCGAGGCGTGCTTAATACAAAGTGAAAACAAATGAGTTGACATGACATAATCACCTAGCTCAATCATTGGCTAAATTTAGTGCTTTCGCGCACTATACGTTAAACCCCATCAACCTTTGAATATATCCGCTCAACTGTCAAAGTGAATAAACTTCCGATATATTTATAGTCCAAAGCATCCACGCTACATTTACTGTTGCTTTTATTTATTCTAAATTTATACTGTTATTGTTTTTAATACTTAAAGACTTAATCAGTTAATGAAATCTGTAGCATTCTCGCCGAATGGGAATTACCCGATGGCGAGGGTAAATATACCCCCCTCAAAGTGAACAATGTCAAATTATTGGACAGCTTTGTTATCAAAAAGTGGCAAGCATCCGATCGAGTCACTCAAGATGGATCCTTAAAATATTTATAATATGTCTTAGTTGTAAATATCTACTTTAATTAGACAATATTATAAGTGAATAAAGAAAATAATAAAATTGCAAGTTGATTTTTCATTTTGCGAGTTGCCTCTAAAAGCACTCGCAAAATTTTGCGAGTGCTCCTCAAAGTTAAATTTGAACCCTGTTAGGGTCACAAAACATTACCAATATTTTCCAATCTTCCTCATGTTTCTACATTATTTACAATTGTGTGGCATGATTACATTTAGTGAAACACATCCAACTTGATTTCTTAAATTGTTCTATCCAGGCAGTATTTCTGACACTGTGGGCGTGTGGGGGTATTAATCACTATCTGTGAAAGCTCTTGTTTCATTGAGCCATGTAATCTTGCTTTTACTAAATAAAATTAAGTTTATCATGATTAGCATGAAGATGATTTTAAAAGTCCTAAAAATATTCACAATTATACCAAAACAAAAAAGTGAGCTTACTATTCCTGTTATGAGGGACCTGGTACCTGAAGAGAGCTGCTTTATAAATGGACATCCTGCAATGTGTAGTCTGTTTTTCTTGGAAACCGATGGTTTTCTTTATTCTTTGTGATGCGTAAAATATATTCCCCCTGTTCATTATGCTCTATCAATCTTTCAGCTTGCTCAATAGTAATTTTGCCTGTCTCAAAAATGTCTTCATATTAAATCCTGTCTGCAATTTTCTCCGCAATATGACAGACCAGAGGCGTTATTGATGGCTCTGTCGCAGACAAAACGTGATTGTCATACCAAGGCAGCTGAGAAATTTCTGTATGGTTCTAGCGCCTGTATGAAACACATCAGTAAACAGTGGCTTCCGTGCCAACTATGCAGGCTAATGTTGTAAGAAGCCATTTTGACGAAACATTTTCTCTGATTGATGGCTGAGAATTGTTGTCATAGTTCTTCCCAGTTTTAAAATGAGGCCAAAAAAATATCTGTGATGATTCTGGCTATATAATTTGTTATTTCCATATTCTTTTCATTCCTATCTGGAAAAATTAAATCTAGTTCACCAAACAAGTTGGCTTCAGAGACTAGTATTTATTGCCTTGCCTTGCATACTTGGTGAAAACCAAGAACTACACAAGCCTTTGGTGGAAAACCCAGACCTACACAAGTCTTGTTCGAAACCCAGACCTAAACAATCATTGGTTGAAAACCCAGACCTATACATGCCTTAGGGAAAACCCCAGACCTAAACAATCCTTGGGTGAAAACCCAGACCTATACATGCCTTAGGGAAAAACCCAGACCTAAACAATCCTTGGGTAAAAACCCAGACCTACACATACCTTAGGGAAAAACCCAGACCTAAACAATCCTTGGGTGAAAACCCAGACCTACACATGCCTTAGGGAAAAACCCAGACCTAAACAATCCTTGGGTGAAAACCCAGACCTATACATGCCTTAGGAAAAACCCAGACCTAAACAATCCTTGGGTGAAAACCCAGACCTACACATGCCTTAGGGAAAAACCCAGACCTAAACAATCCTTGGGTGAAAACCCTGACCTACACATGCCTTAGGGAAAAACCCAGACCTAAACAATCCTTGGGTGAAAACCCAGACCTATACATGCCTTAGGGAAAAACCCAGACCTAAACAATCCTTGGGTGAAAACCCAGACCTATACATGCCTTAGGGAAAACCCCAGACCTAAACAATCCTTGGGTGAAAACCCAGACCTACACATGCCTTAGGAAAAACCCAGACCTAAACAATCCTTGGGTGAAAACCCAGACCTACACATGCCTTAGGGAAAAACCCAGACCTAAACAATCCTTGGGTGAAAACCCAGACCTACACATGCCTTAGGGAAAAACCCAGACCTAAACAATCCTTGGGTGAAAACCCAGACCTACACATGCCTTAGGGAAAAACTCAGACCTAAACAACTGTGGGTGAAACCCAGACCTACACATGCCTTAGGGAAAAACTCAGACCTAAACAACTGTGGGTGAAAACCCAGACCTACACATGCCTTAGGGAAAAACTCAGACCTAAACAACTGTGGGTGAAAACCCAGACCTACACATGACTTAGGGAAAACCCCAGATCTAAACAATCCTTGGATGAAAACCCAGACCTACACATGCCTTAGGGAAAAACCCAGACCTAAACAATCCTTGGGTGAAAACCCAGACCTACACATGCCTTAGGGAAAAACCCAGACCTAAACAATCCTTGGGTGAAAACCCAGACCTACACATGCCTTAGGGAAAAACTCAGACCTAAACAACTGTGGGTGAAAACCCAGACCTATACATGCCTTAGGGAAAAACCCAGACCTAAACAATCCTTGGGTGAAAACCCAGACCTACACATGCCTTAGGGAAAACCCCAGACCTAAACAATCCTTGGGTGAAAACCCAGAACAACACAAGCGTTTGCTGGAAAACCCAGAACTACACAAGCCTTGGGTGGAAAACCCAGACCTACACATGCCTTGGGTGAAAACCCAGAACTAAACAAGCCTTTGGTGAAAACCCAGAACTACACAAGCCTTTGGTAAAAATCCAGTACTACACAGGCCTTGGGTGAAAACCCAGCAGTACACAGGCCTTGGGTGAAAACCAAGCAGTACACAGTCCTTGGGGGAATGCCCAGCAGTACACAGGCATTGGGTGAAAACCCAGCAGTACACAGGCTATTGGTGAAAACCCAGCAGTACACAGACCTTGGGTGAAAACCTAGCAGTACACAGAGCTTGGCTGGAAACCCAGCAGTACACAGGTCTTGGCTGGAAACCCAGCAGTACACAAATGTAAATTGGTACAGTCACAAAGAAAATGAGAAAATCTTTCTGAGAAATGGAACACAAAAACTTAAAACAATACTTTTTCCAGACTTCTGATTCATTATTAAGATTATTAGACATCTTGGTGGGGTAAATCAGGTGGAATGTTAATATGACTTGTTTGCTGGTTGGATGGGGTGGGGGTTAATTAGGTAATGTTCTTTGTTAATATTTGATGTTTGGTAGGTGTAAAATAGTAGGATGGAATGCTGGCTGGGTCTTCATTTCTAGTTAAAATCCTGTAGTTTTTATTAGCTTGTTAGAAGTATTGTCATGATGAGCCTTTGTGTAATCTTGGATACTAAGGAAGCACTTTTTTCCATCACTCTACACAAACGTGTGGCACTGTAAATCAAGTCAGCTTTGGTAATTGGTGAAGTATAATCCTTGATCCATTGAGAAAATATGACAAGCTGACACTTAGCATTGCTTGTTTTTTGCCTTGCTTGTTTTTGGTAATTCAAACTTGTTTGTAGAATTGAGTACATATTTTTGTTCCTACAGCAAAGATTATTCTTACAGTACAAGAATTTTTGGATGCATTTTTTTTTTGGAAAATAGTGCATGAATAAGATAGTCTTACAGATGAATAAGATAGTCTTACAGATGAATAAGATAGTCTTACAGATATTGTCTTCAACAGTGCATCATGCCACCATGGCTTTCAACCATTCTCTCAGAGATTTATTAGGTCATTATGTTTGATTGTGTTCATAGGTTTATTACTTACATAAGGTGAAAAAAATGTTTTTCAGAGAAGCATTCCACAGAAAGTGAATTCTAGTTATTGATCAATATTTTTCTAACAGGTTGCCATAGATAGCTAGCAAAAAGATGAACAATATAGAACAAACATCCAAAAATTATAATGGTGAGCAGGAAGAATGCAGTGTAATCTTGGAGTGTGGCATTGCAGGAACAGTAATTGTTCTGTTCTTTCCATGAGATTTGCCAGGAACGAGCCTGCACAATGTAAATATGATGTACAGACTTGTTCAATATGTGTTTTCACTGTCTTGAACCCATCATTTCTGGCATTTCATGCTCGCACAGTGGCTGTGCCATTCATGTTCCTGTGTGTCCCCCATTCCTCTTCAAGTTTGAATACTGTGTAAGTCTTTTCACTGCCTTGAATCATTGCTTGTAGATATTCAATGACAATGCTGGTACTTCAGGCTTGCTATGCAAGCATAGCCTTTTATGTTTCATATGACTGGGTTACTCTTACAAAGTCAAGTCCCTGCTTTGGCATTGCCATTGCTGGTAGAATTCCCATGCCATTGATGGCCCAGTCTTTTGGCTGTGCCATTTGTTTATCTTCATTGTGCTTATGTGGGAGCCTGTCCTCATTGTGGTCAATACTGGGTGTTATCACTGCCTTGAGCATATATTGTTGGCACCCCATACTGGTGTTGGAAATGCCATTCTTGTCCATGTTTTAGAGAGTCTCCATTCTTGTCCATGTTTTAGGTAATACCCATTATTGTCCATATTTTAGAGAATCCCCATTCTTGTCCATGTTTTAGAGAGTCCCAATTTTTGTCCATGTTTAAGAGAATCCCCATTATTGTCCATGTTTTAGAGAGTCCCCATTCTTGTCCATGTTTTAGAGAGTCCCCATTCGTGTCCATGTTTTAGAGAGTCCTCATTCTTGTCCATGTTTTAGAGAGTCCTCATTCGTGTCCATGTTTTAGAGAGTCCCCATTGGTGTCCATGTTTTAAAGAGTCCCCATTCGTGTCCATGTTTTAGAGAGTCCCCATTATTGTCCATGTTTTAGAGTCACCATTCTTATCGATGTTTTAGAGAGTCCCCATTCTTGGACTTGTTTTTGAGAGTCCCCATTCTTGTCCATTTTTAAGGGAGTAACCATTCTTGTATTGTGTGTTTGTAACAAACTGGTTCCAGATCATTAAGTGTTTCCCATTTCATTGATTCATTAATTTCAGGCTCATTGTCAGGCACAAGGTCTAGGCCACAGAGTTACCCCTGTGTGGAGAAGTTGGAAAGTAATTAAAACTGTTACTGCCAACTGGCAACTGAATATTATTCAAGGCTGAATCCAGTCATTCTAATACAAGTCAAATCTATAAGTATTTGTCTCTATCTATAAGATTCCTCTGATGTTTGATTCAACATTTTTTATTTTATTTTTACATTTTGCTATTAAAGCCTTATAGTAATGTTGCAGAACCCCGATTCCTTCAGATCAGAGTATTTAGAGTGTCCTTAGAAGTGCCAGTCCTGTTTTTCTGAATTGCATATTCAGGCTACAGATAACAATATCAGGAATATGACAACCAAATCTGAAGTATGACAGTTCTGTAATAGGAGAGACTGGCTTGGAGAAGCATGCACAGAATCAGGCTGTTTCATGGCTCATGATTACCAGATTAACTTTATGGTGGTTTGATTGAGGGAGAAATTGTTTCTTGAAAATGTGTTGGCCTCATTGAAAAGTTTAAGCACCTCAGCGTGCATTTATCGCTGATGGGTTAGGAAGAAACAACAACACAATTTTTTTTGCAGTTTATGCCATATGATGGAGTTCAAAGAATTTTTTTAGGAATATGATTTACTATGTTGCTGTCACATCAATTTGTATGAATATGTAATACCTTGTGTTTCAATTCTATGGAAGGCCTCCTTAAAATGTCACTACATCAGCGCACTCCAGAAACAGAGAGCTAATTTGTGTTGTATCATTAACAGCTATGTAATAAATGGTGCATTTAAAAAAAAAAACTCTATGAAAATTTGAAAAATATCTAAGAAAATTTGAAAAATATCTTCAATCCTGATGCTAACCAGCAATCACTGCTGACAAATGAAGGTGCCCAGTTCACTAATTTGTCAGGATGTTGGTGCTCTCGGAGCAATTTGTTAAAATTAAGATATTCCCAAACCTAGAAATAGGACTCCATGTTGATGTTTACCAGATTTTCATGTTGGATTCATGCTTTTCATGATAAGACAAATTTTATTATGGCACCAAGAAAGTGCAATGATGTATCAGGAGGCGCGGCCATGTGGTATGATTTATGGGTCATGTATGTTGCAGCCGTTTTTATCACTATATTGTATGGTGAATTTTTGCTGAGACAGGAAAATAGTTTCAGATTAACAGTTTTCTTGAAAATTGAAAGGAGGATTCTGTTGATCCTGTGTTGTTCAGGTATAGAATGATTCCGATGGAAGATGATTTATTGATAGCCACATGCATTTGGAATGCTTTAATTTATCATAAAATGAGGTTTATAAATTTGCATAGTTCTAGTGAATGCTTTTTCTTTGTTGGAAAAGGTGTGGGTGGGTCGAAAGCCAGAGTCCTGAAGCACCTGTCTTATATTGTCATGAAATATGATTGTTTGAACTACTGGGCCCCTGTTTCAATATAAAATCTCAGTTGTAAACCTTACCCTGCTTAGAGTGCTCGAACCCCTGAACCGTAAAGCTACAGGCAGAATCAATGTGATAAAATTAATGTCCTTAAATGTTATATATATATATATATATTGAAACGTAGCTGATTCCAAAACGGAGTTACGCCTAGAAAGTTTCGATTTTAAGCCTTACAATCTTTATTGAAACAAGATTATAGACATGCAATTCTATATTATCAATGTTAAGGGTATTTTCAGTTTTCAAAATCTGCTTTTTTGTGAAACCAAGATATAATGCAAGGTTTCCAGTTTAAAACAATTCAATATTCAAGACTTGACATGAACTTATAATTCAAACATACACATCATACATAATTTATGATATCCTTCATTTTCATACCCACAAATGTTTACAAGTGTCTCAAGTTGTTTGCTTTAAACTCGGCTTAAAGAAGTTTTTGTCTGAATTTTAGTAAGAAAGTAGTGCGACCATAATTAATGGGCATTTTGTGGGTGAAAAGTAAACATTCAAGGCCCATAATACATCCATAAGTGTCGCAAATGTTTGAATAACGGTATGATTCTTTTTGTCTTAATATACTCATGTTTGTTTTATGATATTTTGTACATAGAAATATTGGAAATCAAATTTGAATATGTTAATAAGTTCAATTTACATGCGTTAATAATATTTGTTGAGTCACAGTATTCAAAGATTTGAAATCTTTAAATATATTTCAGTGATTGTTCTAAATTTAAGAACTAAAGCTTCCTCTAAGAACTTTTTTTTTGCTCAATTAAAATTCTTCAGTATAAGAATTGTGGTAAAAAGTTTTGATCAAAATGCCTGTTGATTAATTACAGTAAAATTGAATGGAAATTTAATTACGTAAGTATTTCTGTTCGTTAATAAAATTCTTAAGTGCACTGAGTGGTCCAAACCTTGTGGTGCATTATAATTTATCAATCAATTGTTCTTGAAACATCTATTGTTAAAAAAATAAAGAAGATTTCTGTAGTCCCTAGCGAGGAAAGAATGCAAGCGGACGGGAGAGCGATAACCACACAGTTCTTGTCCCAATATGAACATTTTCAAAACCAATTTTGGGGGATGAAGCGAGATAAAGCAAAATGAACTTCGATAACTTGTATAATTGATAGGGAACCCTGATCCTTAAAATTCCTTCCTCATAGATCATGTTTGACAAGTTTATCTCATGTTATTTAGATTTAAGGCACTAATAGCACTTGAATTGCATTTGAAAACTTTTTGAAATTCAAATGTGTCAAATCTGTTTGTCTTTGTTATCAGGTAAGTAGTTTAAATAGTTGTTTTGATTAGTTTACTGTAAGATATTAAACATAATGATCTTTTTAATGTTTGTATGTGAAGATTTTATGCATTTTGTTGTGCTTTGTTCAATATTTAGTCTTTTACCAGGTTTTCACGAAGGTCAATGCCTTGTGCTTCATGTTCGGGCTCACACATTGGCAGATTCTTCAATAACTTGACACAAATGTGTCTCTTGCAATTCCATGTCTGCAGGTCAAAGGTCAAGGTTGCACTTGAGGGTCTTTTGTCAAAACATCAGCCTATTTTTTAGCTTAGCCATGCATGGGAAGATTTTGAAATTGTTTGGCACAAATGTTCACCATGACGACAATGTGCTGCCTTCCAGACTATTATCTAAAGGATAATTGGTCAAAATACCTTGTAATTTGGCTTGTCTGAGCTGTAACTTGGTCATGCATTTTGGGAATTCATAATAACTTGGCACACATATTCACAATGAAATGACTGTTTGTCACCAACAACATTCAAGTCGTTAAAGTGTCTCTTATTGGTCTTTGGTCAAAATTTCCTGGATATTTGGTGTTTTGTCAAATAACTGACAATGGCACCAATGTGCTCTTGTTTTTACTTAGAAAATCATTTAAATCTTTGAGATTTTCCCTTCTCCATCTGTATTGTTATCCACTTACTTACTTGAATAGCCCAAGCCCTGACTAATTGCACAAATGTTGAAAACCTGGTTTTCATAGCATTGCAGCTTTTCTAGTTAGTTTATTTAATTGAATGGTGTGCATGTTCTCAACTATGAATTGTATGTAAAATTATATTAATATGTTTTATATGTTCACTGTATTATCTTTATTGGTATGTGTATGACATTAGAATTGTTGTTGTAATATTGTTTGAATGATTTATAAGAATAAAATACATAACCTGTCAATGGTGTTTTCAATATGATTTTTATAAGGCACAGGGAAGGTGTATTCTGAAAGGTCATTGTCCCAAGGTCATTGTCCCCTGGTCACTTCCACATAACTCCATAACAGGCTCCCAAAAAAAGTTGGCAAGAAAACTATTCCGAATAACTCGAATAAGTCTGTGATACGAACATTGAGCTAAACATGTGTCAAATAGCTCCCAGAGGAAAAATACCCATAATCCAGTCAATTAAGGAGATGTTGAATATGATGATGACCATAATGATGTCCTTTTGATAGTATGATTTAATTACCTTGTAATTTTCAGCAAGTCTAACCCAATAAAGTCATTGATTGGCTCCAGGACTGGACTGGAATCTTACCGTTGGCGGAGAAGCCAACATTGAACAATTGCAAGGTAATAAAGAAATAGAAGTGTAGTTGTGGTGTTGATGATGATGATGATGATGATGATGATGATGATGATGACAATGATGACAATGATGACGATGATGATGATGATTATTCAATTATGATCTTGGTGATAGTGATGATGATGCCAGTGATGATATTGATGATGATGAAGATGACAACAGATTCAATGAGGACCTCACAATTATCATGTCACCTGCATGGTGTGGCAGACATGTTGGGGATCATGTTGTCAGTCGTTACTCCATTTGTCATTTGTTTGGGTTTTGGGTTTGTTATGCACTTTTATTGTTGGAACTTTGATAAAAATTGGCACAAATGTTCACCACACTATGGCGAGCAATCATTGGAGCCACAACATTTTGTAATGCATTGGAACATGCTTCATTGTGTCTTCCATTGTAGTGCCAATGATTGGAAAAAGGGCGTAAGCCACTCATTGGCACTAAAACAGAGGAACGACATTTTCAACGCATAACAGAATGTTGTGGCTCCAATGATTGCCCGCCGTGCACACTGATTCAAGAGCAAAACCCAGAACTAAAGCTCGGGTGTCAAGACCTCTCAATGTTTGCATGGGAACAAGAATATCATGACAGGACAGTACACGTCTGCTGAACATTGGAGCCATTTTTTTTTGTTGTGCATTGAAAATACTCCAACCCAGGGCTTTATTTTTGGACTGGGGCGATTCTGACCTTTTTTTAATTTCGGTTGAAAAAATTGACAGAATATGCATCATAAAATGTGTGAGAGAATTCTTGTGACAATTCTAAAATGGAACCTGCCTGCTGTTGTTCTTGTATTTTTTTTTAGGGTGGAGGGGGGGGGGGGGTATTTTTTATGAAAGATTTTTTTGAGGGTGGGGAGCTGAAGTCAGGATCAACGGGCCCAGATGGATAAAGATTTCAAACTTTTAAAAGCCCTGCTCCAACCCAGGAACTAGAAAATTGAGGTAACCTAATTTGTTTTTCCTTTTGTACCAGGTTTTCAACATAAAGTACTCAATCTTTTAGAACATTACAAAGTCATTGTGATAAATAAAGTTATTGCAATGAAAAAGGTTCTGCTTTTGCAAATGGCCATTTAACTGCATTTAGATATTGGTTTCCTGTATTTCCTGCAATAATTAGTACAACAATTAATTTCTTATTAGGTTAGTTAGGAAGGTGTTTGCATTGGAAGCTCATTCTTCAAAGGCGCAGGAAGCTGTAAAGAGGATGAAGCTGTACTTTTATATCGTTCTGTAATAAGTTTTTTCCCATAAATAGCGAATAATTTGCAATATACTTGGGACATAATAGGATTTGAATCCACTAAATAGTGTAATATAGTTGTTATTTGATAATGCAAAAATGTTCATACTTAAGTTAAAGGTGATGAATTTTACATCAGCCAGATGCGCCTCAAGCCAGGGGAATGAACATTTTGGCAAGAGAGTTATGACAATGCATAAATTGGGATAATGGGCATTATTTCCAAAGTTCAGGTCACAGTGATAAATATTAAGCACATTATCTTTCTGCAAGTCAATGTTTTGCACCCTACTTCTAGAGACTGGTTTATCAGCAGCTGATTGTTGGAACATTTAAAATGATTTGATTGGTTAGTAGCAATTTGATAAATATTAACCAATCAACAATCATCTTGGCTAGCTTTGACCAAAATAGAGTTTACTAGTTGTATACAGGTGTCTACAGTGAAAACTGTTGTCCAAACAAGGTGAAGTAAAAATATATGATGGCGAACAATGCTTTGTATTACAATTTTGAATCACTGCATACAAGTCCGAGTTCTCTTGCTTTAAGGTCAAGGTCACATTTAAAGGTCAAACTCCGAATAGCTGCACATTTGTATCACACACACAATAAGGCACCTTTCATTAAGGTAAATCTCAAAGATTTATGAATATGCTGTATAGATTTGCGTATTGTAACACTTATAACAATGTATCCTGCCAATAGACTGAGGGATTTGCCTTGTGATCTTTATTAATTGAAATGTTTACAAAGATGCATAGTGAAACTCTTTAATAGCTGATGATAAAGACAGCTATTAAGTCCCCATAAATGGTTAATGTCTCTCAATTTTAGACTTTCTATTTTTCGGATAAATATAGTCAAGGTTACTTGTCATTAACTGATAATATCTCTCAATTTTAGCCCTTCTATTTTTCGGATAAATATAGTCAAGGTTACTTGTCATAGCCTTGTGGTGTTTTCAGTGGTTTGGAGCATTGTTGTGCAAACTTTGAATCATGGCCATACTTAAAAACATAATTTATAAATGAGAATTGGTACACATTTTTCCAGAGACAATCTGCTCATGTATAGCATGGCCCATAGCTCTGACTTTTATAATTGTAGAGTTATGCCCCCTGTTAGACTAAAAAAACAGCTGATGAACATGTTGGCAATCACTCCACCCCACTCTTGGTAACCACAAGGAATTGTTTCATGATATCAGTATCTCCACTGAATCGCTTAAATATGCATTATCATATGACCACAATTTAGTTGTTTATTGCTGAAATTTCTCTAGAGACAATTTTGTTTGAAATATGATGATATTATCAATACTGCTAACAGTTTAAAAGCTTAAAAGCTATTAATATGATCCAAAAATGAATATTGAAGCAAATTTATTGTAAAGAATTATTCTAGGTAGAGTTGCAGAATATTACCATAATAGTTTTTCAACAAAAAAAACGCTTTCCTGATGGTGAATAAAAACACACACAAGGCTGCATACAAAATTGTCTTCTCAAAACTATTATCTCATGTAAATAATCAGTGTTGACATATAAAAATTAAAACATCTTTCTATTTTATTAAGATATTAAAGGAAAACAACATAAAAAAATACATTAGTTTTCTGTTAGTGCTTCAATCCCACAAATATAACGCTATTGAAAATTGACAATGTTTTCTTAGAAACCTTTCCTGAAAGACGTAAACAAAATAACAATGTCTTTAAAACTCTCACCATATGTTGAAGAATAGAGTGATAAAAATCAGTATAAGCATCAGACAAAACCATTCAATCCATTCAGAAACATGCGTACCAAGGGACCGTGGCAGGGATTCTGAGAATGGATTCAATCACCAAACATGGTCGTTCTATAGGCTTCTGTTAAGCCTCAGGTCTGTTTTCACTCTCTGACTGATTGAATGCCCATAGATGGCTTTTATTTCATAAAGAACACTCCAGACATAGTTAATGAAACGATGGTAGAAAGCAAGACCACAACGAGATGTAACAAAAGAGATTAATGTTTGAATGTTTGCATTTATTATTCAATTGCTTTCCTTTTATGGGGAAATCAATCTGTGGGCCGTGTCATTGCATTAAGTGGTTTTTAACACAAATTTACCCTATAAAATATATGTGGCCAATGGCAAATATGCAATATTTAAACATATATAATATGGGAAAATGCATTTTGTATGTAATAATAGTACCAGTAACTGTAGCTTAAACATTGATCGAGTTTTGTCTAAACTTAGATGGAGTTGTGTCCCATTGTATATTTATCCCTGCCTTTATACATTTGTAGAATTATGTCCCTTGGTCAAATTAACCAAAACCCTGTCTTATACATTGATAAAGTTATGTCCCTTGGTCCAATTAACCAAACCCTCAGCCTTATACATTCATGGGTGAAAGTTTTCCGGACTGCTCTGGAAGTTCCAGATTTTCGATGTCCGCAGGGATCACTTTTCCACATCGTGTAAATCCGTTGAGATTTCAGAGGGGGGTAGGGGGTATAGGCCTATAGGCCTGACTTCGACTTTCAAATTGTTGAAACAAAAACGAAAGTAAATTCCAGTGACTCGATCTGTTTGCCATTTATTTTTAGTAACGATTCATCATTGCAAGGTGCTCGCTTACAGGTTTTTACGAAGATAGCCCGGAGCGCGTTCGGCTAAGGCCGTAAATAGACTAGCTGGGTTCGACCGTTTCCGCCAATAAGTTCCGAACGGGAAAGCCAATTGCTCCCAATCGGGAATTTTCGCGATCATCAAGACATTGCAGATGCTTTTTAAACGCCTAGGTAGCGGTGAATTACGATATAATACGACAATTCTGATTGGCTGGCTGTACGCAGTAGTCCAATAAAAAAACTGGTCTTTTGGCGGTTAGGTGATTCTTTCAAAAAACAACAACAATATTCTTGTGATAAAAGATCGTTGCAAAAAATATTGAAAATGAAGTTTCTACCCCCAGCGTACAAATTGCTTAATTTTGAAGGTTATGTTTCATTCTAAATCTACATCAAAGAGTATGTTTAGGGTATATCCATGAACAAGAGCTGTTTACAGAAAATCATGCATTTTCTGCATGATAATAAGTCAGTTTCTTTGGCAATCATATAATCCTGGAAAAGCGCTGTACAAGCACTCAAAACCACTAATTCCCAGGAGCTTCCAGGCCCCCAGCTAAATTTTCAGGATTCTCAAGATTTCGAACTTTCATCCATGTACATTGATAGAGTTATATCCCTTGGTCAAATTAACCAAAACCCTGCCCTTATACATTGGTAGAGTTATATCCCTTGGTCCAATTAACCAAACCTTGCCTTATACATTGATAGAGTTATATCCCTTGGTCCAATTAACCTAACCAAATTGTCCCTTTGATCTCGTTAACCTACCCTGCCCTTATACATTGGTATAGTTATATCCCTTGGTCAAAATAGCCTACCCTTATACATTGATAGAGTTATTGCCCTTTGGTCTAGAGTGTCCAGAAAACACCTGAAACTGCCATTGTTTATGGACAATTCAAACTCAACTATTTTTAACAAGCTCTAAATGTTATCCTTTCTGTCCATTTAACACTTTAAAAAAATGTCACAGACATCAGACAGTCCCAATGGTTTTAGCTAGCTCACACTTGTGTGTCAATAAAAATCCCAGACAATTTGCGTTGTCTCCCAAAGATGCAAGAGACCAGAAAATTAAGCATTTCAAGGTTTTGTCTGCGCCATTGCTTTGTCTGCACCATTGCAGAATGTCTGGAAAAGTCATTTTGTTTTAAATTCAAGCTCGTCTTCTTTTTCCTGTTGTCTAGAGATCAGCTCCAGACAGACTTAGCTCAGTCTTAAAATAGAAGGACCTATGTCAGCTGTGCACCAAGCCTGGGTTATGCCTTAAATATTCAGGTCGAATTTCCCCAGAAAATATCAAATTGGATATTCTTACATCAACATCTCTCAAACCTGACATTAAGCAAATATGGAACTGTAATCATGAAAAGTGAAGTAGCCATCTCCTAGACATTAATGAAAAACATGTTGTTAATAAAAGAAATATCAGCATTGATCAGTCTTACAGAACCGGTCTATTAGTTTCCTGTGAAAACAGTCAAGAAAATCATTGAAATCAACAAGTGGGTGTTGGTTATTGTTGAGTCTGTCACAGTGGAAAATGCTATCGTTATATTTTTTAGGATAATGATAAAAAATCAATGTGCCGCATATTAAAGCTGCCCAGAAGTTGATGACAGGAAGTAATTGAATAGAGTTTTATGGGGATAAAAACAAAAAGTAGGGCTGAAAGATCGATAAACATTACGTCTATTTAAACAGATATATAAGAAGAAATCGTGCGAGAAATTGTCTAGGCTTTATTGGAAATGATGTTATGTATGATTGAGGATCAGTTCAAATATTAGAAAGTGCCATTATGTCAAGACATGCTAATTTATTCGGAATGGTAAGAGATAAAAGTTTAAAACAGTTTCAGGCATCTACTTCCTTGCACATCACAAATTCCCATCCTATAGGGTAATGTCTAATATGAGATCGGCAGAGTCTTTAAACATTTTTGGGATCATATGAGTTGGAGAAAGGGGGAGGCGATCTTCTCTCAATCAGTCGCCCAATATTTGCCAATATACGGTTGAACCCCGTTGGCTGGAACTCCCAGGGACCGGCGAAAATACCTCGAGCCTCAGAAAAA